>NW_006769289.1:308850-361324 GCF_000442215.2 Lipotes vexillifer
TATTTTTCTCCTTGGCCCTTTTAACCAACATACTATAGATTTTATTTATTTATCTTGTTTATCGTTTGTCTTCTTCATGGAATGTAAGCTCCATGAGAGCAGGAATTATTATTTTGTTCATTGTTGTATACACTGAAGTAACAACTGTGCTTGACCCTTGTAAAATACATGTTAAATAACTTTTAAAAATTTAAATAGGTTAAAAAGAAACCAAGTCAAATATAAAATACATGTTAAATAACTTTTAAAAATTTAAATAGGTTAAAAAGAAACCAAGTCAAATATAAAACAGTGATTTCTCAGGCATCTAGAAGGTTAGGCTTGTAATAATCTTAGAAATATTTAGTCAACTAATACTGAGAGCCTACTATGCGCCTAACATTAATGACAGGAAACAAAGCAATAAGTAAGACTAGGTAACTGCCTCTGAACAATTCTGTCTAATGGCAAATACAAACGTTTAGGTAAGCAATTATAATTTAAAGCATAGATGCCACCCTAAGTATGAGTTCAGAGTGCTACAGGAACCCTGAAAGGTATGCTTAATCCAGTTCCTAGAAGTAATGTCCACACTGAGTTCTGAAAGATGAGAAGTTAGCTAGATGAAAGAGGTAGAGTTAGGGGATTTGTCAAGTGGATGGAGGGCAGAAGATATAAAGGCCAAGGAGAATATAGCTTAAGTCCAGTAGAGGTGGAAATGAGGGGAAGAAGGAACCGAGCTTGGCAGGAGATGGGGCTAAAGCACTACTAAACAGAGACAAAATCCTGAAAGGCCTGGAAAGCATGTTAAAGAGTTTAGACTTCATCCTAAAGACAGTTAAGAATAATTAAAGTGTTTTACGTGAGGTATGACAGAATCAGACATATTTTAGGTAGGTCACCATGGTTTTTGTATAGAAAATGGGTTAGAAAAAGGAAAAAACAAACAGACTTGGCAATTGCTTATATAAGGAGGTAAGAAAAAGGGAGGAGTGGATGACTTGAAAGTTCTGGTTTGAATATGTGGGTAGATGGAGGTACCATTTTCTAGACAAGGAATGTAAGAGGAGCAGGTCTGCAGCAAAGATGACAAGTATGATTTTGCATGTTGAGTTTGAGTTGTCAAGTAGATGTACTCAGAAGGTACTTTGATAAGAGAGATCTGGTGCTCTAAGAAGACATCTGGACTTGTTCTTCCAGTTCTTTTTGATTTAAAATAAAGCAGAATAGTACCATCCAAAAGAACTTTCTGTGATGATGGAAAAAAACATCTTACATCTGCACTATTTAATATGATAGTCATGAGTGATATATGGCTATCGAAGATTTAAAATGTGGCTAGTGTGACTGAGAACTGAATTTTAATTTTACTAATTTGAAATTTATATTTTAATAGCTACATATTGCTAGTGGTTACCATACTGTGCAACACAGATATAGATGGCACTAGAGGAGAGTATGCAATTAGCCAGGGAGCTCATGAAGAAGGTCCAGGATAGGACTTGAGAATAAATATACAGTATTAATTTCTCATAATGCTACTTATTTGAGGAACTGTTTAATTGTAAGTGAAATATTTGGAGTTTTCAGATGAGTACTTAAATGAGGCACATATATTCTATGCTATCATTAATAGTGCTTAATAGCTAAAAGTAAATAGTTAAAAGTACTATCTTTCTAAGATACCCATGATTGCACTACAAGTTATATGAAAAAAAATCTTTAAAGTATAGTCAAGTTGGCTGAGAAGCACTATAAAGTAAGTTGCTTCATCTTTTAAGAGTTCTGCAGACTTTGCTGTCAGAATTCATTCTCAGTGACATGGTGGAACAGATCCTTATCAAGTACAATTTCGGATAAAACAAGTCTTCAGACTGAAGCACAAGCATCAATGCCCAAGGGCTTCTGAGTGTTCATGGCAGATGTGAGGGAAATGTAGTAATGTTTTGTTAAAGAAAGAAGAAACACACCATACACAAAAATAAACTCAAACTGGATTAAAGACCTAAATGTAAGGCCAGCCACTATAAAACTCTTAGAGGAAAACATAGGCAGAACACTCTCTAACATAAATTTCAGCAAGATCTTTTTTGATCCACCTCCCAGTGAAAATAAAAACAAAAATAAACAAATGGGATCTAATTAAACTTAAAATCTTTTTTTGGGCCACGCCACATGGCTTGTGGGATTTTAGTTCCCCAACCAGGGATCAAACCCAGGACATCAGAAGTGAGAACATGGAGTCCTAACCACTGGACTACCAGGGAATTCCTTAAACTTGAAATCTTTTGTACAGCAAAGGAAACCATAAACAAAACAAAGAGACAAGCCTCAGAATGGGAGAAAATATTTGCAAATGAAGGAACCAACAAGGGATTAATCTCCAAAATATACAAAGAGCTCATGCAGCTCAATATCAAAACAACAAATAACCCAATCAAAAAATGGGCAGATCTGCATAGGCATTTCTCCGAAGAAGACATACAGATGGCCAAAAAGCACATGAAAAGCTGCTCAACATCACTAATTATTAGAGAAATGCAAATCAAAACTACAATGAGGTATAACCTCACACCGGTCAGAATAGCAATCATCAAAAAGTACACAAACAGTAAGTGCTGGAGGGGGTGTGGAGAAAAGGGAACCCTCCTACACTGTTGATGGGGATGTGAATTGGTACAGCCACTATGGAGAACAGTATGGGAGGTCCCTTAAAAAACTGAAAATAGAACTACCATATGACCCAGCAATCTCACTCCTGGGCAAATACCTGGAGAAAACCATAATTCAAAATGATACATGCACCCCAATGTTCACTGCAGCACTGTTTACAATAGCCAGGACATGGAAGCAACCTAAACGTCCATCAACAGAGGAATGTATAAAGAAGATGTAGTACATATATACAGTGGAATATTACTCAGCCATAAAAAAGAACAAATAATGCCATCTGCAGCAACATGGATGGACCTAGAGATTGCCATACTGGGTGAAGTAAGTCAGACAAAGACAAATATCACATGTTATTGCTTATATGTGGAATCTAAAAAGAAGGGTACAAATGAATTTATTTAAAAAATAGAAGTAGAGTCATGGATATGGAAAACAAACTTATGGTTACCAGGGGATGGGGGGGAGGGGTAAATCAAGAGATTGGGATTGACATGTATATACTACTATATATAAAATTGATAACTAATAAGGACCTGCTGTATAGCAGAGGAAACTCTACTCAATACTCTGTAATGGCCTATATGGGAAAAGAATCCAAAAAGAGAGTGGATATGTATAACTGATTCACTTTGCTGTACATCTGAAACTAACACAACATTGTATATCAACCATACTCCAATTAAAAATTAAAAAAAAAAAAGAAACATAAGGGGAGAAGTTAAAGGAAAGAAAGAAATACATGTAGTAGAGATGAAAGTGTGCCCCTCATAAATGACTTATAAAAAAGTAACTAATGAAAGTAATGCTAGGGCTTCCCTGGTGGTGCAGTGGTTAAGAATCCACCTGCCAATGCAGGGGACATGGGTTTGAGCCCTGGTCCGGGAAGATCCCACATGCCACAGAGCAACTAAGCCCGTGTGCCACAACTACTGAGTCTGCACTCTAGAGCCTGCTTGCCGCCAACTAGAGAAAAGCCTGCACGCAGCAATGAAGACCCAACACAGCCTAAAATAAAATAAATTAATTTAAAACAATAAAAATAAAAGTAACGCTAATGTCACAAATACTAAAGATCCAAAAGTATCAGGAGTTTGATAGCTAATCACTTGCACAAACAAGCATTTTTTAATCAGCTTAAATTATAACATCTATTGCTTTTTACTGCATATTGCAGTTCTTGTGTTCAAAAACGTCCAAAAAAATTTGTGACTGTTAACAGAAATTAATGATCTTACACTTTGCCAATGAATAATTTAATTTTATCAAGATTACAAAACAGTACCTGTAAGTCGAGGAATAATTGTTTTGCTGATGACAGCAGGCAAGATTTTCTTATCAGAACTATCTTCCTTCTTTGAATCTTCCATACTGCTATCTATAAATTCTTCTATAGATATGAACCATGGCATCTGTTTTAAACCTATGGAATCAAACTTATAAATAAAATTATCTAAGTTATAAATAAATTCTTAAATATTAGTTTATTTTTAAATAATTAACTTTTTCAGTAATTACCAGAGCTTCTCTAAGGATCAAAGGAGAATTATTCCATATTTTAACCCAATGTATACAGTACTAGACCACCAAGGCTAGGCAGGATGACATGACTAAGACATGATGTCTAGGCAGTAGGACAGAACACTGCGTTTCATGCATTCATTCATATCCAGAAATGTCCACTATGTGTTCAGAGCCTACTACATGACAGGTACTGTTAGGAGCAAAGTATACATTTATAACAACAGCAGTTAAAATAGCCACGGAATTTATTTATAAAAATACACTTACCTCACGCAAAATTCACTTCTGGCTCTCTCGAGTCTCACTGGCACAAATATATACTTTGCATGTGGTTTAGCTTATTATTAAACAAACAGCAGATGGCCAATTATTATTTGTTGAATAACTGAATGAACAGATCTTTGCTAGATGTAACAGAGTACTCAGTTCAGCTGGAGTGGTTAACAACTAGGCTGCTTTCCGACCAACTATCTACCACTTTCTTAGGGATAAGCTTGGCTCCTAAACTATGAACACATGGCCCTAACACAGAGCCTAAAGGCATGCATGACTAGAGCAGAGGAAGATAAAATGACAAGGATCCATCCTTTACTTTGTTAAATCTTTATTTTCAGCTCTCCTTTCTTCCTAGAGTTTCATTTTCTCATTTCTGTTTGCTTAACAGGCATATCCACATGGATGTCCCATCATCATTTCATTGTCTATAAAGTAAAACTTCCGTCAAAACTGTTTTCCTCTCTGAAAAGTCACCATTTTTATGAATGGAACTACCATTGTACTAATAACTCAGACTCCAAATCTTGAGGTCATCTTTCTGATATGTTGTGTTAGGTTTATTCTCAGTATTTTACTGATTCTTACTTCATAACGCCACTTGTAATCAATACTTTCTTTCTCTTCCCTTTGTCACTATCACCCCACGTGAGGAACTCTTCACCCTGCACTTGGGCTACAGCAATAGTCTTTCAGTATATACCTTCAACTCTTTCTCCCTAGCCTCCAAGTTAGCCTGTTGCTCAGGGCCTCCTAAAACATTACCTTCATCATGTCATGCCTCCCATTATCTACCAAAACAAGTTCATATCTCTTAATTTAGGATCTACGCAGTCTCTACTAAACTAATATTTCTTCCTATGTACCTTCATAAAATACCTTTTCCTTCCTCTGTCTTCCTGTTTAAATTCTATATATCCTTCAAATCCTCATTTAAATTCCTCATCTTCATTGTAGCTTTCCTAGCCAAGTATTCCCATTATGTCATCTCCAACTTCAGAACTCTTGGTACCTATTTTGAATTTCACTCAAACAGACTGTAAAATTCTTAAGGTCTAATACTACCTTTACTTTTTTGAGTAATCTTAAACTTATCATAGAAGAAGATTTAAAAGAAAAAGTGTTTCCTTTACTGATGTTAAGTGTCACTCAGCCTTTAAAACAGAGTGAGAACCAAGAAAAGATGAGTGCAGACTATTACTCCAAAGCACAAATTATCAATTCCAACTCTACAGGAATGGTACTTTATAGTTAACCTGATAACTAGAGGATTTAAGTAACTAAATGTGATCAGGATTATTTTTTTCACATGTTAAGCTTATGTACCTTAAGAGGATTCCAATCAATCAACCGAAATCGTATTAGGGGATTTAAAAGCTTCGGAATGCATAAACTAATGAAAGCTTCATAATAAGAATCAGGAAACTTTTCTCGCCATTGTTGAAATTTCAATAAAATATTCTGGATATTACAAAAATCATCGTGTACATCTTCAAAAATCTTCTTATGATCCTGTAAAATGTCACCTGTGAAGAAAATGAGTGTATATTATGCATTTTAAGTTTGTGATTTGAAGTTTGCTTCCTATAAACATAGTTATGTGTAACTTATGTAATCAACTGAGCTGAAAACTATCCTTTGATGTTAACATATAAATTAGGTTTTATTAAAAAAACACTTTAGTAACAACTGACAGTAATAAAGTCTGCCATTTATTGAGCCCCTGCTATATGCCAAAACATTATAAATACATTACCTCATTTCATCATCATAACTATGTTCCCTATAAGGTAGGTGTTTCTAGCCTACCTATTTACAAAGAACAAGCAAACAAACAACAATATCAGATATAATGAAGTCAAGGAATCTGCCAATGATCACACAGACTAGATCCCCTCTTTGAACTCATCTGGTTGACTGTAAAGCCCACACTCAACTATACATATTTTACCTTCTTATAATGCTAAAACTGGGCTTTACTAAATTCAATTATTTTAAATTAAAAATTATAATATAGAAAGTATGCAGTAGAGAAATGAAGCCAAAAGTGTTCATGGTTCCGTTATAACAGGAGATGAAAAAGGTTGACGGAGAAAACTCAGGAATACTCATCATGCTCCTCCATTTTATCCATTTTTTCAGAGGAAAGGACAAGTCTTATATGGAAAAAAAAATGTATTCCTTTTTTCCTGAATTTTACCAACTATTTTACATAGCTTAAATAATTAAGGGCAATCACAGCAAAGCATTTTCCATCATTTCAATACTTCAAGACACATTAGAAACTTGATAACTGACCTTGGCTTTTTTGGAAGTCCATCATGTCTGTTGAAGATAGTTCATCATCACTAGATGTTCCTTCCTGATGAGTACAATTCCCAGCAAGAACCCTTGCTTGTCTTCTTTGTGCCCTATATTTTGCAATAAACCAAAAATAAATAAAAAACAAAAAGCTCCTGTTGAAAAGAAATGCTTTAAAACAAAAAGTCATCATTTACTTAAAATACCCAGAAATAAACCATCACATTTGCATGCAATTTTATGTTAATATTTTTGACATTTTAGCTTCATTAATCTGAATTGGTTCTCCCTCTTTTTTTCCTGTAAGACATTCCCATAGCCTACCCAGATTTGGAAGAGCAGGTAACAATGTAATTAGGACTGGCTTCTAGGTATGAGCCATTCCCAGCCTGACAAATGCCATTTTACCCATTCCTTCTGACTGATCCAAATATACCAGTGCATCTTTAAACCATAAATTTTGGTTTTACATCATTCTCACAAATTAATATGCTAGGTTATGGTTATTTATACTATATGGTTAATTGTATTTAAGTAGTAAAAAATACTTGCTCAATGACGCTTTAAGTCTTTATATAGTTACCTTCGAGATTCAATCTCTTTTAAAATCCATTGAGTTTTTTCATCTATAGCCAAGTTTTTATTTGTTGACGTCTCAGCTTTGCCTATTAATGAATAAAATTGATTTCATACTGCAAATTCTCAAAAGAAATACAGTGAAACACTTTGAAAACAAGTTATATCTTAGGTATATATACATATCTGTATATATAAACACACACACATAGAATATGCTTAAATTGCATATTTCATCATGCAATGAAATTGCAATGTTACCCTATCACAATATTAACAGTCACTGAGTTTGCTAGTCTAAGAAAATGTACCTTGTCTGGTGAATATAGTTCAGCACTTGAGAACAGTAACAAAATTTAATATAAAGTTTCTTTCCCTAGTATTCTTTTTCAGCAGTTTTCACCAGTTTTTTTCCTGTCCCTATAGTCAAAAGCTAGAAACATTTGCATTACCAATATGTCATTCATATTATTTCCTATTTTAGCATGTACCGTAATTTATGACCAACTGAATGTCATGTATTTGAGTCATTCTGATTTTGCTTTTATCATCTACTTGATGCTATGGTCCCATTTCTTTCACTATACCCTCACAGCACCTTAATCAATGGAAGACATCTCTGAAAATACAAAACCAGTGTGAGAACTAAAGGGAAGCATCCAAATCTTTTATTAATATAATGAGATCTTACAGATGATTCTACGCTGAACCCACCAGAATTTCTTTAACCTCCACAAACAATCTGTGGACGGGCTATGGAAAATTTATAAAGTTATATTTCTGACACAGTCTATATATTTATTTCAAGTCATCTCCAAACAGTCATTAAATGGTCCTATAAATACTTTATTTCAAATACTAAGTGATTAGAAGTTATAATTTTCAGTTTTTAGTTTTAGACTGCATTTAAGACATTTTGAAGCCCTAGCTTAAATGGCTTGGGATTTTTGGAAGGGGGTAGGTGAAAGGTTAGTGGGAAAATACTCAAAAAAACATTTTTTATACAGGAATAAAAATATTTTTATCTTTTAGCTGATAATTTAGCTTAATGAATAAAAAATCACATTGAACATGAAAAACACTAACGTGATAACTGTTGTAAATACGCTGATTCATGTTTTAATTCATCTTGCCTGCGTTTCATAAAGATCATGGCTTGTTTTACAAGGAGTGCATGCATGGCTGATTCTATTTCTTGGATGTTGATAATCTGAAATACATACATAAGTAACATTTTGTGGGTCATCCTTAATGAATTATAAAAAATAATATTTATATATAAGTACATTACATGCTCAATTCTCATATACAGAAACATTTTTTATACCATCTCATCTCAATTAAAAGAACACTGTGAGGAACAGACCTAGCTTCCAATACTTTTAATACTAATAAAACTAGAAAATCAACTTACTGTATTAAAATAGCTATAAATATCATAAATAATAAAACCTAATGGGCTGGAGTCAGGAACATGGTAAGAGTGGATAGATAAGAAGAAGGATTCTTTTTTGAGCTAAAAGAGGAGGAGGAAATGATGACTGCAGCTATTTTTCACAGACTGAGGCGGGGGCAGACTGTAGGGAACACTTGAGGAAACTGGTAAAATTAAAAAAAATAGAGAACGGAAGAGACCTAACCAGATAAGTAAGAAAGCTGTCAACCAGAATTGAGTGATTAGTTGAAATTGGCATTTTTATATTTCTTGGGCAACAATCCCCCCCACTCCAATGATATTCCAGAGTTAATGCTATGGATTCAAGCCTTTGACAGTGTAATTCTTCAAGGATGAATGAAGAAAGTTACACTGTAATAGATATTTCAGAAAAGTACCAAATGATATTAAAGGTAGTCAACTTAAAACAACAGGGGAGAAAATACAATTACTTGGTAATATTTTAAAAGTAAATTAAAAGTAATGCAGAAAGTAGAGTATATTTTTAAAATGATTAGTCTACTTTAAAAAAAGGACAACTTAAGACCCCAGTGTAAGGATGTATGTATAAAACAAAATCAGAAATTATAATGGAAAAGAATGATTCATAAATCTGATTAACACAAACATTTCAAAACATCTGATGTCATTGCTAATTACTAGAGAAATGCAAATCAAAACTACGATGAGGTATCACCTCACACTGGTCACAATGGCCAACGTCAAAAAGTCTACATGTAACAAATGCTGGAGAGGCTGTGGAGAAAAGGGAACCCTGCTACACTGTTGGTGGGAATGTAAACTGGTGCAGCCATTATGGAAAACAGTATGGGGGCTCCTTAAAAAACTAAAAATAGAGTTGCCGTATGATCTTGCAATCCCACCCCTGGGCATGTATCTGGAGAAAACTCTAATTCGAAAAGATACATGCATACCAATGTTCACAGCAGCATTATTTACAATAGCCAAGACATGGAAACAACCTAAATGTCCACTGACAGATGAATGGATAAGGAAGATGTGGTGTACACACACATGTGCACGCGCGTATGCACGTGCACACGCGTGCGCACGCACACACACACACATACAGGAATACTACTCAGCCATAAAAAAGAATGAAATAATGCCATTTGCAGCAACATGGATGGACCTAGAGATTATCACACTAAATAAGACAGAAAGAGAAAGACAAATACCAAATGATATCACTTATATGCAGAATCTAAAATATGACAAATGAACTTATTTACAAAACAGAAACAGATAGAGAAAACATATTTCTGTGTCATAGACACAGAAAACAAATTTATGGTTACCAAAGGAGAAAGGGGGTGGGGGAAGGATAAATTAGGAGTTTGGGATTAGTGGATACACACTACTATATATAAAATAAACAACCAGGTCCTACTGTACATCACGGGGAACTATATTCAATACCCTGTAATAAACCATAATGGAAAAGAATATGAAAAAGAACATACATATACATAACCGAATCACTTTGCCGTATACCAGAAACTAACATGTTGTACATCAACTATACTTCAATAAAAAAAAATTAAAAACAAAAAACACATCTAATGTGAAAAATCCATTGCAAACAAAATCAAAAGACAAGGCAAATTGGAATGTTTACCTTCATCAAATAGGATAAAGCACTAAAATTTTTAAGCAATAAAGAACTGTTCACCATATACTGGAAAAAGAAAAAAGGAAAAAAAAACCCACAAAAAACCTCCATATAAAGCAAGAAGATAGCAGTGCAAAGGACACAAATAATTCAAAAGAAGAAAAACTACATTAACAAAACAAAGGGTTTGTTTGAGATCAAAATAAATATGTAAAAACAAAAACCATTTTTTAATGTAGTAAACTAGAAACTGATACAACCTTTCTGGAGGATAATTTAGCAATGTTTCGTAAGCCTTAAAAATATTTAGACCCTTTCACTTAATAATTTACTTTCTAGGAACTTTTCTTAAACAAATGGAATTTAAAAAATTTATACTGCTATTTATAAGTTGCAAAATGATTACAAAATACACCTAACTGTCCAACATTGAGGGAATACTTAATTCTCCAGTATGTCAAAAATGTGTAGGAAGAGTCCTAGATGAAATATTTATTTATGGGATTTAGACTTAAAAAAAAATCACATTGTAAGAGAATTTCTCCATAAAAAGGAAATGATTACATATTTATAGACATGTACCTTTTTATCAAGACAGTCAATTAAATTCTCCACATAAACTTTCATGCTTTTATAGAATTTAAAATTTAGAACTTGATTTGATGAATTCTCTAGGTTCTGGATGGTACTCTTTGAGCTCTTGACATCTTGTATGTATTTTTCATATTCCCTCAGGTGAGAGCGGTGAGTATCCTGTAGTAATGTTAATCTAAATAAATATAAAATAAAAATAAATAAAAATCGCTTTATATTACCAACTGTTATTTCTAATATAGTAAGTAGCGGTCTAATGAAAAATTTTTTCAAATCTACCTTACAAAGACCACCAAGGAAACTGACAATCATATAAACCTGGGTTTATAAGACTTGTAGAGCAAAGGAAAACACCAGGATAAAAGAGGTTTCAAAGGGAAAGGTAGGAAAGGACACTTAAAGATTTTTAGGTGCTGGAGCTAATCATAAGTTAGTCTTAGAGGAGAAGTTAGTAAGTGTGGATTGATCAGATTTTATAAACAAGGTGAGTTCTTGCAATAATCAGTGGTTTTATATTTGAAACACAGGAGTCCATGTGGAGTTACTGTTAAATCAGTCTGTGGTCTTCCTTGCAATATGGGTATCTGAGCTGGTATTAAAACCATTTGAGGGCTTCCCTGGTGGTGCAGTGGTTGAGAATCTGCCTGCTAATGCAGGGGACACGGGTTCGAGCCCTGGTCTGGGAAGATCCCACATGCCGTGGAGCAACTAGGCCCGTGAGCCACGACTACTGAGCCTGCGCTTCTGGAGCCTGTGCTCCGCAACAGGAGAGGCTGCGATAGTGAGAGGCCTGCGCACTGCGATGAAGAGTGGCCCCTGCTTGCCACAACTAGAGAAAGCCCTTGCATAGAAACAAAGACCCAACACAGCTAAAAATAAATAAATAAATAAATAAGCCAAGCATTAAAAAAAAACAAACAACCATTTGAGCATGTTATTTGATTTGGTAATTTATAATATTATAAGTATTATAATTTATAATTATTAAAATATTTAATATTAAAATTAATATTGAAATATCTAATATTAACATCAAATATTTAATATTAAATCTAATATTAAAAATCAAAATTTCAATAACATCTAAAAATTAATAAATAATAAATTAACATTAAATATCAATTTAATATTAAAATATTAAAAATTATAAATTATTTTGGTAATAATTTATCTGTTTCGTGACTCATAATGGTTTCTGTTTTGTCATTAGAATTTGATGTTCTGTGAGGTACATTTCATTCCCTCTGTTGTTGCTGTAAACCCTATACTGCTCTGTTGATGTTCAGGAAGCCCAGTTTCTTTCAGCTCTTGTGAATATCACATGTATCAACTGATGTAACATAAAAAAACTCTCAAATACAATTCAACATCTGCTTATCTTTTAAAATTCACTTATCCCTTACATATACATGCCAATGGAGGAATAAGAAACACAAAAAATCTAGAATGTGTTTTACACTAATATTTGACATTGTGAGCACATTAGAATTAGAGAATTAACTAAATGAAATAACAAATTCATAGTATTTGGACTTGAATCAAACAATTAAAAAAAAATTAAACTTCTGCTAACCTCCTCTAAAATGAAAACTGATTAGCAAGCACTTGCTTAGGCCAAATGTCCTCTTCTCAAGTTTCCCTTGAACAATGACTACTGCATTTGTCTCCGAAAGTCTTTCCTTGCTTTATATAAAAAATAGAGGCAGTTAAGAAATAAATCAAGATAATAATGTACAGCAAGCATTATTAACAAAATGCTTTAAGTGTAGTACTACCGGTTACAGCAGTAAATGTGTAAGTACATATATGGAAAAACAAGGTATGGAACAGGGTATATAAGTGTGCTTCAATTTTGTATTAAAAATGGGGCAATATATAAGTATGTATGTGCTTATACAGACATACATATATATTACTTCTGCAAGGAAACATAAACTGGTAGAAATGGTTTCCTCTGGGGAAGATAACTTCCTTTTCTCTGTATAAGCTTTTGTACTGTTTGACTTTTCTGTCTTTAAACCATAAAATATGTTTTCTTTTAAAATAAAGAACCCCGTTAATAAAAAAAATAAAGTACACTAAAGTTAAAAATAACATTTATCTGGATAAAGTGAAATGCTAATCTATATCAGTGGTCTTCTATTTTTTTCTGTTCTATTACTCATGCAAGACAACTCTCTCAAACACAATCTCAAAAAAAAAGGTTCTGAGTTATATGTGATTCTAGATGCAATCTATCTATAATTCTAGCTCTGTATCAGAAGGAGAGTAAATGATAGTGAAAACATTACAAAAATCATCTTTAATCAAGATAATCTCATCATTTAACATCACTACTGAAAAACAATGACCTAGAACAGAGGCTGGCAAACTTTTTTGGTAAAGGGCCAGATAGTAAACATTTTAGGCTTTGGAAGCTCAATGGTTGCTGTTGTAACTCCTCAATTTTATGTTGTAGCACAAAAGCAGCTATAGATAATACACTGCACAAGCATGGCTATGTTTCAATAAAACCTTAGAGTCTGTGCTCTGCAACAAGAGAAGCCACTACAATGAGAAGCCCGTGCACCACAATGAAGACCCAACACAGACAAAAATAAATAAATAAATTTATATAAAAAAAGAAAATAACAGTTTACGTGACTTATAGGAACAAAACGTTCATAATGAACATCTGTAGCATTATTTATAATAAGACAAATTTAGAAATCAAAATGTCAATGTCCAACACAGAAATACTTAAATAAATCATGATATACTAACTGTATCGATGAACAAAATATTACTAATATACTTATTATTTTTTATTGTAGTCAAAAACATAAAACAAAATTTACACTTAACCATTAAAGTGTATTACAGTAGTATTAATGATATGCACATTGTTGTATAACAGATCTTTAGAACTTTTTCATCTTGCAGAACTGAAATTCTATACCCACTGATCAACAACTCCCCATCTCCCCCCACCCTTGGCAACCACCATTCTACTTTCAGTTCCTAGGAGTATGACTACTTTAGATACCTCATATAAGTAGAATCATGCAGTATTTATCTTTTTGTAACTGGTTTATTTCACTTAGTCCTCAAGGTTCATCCATGTTGTGGCATGACAGGATTTCTTTTTTTTTACCACTGATAATAAATACTCCACTGTGTGTAAATACCACATTTTCTTTACCCATTCATCTGCTGATGGACATTTAAGTTGCTTCTACCTCCAAGCTATTGTAAATAAGGCTGTAATATGTAAATATCTCTTGAACTGTTTTCTTTTGAATTCTTTTGGCTATATATCCAAAAGTTGGATTGCTGGATCATATGGTAATTCTATTTTTAACTTTTTCAGAAATTGTTCTCCATAGCAGCTGACCATTTTACATTCCCACCAACAGTGTATAAGAGTTCCCTTTTCTCTATATCTTTGACAATACTAGTCAATTTCTGTATTTTTCATAGTGGCCACCTTAATGGGTATGAGGTGATAGCTCAGTGTGGTTATGATTTGTTAATTCCCTGATTAGTGATGTTGAGCATCTTTTCAGGTTTGTTCACCACTTGTATGTCTTCTTTGAGAAATGTCTATTCCAGTCCTTTACCCATTTTTCAGTTGGATAGTCTGTTGTTGAGTTACATGAGCTACTTACATATTTTGGGTATTAACCACTTATCATATATATGGTTTACAAATATTTTCTCCTATCCTGTTGGCTGCCTTTTCACTCTGCTGACTATTTCCTTTGTTAGGCAGAAAACATTTTAGTTTGATGTAGTCCCACTTGTCTATTTTTGCTTTTGTTGCCTGTGCTTTTTCTTTCTTGGGTCCTTTGAGATTCCATATGAATTTCAGGATTTCTTCCTATCTCTGCAAAAAATGCCATTGGGATTTTGATAGAGAATGCACTGCATCTATAGATTGCTTTGGGTAATATGGACATTTTAACAGTATTGTTTTCTAATCCATGAACATGGGATGTCTTTCCATTTACTTATGTCTTCAATTTCTTTCAGCAATGTTTTGTAATTTTTGATGTACAAATCTTTTGCCTCCTTGACTAATTCCTAAATTTTATTCTTTTTAATTCTATTGTAAATGAGTGTTTTCTAAATATATAGTTTTGGACTTTTCATTGTTAGTGCATAGAAACAACTGATTTTTGTGTGTTGATATTTCATTCTGCAATTTGCCAGATTTATTAGCTCTAACAGGGTGTGTGTGTGTATGTAAGTGTAGTCTTCAGGCTTTCCTACATAAGAGATCATATCATCTGTGAACAGAGATAATTTTATTTCTTCCTTTCCTATTTGCATGTCTTTTATTTATTTATTTATCAATTTATTTTTCTTGCGTGAATCCTCTGGCTAGGACTCCCAATACTTTGAATAGAAGGGACAAGAATAGGCATCCTTGCCTTGTTCCTGATATTACAGGGAAAAGCTTTTGGTTTTCCACCACTGAATATGATGTTAGCTGTGGGCTACTCATATATGGTCTTTATTATGTTCAAGTAATTTCTTCCTGTTCCTAGTTGGGTGAGGGTTTTTATCATGAAAGTGTGCTTAATTTTGTCAAAGGTGTCTTCTGTATCAAATTGAGATGATCATGTGGTTTTTGCCCTTCATTCTGTTAATGTAGTATACCACACTGATTTTCTTATGACTCATTCTTGTATTCTAGGAATAAATCCCACTTGGTCATGTGTGTAATCCTCTTAATGTATTGTTAATTATATTTGCTAGTATTTTATTGAGGGTTTTTACATCAATATTTGTCAGGGATATTGGCTTATTAACTTTCTTTTCTTATACTATCTTTGTCTCAGATTTTGGGATCAGGGTAATGCTGACCTCATAGAATGAGTTTGGGAATGTTATCACCTCTTCAGTTTTTTGGAAGGGTTTGAGAAGGAATGGTGTTAATTCATCTTTAAATGTTTGGTAGAATTATCCAGTGAGGTTATCTGTCCTGGGCTTTTCTTTGTTGGTAGGTTTTTGACTACTAATTCAATCTCTTTCCTAGTAACAGATTTGTTCAAATTTTTCATCTCTTTATAAATCAGTCTTGGTAGGTTGTATGTTTCTTGAAATTGATCCATTTCTTCTTGGTTATCTAGTTTGTTGGTGTATAATTGTTTACAGTATCTTATGATCCTTTTTGTTTCTGTGGCATTAGCTGTAACATTTCTCTTTCTTATTTTTGTTATTTGAACCTATTCTCTTTTTCACTTAGCCTGGCTAAGGGTTTGTCAATTTTTTTGATCTTAAAAAAAGAAATTCAGTTTTGATTTTTCTTCAGTTGTTTTTCTATGCTCTATTATGTTTATTTCTGCTCTAATCTTTACATTTCCTTCCTTCTGATAACTCTGGGCACAGTTTGTTCTTTTTGAAGTTTTTTGAGGTACAGTTAGATTGTTGATTTGATATCTTTCTTCTTTTTTAATGTGTTCATTGCTATAAACTTCCCTTTTAGTACTGCTTTTGCTGCATCCCATAACTTCTGGTGTTTTTGTTTTTATTTGCTTCAAGATATTTTATAGTTTCCATTTTGATTTCTTCTTTGGTACACCGGCTGTTCAAGAGCGTGTTTAGTTTCCACACATTTGTGAATTTTCCCTTTCCCTTTCTGTTACCGATTTCTAGTCTCACTGCACTGTGCTTGGAAAAGGTATGATTTCAACCTTAAATTTGTTAAGACTTGTTTGTGTCCTAATGTGGGATCTATCCTGCAGAGTATGGTCTGTGTGGTTGAAAAGAAAGTATATTCTGCTGCTGTTGGGTGGAACATTCCATATATTTGTTAGATTCATTTAGTTTTGTTCAAGATCACTGTTTCCTTAAGATTCTCTATTTCAACAATTATTTGAAAGTGTGATATTGAGGTCTCATACTATCATTATATTGCTATTTCTCCCTTCAGCTCTGTCAATATTTGCTTTATACAGTTAGGTGCTCTACTGTTGGGTACCTATATATATAAATAGTTGCTATATTGTCCCAATAAATTGACCCTTTTATATTACATAATATCCTTGTCTCTTGTAGTTTTAAACTTAAAATTCTTTTCTCTAAGTAATGCCACTCCTGCTCTCTTTTGTTTACTGTTTTCATGGAATCTTTTTGCAATCCTATCACTTTCATCCTATATACATCCTTAAATCTAAGTAAGCCTCTTGCAGATAGTATATAGTTGGCTCTTGCTTTTTAAAATTTTTTGGCTGTGCAGCTTGTGGGACCTTAGTTCCCTGACCAGGGATCAAACCCAGGTGCTAAGCAGTGAAAGCACAGAATCCTAACCACTGGACCACCAGGGAATTCCCAGATCTTGCTTCTTTTATTTTTCCCAACCTATTCAGCCACTATATGTCTTTTGATTATAGAATATAATCCATTCACATTTGAAGTAATTACTGATATGGAAGGACTTACGACTGTTATTTTTAAATTGTTTTTTGTCTGCCTTGTAGTTATTTTGTCCCTCTGCCTTTTTTTTTTAACATCTTTATTGGAGTATAATTGCTTTACAATGGTGTGTTAGTTTCTGCTTTATAACAAAGTGAATCAGTTATACATATACATATGTTCCCATATCTCTTCCTTCTTGCGTCTCCCTCCCCTCCGCTCTCCCTATCCCACCCCTCTAGGTGGTCACAATCCACCGAGCTGATCTCCCTGTGCTATGCAGCTGCTTCCCACTAGCTAACTATTTTACGTTTGGTAGTGTATATATGTCCACGCCACTCTCTCACTTTGTTGCTGCCTTGCGTTTTGTTGATTTTTTTGTAGTGATGTGCTCTAGACCGTTTTCATTTTCCTCTGCATATCTTCTATAGGTATTTCCTTTATGTTTACCATGGGGATTACCAAAAAACATGTTATAATTCTAGTAATCTATTTTAAACTGACAACATCTTAACTTCAATCACATACAAAAACTCTACTCCTTTATATCTCCCCCTCCACCTCTTGTTATTGATATCACAAATTACACTTAAAAATTTTGTATCCACTAACATGTTATTTTTGTGCTTTTACCTTTAAAATTCTATATTAAAAGTGATTTTTACACCACTCTTACAGTATTACAGGATTCTATATTTATATATATATTTACCTTTACCAGAGAACTTTGTATTTTTGTATGGTTCATGCTACTGTCTAGTGTCCTTTCATCTCAACTTGAAGGATATCTTTCAGCAATTTTTGTTAAGGCAGGCTAGTGTGATGAACTCCCTCAGCTTTGTTTACCTGAGTTTTTTATTTCTGCTTCATCCTACTCCCTTCTGGCCCCTGTAATGTTTCATCCTACTCTCTTCTGGCCCCTGTAATGTTTCTGTTGAGAAGTCTCCTGTTAATCTTATGGGGCCCTCTTGTACATGATGAGGTGCTTTTGTCTTGTGGCTTTTTAAATTCTTTGCATCTAGAAAGTTTGATTATAATCGTCTCAGTGTAAGCCTCCTTGTGTTCATCCTTGTTGGAGTCCTTTTAACTTTTTGAAGTTGAATGCCCATTTCCTTCCTCAGGCTGGTAAGTCTTTGGCCATTATGTCTTCAGATAAGCTCTCTGTCCCATTCTGCTACTCTTTTCCTTCTTGGATTCCCATAATGTATATGTTGTTCTGCTTGATAGCATCATATAAATCCCTTAGGCTTTCTTCACTTTTCTTTTTGTTACTCTGACTTGGTAATTTCAAATGATCACTCTTTGAGGTCTCGCTTGTTTCTTCTGCTTGATATAGTCTGCTACCTTCAGTAAATTTCTTTCTTTTTTTTTTTTTTTTGGTACGTGGGCCTCTCACTGTTGTGGCATCTCCCACTGTGGAGCACAGGCTCCAGATGTGCAGGCTCAGCAGCCATGGCTCATGGGCCCAGACGCTCCGTGGCATGTGGGATCTTCCCGGACCGGGGCATGATCCCGTGTCCCCTGCATCGGCAGGTGGACTCTCACCACTGTGCCACCAGGGAAGCCCCCTTCAGTAAATTTTTTAGTTCAGTTATTACACTTTCAGCTCTAGAACCTCTGGTTCTTTCTTAGTTTCCATCTTTGTTGGTATTCCAACCTTGTTCATGTATAATTTCCCTGATTTCTTTAGTTGTCTGTGATCTCTTATGGCACATTAAGCTTCTTTAGAAAGCCATTAAGCTTCTTTAAGAAGATTATTCTGAATTCTCTGTCAGGTAATTCATAGACCTCTGTTTCTTTTAGTTCTGGAATTAATTTTGGCCCTTTGATTGGGCCATGTTTCCTTGTTTCTTCATGTATCTGGTTATCTTTTTGTTGTGTTTTGTGTATTTGAAAATGCACTTAAGGGGAGTTTCTCCCCCATATGAAGCTGTTTCCCTTAAGTGCATTTCAATCAGCCTGACTGGAGATTCCCAGTGGTGTTGTGTGGGGAAGAGTGTCTTCTCAAACCTTTCCTGGGGGATGCACCTTCTCTGGGCTTCTATACGAAATTTCCTAATTATAGAGATTTGTGGGTTTCTTTTTCAGGATTCTTTAGTCTCTTGTTCCCTCTGGTGTTTGTAGTACTGCAGACTTTCCGGCTCTGCAACAGGCTGCTTAGCTCTTTCTTGTCCTCTGTGGCCCTCAGGCATCTAACGTATGATGGTTCCCCATCAGTGCTCTGAGACAGACAAGATAGAAACAAGTCCCTTGGGCAGTACCTCCAAAAGACAGTGTTCCACTCTTCTTTCTCCTTCCCAATGGAAAAACTATGACTTGGGTTTTTTCTCTCCATCAAAAGCAGTGCTGGCTTGTTGAGAGGGGCTAGATGCAGTTGGAATGAAATGGTTTTTCTTACCCATTACAATGTGGCTATTCTGGGCTTTGAGCTTGCCTGGGGTACTACAACTTCCTGATTTCTGGAGTACTCATAAAGGCTTTTTGGACAGTATGTTGTTGTTAAGTTGGTATCTCTGTGAGGCCACGAGGTCTAGGGCTTCCTATTCTGGCATCTTGCTGCCATCACTCCCAGCATATTATTTTTAAAAATTAAAGGCTATTTAACAATGCAGATAAATGCTAACAAAAATAGTAAGTGAAAAAAGCAGAACTTGATTTTATTGATTGTAACTATACGATATATATTTATTATAAACACTAAAAGACATATGAAAAAGGAAATCAGTTATATTAATGTGCTAATACAGGTGATGCTTTTTCCTATAAATCTGTTTAATACTAATATTTAATAGTTAAAAAGATAATAATGCTAATTTTTTCACTATTAAATGTCTATCACAAATGTAAGTTTTAAAATTAATATTACTTACCTAGTATTTAGTTGCTTCTTTATAATTTCTAAATTTACTGGTGGAAATGAAATGGAAGCATCAAACTTCTTCACTGTTTGAGATTCACTGCTATGAGAAAGATCTATGTCTCATCCCTAAAAATAATATGAAAGTTTATATTGTTTTCAACATTCATTAGTCTTACAAATATTAATAGCATGAAAGCAGATTGGATACACCGAGGTCTCACCAGCTCAAAATTCCATGCCTCTGACATTTTTTATGGTTGTAATAAAATGTTTTTAAAATTTGCGCACAGTTTTAAAATTTAGAACTTTAAATTCACATGCAAGAGGCAAATTACAAAATCTTATTTTTCACGAAAGCTTTGTTCTCAGTGTTTATATAGCTAGTTCTGTTTATGATCTAATATACTCTCAAAAAACCACATACTGGAGGCTCCAATAGAATAGAAGGACATGGAAGTCACCTCCACCCACAAATACATGAAAAATACATCTCTGTGGAACAATTCTCACAGAATACCTACTGAACCTGGCAGATCTCAGAACCTAAAAGTGCAAGAAAGATCTCCATGTAATCGGGTAGGATGAAAGAAAAAAAAGAGAAGCGGGATGGGACCTGTGTCCCTGGGAGGGAGTCATGAAAGAGGAAGAGGTTCCCATACCTTGGAAGCCCCCTCAGGTGGGACAGAAAGGGAGCTTCAGAGGTTCAGAGGAGACAGCAGCAGCCAGTTTGCACAGAGAGACCAGAACAGATGGTCTGGGCCACTGCCCTGCACTCCCCAGCCTGAGATGCACATCGGCTGGTGCACACAAGGGCTGGGTGCTGATACTCCAGCTTTAGAGGACAGACCCAGGGGGAGGACTGGGGTTTGCTGTGTGGAGACAGCAGGAAGGGGCTGGAGTGTGGTACAGCGACAACCGGTAGGTATACATGGAAGAAGCCTGGGCCCGCCATAGAAAGGAAGTGTCATTGTTAAGGGGGTGTGAGAAGGGAGGGGCGGTGCCTGTCATTAGCAGCCTCTTTCTCTGCACACTCTCAGCTGGCTTGGCACCACCTCTACAAGCTCTGGGAGCACGCAAGTGCCATGGGGTTGCCCACAAGTGGAGGCAGGACTGAAATCCGAGTTGATTACCAGGGGTCACACAACTTAGGAAGCAGGGCTGAAATCTAAGCCATCTCCCCACGACTGTGTGATCTGCAGATTTATGCCACGGCCACTGGCTTTGTAAAAACTCAGTGACTGCATGATATCTGAATGGACAACGGGTGCTCCTGCAGCTCTGATGGGTCTGGCCTTAGCATCTGTGGGCTCTGTGGGCGCATGCACATGCAGGCTGGGACAGGGTCTGGGTTGCTTCCACAGCTCCCATGGCGGGTCCAGGTGTGCAACTACTGCAGTCGTGGTACCTGACTTCAGTGGATCTGCACTGGTTGATTTGCGCTGGTGGCTTTGTAAACACAGGGCCTGAGGGACACCAGGGACTACTGCCTGCATTCCCAAAGTTGAGGTGGGGCCAAGGGCATGCCACCAACAGTATACTTTGTGAGCTTGCACAATGGGTTTCAGGTGACACCATGGAGCGCACTTCACAGTGGATAGCTCTGGTAGAGGAACACTCAGTGGCTCCTCTCTCAGTGGGAGTGCTCCAATTCCACCTATCTCACACCGCACATCAGAAATAGATCTGAGGGTTTCTACTCCAACAACTAGGGGATAGACGCTGCCACCAACAGGGCTGTGACAACCACAGAGCAAAGAGGAGGCCCCGCTCAACATTCAGTTCAGGCTCGGGTCACCACAACGCCAGCCACACCCCCTTTTAAACATGATAACGGCCAGCACACACTGAGGAAAGAGGCAGCCATACTAAAAACAGCTCTCCCACCAAATATATTAAACCCATGCAGGCTACACATGGATACTCCCACATAAAAATAGCCCTCCAAGACCACAGTAGTTAACTGTTTCTCCTAAACTCACAGAGTAAGAGAAATATAAGTAAAATGAAGAAGAACAAACACTCCCAATTAAAAGATCAAGAGAATTGCCCTGAAAGAACAGTGAAATAGACATCTTCATCTAATAGATACGGATTTATTTCAAAAAGAAGATAGTGAAAATACTGAAGGAATTAAGAAAGGCTATAATTGAAATACATATTACTGTAAAAAGGAACTAGAAACTATATAGAGGAGCCAAGAAAAATTAGAAAACTCAGTTGCCCAGATGAAAGCTGAGCTAAAGGCAATAAATAGCAGACTGAATAATGCAGAATGAATGTGTTCTGAAAGACAAAATAATGTAAATCACCCAATCAGAACAGCAGACAGAAAGCCAATAAAAAAGAAATGAAAAAAATGGAAGCAATATAAAAGATCTATGGGATAATATAAAGCTTGCCAGTGGTTAGAGGTTCCGCTCTGCCAATAATCAGCCTGGCAGTGGTCCTCGCTGAGGAGAGTGCAGTGAGAAGACGATCGCAGCCTTCTCCCTGGGGCTCTCCAGGCCCTCTGGCCTCAGGCTGAAGGGTGAGCTGGGGGCTCAGGGACAGGCTGAGGGCTGTGTCCTGCAGAGCTCCAGAGCCCTCGCCAGGGCCACCCACTGGGGGGGCCCAGGCCTTGAAGCAGCCCTGAACCTCTCCCCCATCCCCACCTCTGGGACTTAATGGCAGTAGCAGTCTCCATGGGTCACAGTCCACGGAGGCCCCAGCAACTGGAGTACATGGACGCTGCCGTTAAGGTAGGATACTTCCGCACTCCCATGAAGCCGGGCACAGCCACATGCCTCCTTGCAGCTAAGGAAGTCTGAGCAGAAGTGACATGTATAGCACCCAGGCCAAAGCACTGAGCTGCAATACTTGACTCAAAGGCTTCTCTTCCCTGCCGCAAGGACCTTGGATGTTCTGACTCCAGTCATGCTTGTGGAAAGTTCTACGCTCTCCTTCCTGCTCCTGCTGCCTCAACAATGTTGCTTCAATTAAAGTTACTGTTCCTTGAAGAGTGGGTTCTGTCTCCTCCAGGCCCAAAAGGGCCAGGGCAGGATACAGGCTCCTCCCCAGCCCACAGCCCCACCCACACTTTGGGCCAAGATGACTTGCGCTACTGTTGCTTTTATGTACCAGGAGTGGTGATTTTTAGTATGGTCTGCTGTTTTCTCAACTTTACAATTTTCAATTAGTTCCAAGGGCTTTTTTTTAATCACTTCACTGGTTCCTGGACTAAAGATTTAGAAGGCAGTTTAGATTTAGTCCAGACATTTATGGTCTTAGGGATAATCGACTCTATAAATTGTGGAATAAACAGCTTATGCTCATAGAACTGTACAACACAAAGAGTGAACTGTAATATAAGCTATAGACTTTGGTTAATAATAATGTCTCAGTATTGGTTCATCAATTGTAACAAATGTACCACACTACTGCAAGATGTTAATAATGGGAGAAACTGGGTGAAGAGGGAGAGGTGGGAATGCTGCATATTATCTGCTTAATTTTTTGTGAACCTAAAACTCTAAGAAAAAAAAGTCTATTAACTAAAAAATAATATGGGCAGGGTGAGTACATGAGGGCATTGATGAAACAAAACTAGCCAACAGTTGGCAATTTTTGAAGCTGAATGATGGTCCACAGAAGGGGATTCATTATATTATTATATGTCCATAATAAGAGTTTTTAAAATCTTAAATATAAAGTGTGCCAATCTATGAATAATAGGAATTTCAGAAGGGGAACAAAGAGACAAGGGGATTGAAAATGTATTTGAAGAAATTATGGCTGAAAACTTCCCAAACCTAAAGAAGCAAACAGATATCTAGGCACAGGAAGCACAGAGGGCCCCAAACAAGATGAACCCAAGCAGACCTACACCAAGACATATTATGATTAAAGTGGCAAAAGTTAAAGATAAAGAGAGGATTCTAAAGGCACCAAGAGAAAAAGGGTTAATTACAAGGGAACCACCATAAGGCTATTACCTGATTTTCCTATAGAAAACATTGCAGGACAGAAGGGAGTGGCAGGATATAGTCAAAGTCCTGAAAGGAAAAAATCTGCAACCTAGCATACTCTACTCAGCAAGAATTTCATTTGGAATAGAAGGAGAGAGACAGAATTTCTCAGAAGAGCAAAAACTAAAAGAATAACAGCAATACTAAACCTATACTAAAAGAAATAATTAAAGGCCTTCTCTAAATAGAAAAGAAGCAATAATCTATATAAAAGAGAAAATCAAAAATGAAAAGTAAATCACTTAAGCCAGTATACAGATTAAAGTAAAAAACAAACATTTCTGTGAAAGGGATGATAAGCAAAATGAACAGAAAAAGGATAAACATGAAGATGTAAAAGAGGGTATCAAAATCATAAAATGCCAGGTAGGAGAGTAAAAAAATGTAGATTTTTAAATTTTAGAATGTGTTTGAGCCTATAGGACTATCAGTCTAAAGCAAGTAGATATAGTAATGGGTTAACATATTTGAAAACCATATGGGTTACCACAAATCAAAAAACATACAACAGATTCACAAAAACCACAAAGAAGAGAACAAGCATAATACAAAAGAAAATCACCAAACCACAAAAGGAAAAACAAAAAGAAAGGAACAAAGAAAAAATACAAAATCAACTGGAAAACAAGGTTAAAAATGGCAATAAATACATATCTATCAATAATTACCTTAAATGTCAATGGACTAAATGCTGCAACCAAAAAATACAGAGTGGCAGATTGGATTAAAAAACAAGAGCCTACCATATGCTGTCTACAAGAGACCCACTTAAGAGTGAAGGACACAGACTGAAAGTGAGGGGATGGAAAAAGATAACTCATGCAAACAGAAATGACAAGAAAGCAGGGGTAGCACTACTCATATCAGACAAAATGGACTTTAAAACAAAGGCCATAAAGAAAAAGAACACTATATAATGATGAAAGGATCAATACAAGAGGAAGATATTACATTCGTCAACATGTATGCACCCAATATAGGAGCACCAAAAGCATAAAACAAATACTAACAGACATAAAGGGAAAAAGGGATGGGAGTACAATAATAGTAGGAGACTTAAACACCCTACTCATATCAATGGACAAATCTTCTAGACAGCAAATCAATAATGCAGCAGAGATCCTAAATGATACACTAGAGCATTTAGACTTAATTGATATTTTCAGGACATTATATCCAAAAAACCCAATACACAGTCTTTTCAAGTGCACATGGAACATTCTCTAGGGTTGACCACATACTGAGGCACAAAACAAGCCTCAACAAATTTAAGAGTATAGAAATTTTTTCAAGGTTTTCTAACCACAACAGCATGAAACTGAAATCAACCACAGAAAAAGAAACAAGGAGAAAAAAAAAAAAAAAAGATTACATGGAGACTAAACAACATGCTACCAAAAAACCCAATGGGTCAATGATGAAATCAAAGAGGAAATTAAAAAATATCTTGAGACAAATGACTATGAAAATACAATCATACAAAAATCCATGGGCTACAGCAGAGCAGTTCTTAGAGGGCAGTTCATTGTGATACAGGCCTCCCTCAAAGAACAAGAGAAATGTCAAATAAAAACCTACCCTAACACCTAAAAGAATTAGAAAAAGAAGAACAAACAAAACCCAAAGTAAGCAGAAGGAAGGAAATAATAAGGACCAGAGAGGAAATAAATGAAATAGGGATTAAAAAAACAATAGAAAGAAATCAATAAAACCAAGAGCTGGTTCTTTGAAAGGATAAACAAGATTGACAAACCTCTAGACAGGCTCACCAAGAAGAAAAGAGAGGGGAATCAAATAAACAAAATGAGAAATGAAAGAGGATAAATCACAACTGATACCGCAGAAATACAAAAACCATAAGCCAATACTATGAACAATTATATGCCAACAAATTGAACAACCTAGAAGAAATGGACAAGTTTCTAGAAACATCCCACCAAAACTGAATCAAGAAGAAATAGATACTTTGGACAGACCAATCACTAGAAGTGAAATATAATCTGTAATTAAAAAAACTCCATACAAACAAAAGTCCAGGGCCTGATGGCTTCACAGGCGAATCCTACCAAGCACACAAAAAAGGACTCATATTGATCCTTCTCAAACTCTTCCAAAAGAGTGAAGAGGAGGGAAAACTCCCAAAGACGTTCTATGAAGCCATCATCACCCTGATACCAAAACCAGACAAAGACACTACAAAAGGAGAAAATTACAGACCAGTATCTTTGATGATTACAGATGCAAAAATTCTCAATAAAATACTAGTAAACTGAATCCAACAACACATAAGAAAGATCATACACTATGACCAAGTTAGATTCATCCCAGGGTCACAAGGATGGTTCAAAATATGCAAATCAGTCAATGTGATACACCATACTGACACAGAAAAGACAAAAACTACATGATCATCTCAACAGATGCAGAAAAAGCATTTGACAAAATTCAACATTCATTCATGATAAAAACTCATACCAAACTGGGTATAGAGAACATATTTCAACATAATAAAAACTATGACAAACCTACAGTCAATATAATACTCAATGGTGAAAAACTGAAAGCCTTCACACTAAAATCTAGATCAACACAAGGATGCTCACTCTCACCTCTTCTATTCAACATAGTACTGGAAGTCCTAGCTACAGCAATCAGACAAGAAAAAGAAATAAAAGGGATCCAAATTGGAAGGGAAGAGGTAAAATTGTCATTATATGACATATGCAGAAAACCCTAATGACCTACAGAAAAACTATCAGAACTGATAAACAAATTCAAAGGTAGCCAGGATACAAGATTAACACACAGAAATTGGTTGCATTTCTTTACACTAACAATGAAATACCAAAAAGGGAAAGAAAAAAAACAATCCCTTTTAAAATCATATCAAAAAAGAAAATACTTAGGAATAAACCTCACCAAGGAGGTGAAAGATATATGCTGAGAAATATAAAACATTAATAAAGGAAACTGAAAATGATTTAAAGAAATGGGAGATATCCCATGCTCTTGGATTGGAAGAATTAATATTGTTAAAAAGGCCATGCTACCCAAAGCAATCTACAGATTTAATCTGATCCCTATCAAATTACCCATACCAGTTTTCACCGAACTACAACAAATAATCGTAAAATTTATATAGAACCATAAAATACCCAGAATTTCCAAAGCAATCCTGAAGAAAAATGAACAAAGATGGAGGTATAACCCTCCCAAACTTCAGACAATCCTAGAAAGCCACAGTAATAAAAACAGCATGGTACCGGCACAAAAACAGACATATGGATCAATGGAAAAGAAGAGAGAGACCAGAAATAAACCCACACACCTATGGTCAATTAATCTTCAACAAAGGAGGCAAGAATATACAGTGGAGAAAAGACAGTCTCTTCAGAAGTGGTGTTGGGAAAGTTGGACAGCCACATGTAAATCAATGAAGTAAGAACATACCCTTACTCCAAGTAGGAGTAAAAATTACAGATTTTACAGGAGTTTTACAGGAGTAATTTTACAGGAGTTTTACAGGAGTAGTTTTACAGGAGTAGTTTTACAGGAGTAGTTTTACAGGAGTACCTATGGTCATAATCTTCAACAAAGGAGGCAAGAATATACAGTGGAGAAAAGACAGTCTCTTCAGAAGTGGTGTTGGGAAAGTTGGACAGCCACATGTAAATCAATGAAGTAAGAACATACCCTTACTCCAAGTAGGAGTAAAAATTACAGATTTTACAGGAGTTTTACAGGAGTAATTTTACAGGAGTTTTACAGGAGTAGTTTTACAGGAGTAGTTTTACAGGAGTAGTTTTACAGGAGTTTTACAGGAGTAATTTTACAGGAGTAAAATTACAGATTTTACTGTAATTATTTTGTTTAGTTGTCTCTCCCCTGCAAAGACTGTACATTCTTTTGTCTACCACTGTTAAGTAGTTATAGAGGCTACACGGTGATCCCCAAAAGATATGCCCAGGTTCTAAAATCCCAAACCTGTGAATGAATATTACCTTATATGGCAAAAGATGTGATTAAGTTCAGGTTCTGGAAAATAGGAGCTTATCCTGGATTATCTAAATGAGTCCTAACTGTAATTACATGTAGCCTCATAGAAGAGAAGGAGAGAGAGTTTGGGATGCAAAAAGAGGAGGTGATGTGAAGATAGAGTAGAGAGATACAGCTATATGCCAAGGAATGCCAACAGCCAACAAAAGCTAAAATAGTCAAGGAATAGATTATCCTCTAGAGCTTTTTGGAAGGAGTGTAGCCATATCAACACCTTGATTTTGGACTTCTGGCCTCCAAAAGTGTGAGAAAATAGAATTTGGTTGTTTCAAGTCATTCATTTTGTAGTAATTTGTTAGGGCAGTCACAGGAAACGAGTACAGTGGCATGCAGTAAATCTTTAATAAAGAAATCAGTAAATGCACCCACATCAGTAATAAAAATGCAAATCAAATAAACTTGAGATTCCATTTACACCAAGTGAACTTATACCTAAAGCTGGCAAGATTATGGTAAAACATTCCCATAATAACAGTGGCATTACAGAGTGATCTAAATTTTCTCTAGAAGACAACAGAGAAAAATGTATTAAGTGCCATAAAAATGTTCATCTTCTTTATTAGTAATACCATGCTTGGCCATTACCTTAACAGAAAAGTTCAAAAAACACACATCTGAACAAAAGAAAGAAAAAAAAAAAAAAGGAAGGAAAAAAACCAAGCAAATATTTACCAGTTCTTACTAATAGCAAAAAATTCAGATTGCAAATAACTAAAAAAAAAAAAATGGCCCAGAGACTTCTAAATTGTAACTCAAGGCTTACTTTTACTTAGCTTTTTAGTTTTAATAACATGAAGATCGTACAATACTTTCTTGCTTAAAAGAACAAAAAATCTTTCAAAGCACTCCTATTAAAAAGATTAAAAATAAAACTTGCATTTGTTATACAATTTATAAGCACTTTGACTTAGATCAGACCATTAAAACTCTGAGCCTTACAGCCACCTACTCAGGTAGGTAACATTATCATTCCCACTTTATTATTCCCAATTTATTGATGAGAAAACTGAGATTTAGAAAAATGAAATTATTTTTTCAAAGTCATACAAATAATTATTGAGCTCTCACAATATTAGGCACTATGGGATATAACACTGAAAAACGTAGTTAATAATTCTTGACTTCAGGGATAGTGTATTTTAGTGGTAGAGCGACAACTCAAATCTAGGACTTTCCACCCCAAGTATAATACTTTTTTTTGTTTGTTAGTTTTGTTTTAACCCTCACTATTTATTTGTTTGAACTTCACATTTAGGCATCTACCATATAACTGTAAAATTAAAAGTAAAAAAGATGGTTCCCTCAAGGGACTTACAATATGTAGAAAGTATTTATAATCTAGTGGGAAAAGAACATAATGTACATGGTATAGTGGGTTGAATGATGGCATCCCAAAGATAGGTCTATATCCTAACCCCTGGAACCTCTGAATATGACCTTATTTGGAAAAAGGGTCTTTGTGGTTATACTTAAGTGAAGAATCTCAAGATGAGATCATCCTGGATTATCCAAGTAGACCCTAAATCCAATGACAAGTATCCTCATAAGAGAAACACAAAGTAGAGGCATAGAGAAGGCCATGTGGAGAAGGAGGTAGAGATGGAAGTTATGTAGTCACAAAGCAAGGAATACCTGGAGCTATCAGAACTTACAAAAAGCAAGAAAGAATTCTCTGCTGGGAGATTCAACGCAATCCCTACCAAAATACCAATGAAATATTTCATGGAACTAGAACAAATAATCTTGACATTTATATGGAACTATAAAAGACCCTGAAACAGCCAAAGCAATCTTGGGAAAGAACAAAGCTAGAGATATCAAGCTCCCTGGTTTCACACTATATATTTCAAACTATATTATAATCAAAACAGTATGTTACTGTCACAGAAACAGACACATAGATCAATGGAACAGAATAGAGAGCCCAGATATAAACCCATACTTATATGGTCAATTAATCTACAACAAAGGTGACAAGGATATACAAGGCAGGAAAAGATAGTTCCTTCAATAAATGGTGCTGGGAAAACTGGACAGCTACATGCAAAAGAATGAAACTGGACCACTTTCTTATACCATATACAAAACTCTTTTTTGAAACCATAAAACTAGAAGAAAACATAGGTAGTATGCTCTTTAAGATGAGTCTCAGCAATATTTTTTGGATATGTCTTCTCAGGCAAGGGCAATAAAAGCAAAGATAATCAAATCAGACTACAAATTGAAAACCTTCTGCACAAGCAAAGGAAACCATCAATAAAACAAAAAGACACTCTACTGAATGTGAGGAGGTATCTGCAAATGATATATCTGGTAAATTGTCAATATTCAAATTATATAAAGAACTCATACACCTCAATATCAAAAAAAACAATCTGATCAAAAAATACACAGAGGATCTGAAAAGACATTTCTTCAAAGAAGATTTACAAATGGCCAACAGAAACATGAAAAGATGCTCAACATCACTAATCATCAGGGAAATGTAAATCAACACCAAAATAAGATACCTCACACCTATTAGAATGGTTATTATCAAAAAGACAACAAACAACAAGGGTTGGCAAAGATGTGGAGAAAAGGGAACCCTTGCGCATTGTTGGTGGGAATGTAAGTTGGTGCAGCCACCATGGAAAACAGCATGGAGATTCCTCAAAATATTAAAAATAGAACTACCATATGATCCTGCGATTCCACTCTGGGTAATTACCTGAAGAAAATGAAAATGTTAATTTGAAAAGTTATATGCAACCCTATGCTCATTGCAGCATTATTCACAATTGCCAAGATATGGAAGCAACTTAAGTGTCCACTGATATACAAATAGATAAAGAATATGTGGTATATATACACAATTGAATATTATTCAGCCATAAAAAAGAATGAAATCATGCCATCTGCAACAACATGGATGGACACAGAGGGTATTATGCTAAGTGTAACAAGACAGAGAAGGACAATCTCTTTGATCTCACTTATATGTGGAATCTAAAAAATGAAACAAACAAAACAGAAACAAACAATATCCACAGAAAGAGCAAACAGGTGGTTGCCTGAGGAGAGGCAGATGGGGGTAGGGTGAAATAAGTGAAGGGGATTAAGAGGTGCAAACTTCCAGTTATAAAATAAGTCACAGGGATATGATATACAGCATAAAAACATAGTCAATTACACTGTAATAATTCTGCATGGTGAAAGACTGTTACTAGACTTATCATGGTGATTTATTTCATAATGTATTTAAAAGTCAATCACTATCTTATACACCTGAAACTAACATAATACTGTTATGTCAACTCTACTTCAATTAAAAAAAGAAAAAGGGGAGAAAAAGAAGGAAAAAAAAAAAAAGAATTCTTTCCTAGGGCCTTCAAAAGGAGCACAGCCCTGTCAACACCTTGAATTGAGACTTCTAGCCTCAACAACTGTGAGAGAATAAATGTCTGTTGTTTTAGTCATCAAGTTTATGGTGATTTGTTACAGTAGCCACAGGAAACTAATACATATGGCATAAAAGATTATTACCTTTGTGATTTTAACTGCTTTTCTCATCTGCTGCTGTTCCCAAATATCTTGATATTTTTTATCTTCTTCACTATCTCCACTTGTTTCTTCATTTCTGGTTGCTTGAAAAAAAAAGTCCATGCATAAATATTCCATATTTTTCCATTCTAATAGCAGCAGCAATTAGCAATTGGGGAGCTTATAAATGGCTTAGCAGCTCTTTATATGTGTTAACCTTTTCTTCACAATTCATAATTCACTCTCTCTTTATAAATAAAGAAACTAAGATATCAGGATGTTACATAACACAGTCCTCTATCTAAGGACTGTGTTGAACCTAGGACCTGAATCTAGCAATCTGACTTCAGAATCTGCATTTATCACCAAACTGTCTCACTCAAAACATGATGGTCTCACATATGAAAAAGCTTGGAAAAAATGCAACATTTGGTTTTATCAGAGATTCTCAATTCTACCTGAGAATCTAAACATGCAAAAATAATTTCTGGGTTAATAGGAACCAAAAGTCTCATTCTGAAATAGTATTATTTGAAATGACAAAAACTTGGCAAAACATTATTGTTTATAAATGAGAAATGTGAAAATAGTTCTTTAATACCTAAGGATTATTGGTTGAGGAAAACTTTTTTTTTTTTTTTTTTCCTTGCGTTATGCGGGCCTCTCACTGTTGTGGCCTCTCCCATTTGCGGAGCACAGGCTCCGGACGCGCAGGCTCAGCGGCCATGGCTCACGGGCCCAGCCGCTCCGCGGCATGTGGGATCTTCCCGAAACGGGGCACGAACCCGCGTCTCCTGCATCGGCAGGCGGACTCTCAAGCACTGCGCCACCAGGGAAGCCCGAGGAAAACTTTTTACTAGAGCAGGGAAGATTTTAACACATGACACCAAAATCCTACCGACGTTTCCATGTTAAAAAAAAATCTTATAAAGGTGACAACAAAAGTTTTCAATATCAAAAACAGGAAACTCTACAAATTTTTTAACCTGTCAAGAAAGATCAAGTGGAGATCAGATAACAGTAAACATTATTATTGCATGTACCCTTTGATAACATTTTGATACAGACATGTATTTTAGAAGCCATGATGTCAGTAAATTGGTATTAAAAAAACAACCTTTAGAATAGGAGATACTACATTATGTTTTTATGGATATTTTTATCATAAATTATATTGTAATGAAAAATGCCTTAATGTTCATTTATTATAAATAAATTAAATATGTACCTGTTTTTTCAGCCATCTTTTGTCTAAGTGTTTGAGGCTTCAGGGTAAATGGTATTATATTTTCATGATCATCAGGCTCACTCTCAGGATATTCAGTGTTTTTCTTCATACCAGAGATGGTGAAGGCATGTTTTACATCCAAAGAAATATAGTCCTCTTGGGTCCTGGCCAATTCACGTTTTCGGTAGGCTGCCTGAATAAAAGCTGCATCAGGGATGTTTACTGAAAGAAACAAAGAGGAGGACATTGAAAACAAAATACTAACAGAGAGAAAGATTCCTCATATTTAAAGGAAAAGAGCACCGTTTTTCCAATTTTTTCACTATTTTGATATAATGACTCAAAATCTGTTTCAATAGAAGATAATTATTTTGATAGAGATTAAATATAAATTAAAGAAATGAAACAAATCTAGAAGTATCAGAAAATATTGAAACGACTCCAATTTATCTTTTTTCTACCTTCTTCATCAGGTGTTGTTGCTGACTTTTTGTTGAGGGCTACTTCTCATTTCCAGTAGCTCTGAAATTACCAGGGTAGGGATGTGGAGAGGGCTGAGCATGGAGTTACTCTTGGAGCATGGAGGGTAGAATGATAAGTGGTAGAGCAGTCTGCCTTATAAAGTAACAGGGACATTCTACTATGACCTGCCCCTTGCCTTTGGGCATCCAGGCACATAGGGAGTGAGAAACAGACTAAAACCCAGCACACATTCAAATCAGCCTCCAAGGTCCTGTGGCGGTTCTCACACGAATGAACGTAAGTTAAAAAGTATAAAAGAAATAATCAGGTAATTTACCAGGTTTAAAGTATTTAAGGGACATCTTTTAATAGAGGATTGTTTTATTTTTTCATTTTATTCAGTACAAACTTCATTAATATAGGCTCTTCTAACTCAAAACAAGTTTCTTCATGCATGATCTAAGCTGAAATTTATCTTTACACTCTGGAAACAAATGGTTTCTTAAGCAAAATACTAAGGTAAACAAAATAGCAAGAGAAATCATTGTTTCAAGCACTTCAAGATATTAATTAGGGATACCAAGCCACTGAGTAAAAATTTCTAAACTTTCCCACAAATTGGTCCAAATCCTTTGAGAAATAAATAGAAAAGACACCATATGCCAGGAGATACACAAATACTCTGATTTTTGAAAGAGATAGAGAGATTTCAGAAATTATAGATCAATATACTTGACACCAGAACTAAGGAAAACAAGTAGTGCTTGAATTAATTATGAAGCAGTAAGTGATGAACACTAGAAAGCAACATATGCTCATTAAAAACAAGGAATATTAAATAAGTGATTTACTTTTTATAGACTAGAATTTCTTGTAGAATAGTACCAGGAAAATGATGCAGTAAGGTGTCTCTTCATCCTCCCAAAACACTCAGGATAATGGCAGTATTTCTTGACCCTGGCTATATGCATTAGAATCACCTGGGAAGGTTGATAATCTGATAACTAGTCTCCCATCCAAAACACGGGATCCAAATGCAGTTGATCTGAGGTGGAGTTGAGCAGCAGTATGTTTTTATAGCCCCCTAGGGGATTTTTTTTTTTTTTTTTTTGCGGTACGCAGGCCTCTCACTGCTGTGGCCTCTCCTGTTGCGGAGCACAGGCTCCGGACGTGCAGGCTCAGCAGCCATGGCTCACAGGCCCAGCCACTCCACGGCATGTGGGATCTTCCCAGACCAGGGCACGAACCCATGTCCCCTGCATCGGCAGGCGGACTCTCAACCACTGCGCCACCAGGGAAGCCCCCTAGGGGATTTTAATGGGTCATCAGAGTTAAGATGATACACTTAGATTCAAATATTCAAGTGTATGAATACAGAAACAGAAATACTTGAAGCAATTCACCAGCAAGTGATTTGGTGGGGTTTAATTAATAAATCACAAGCAATGGACTCACTAGTGAGATACTAGTGTTACATAAAGCTAATCCTCTCTCAAACTACAATAAAGAAATATAAGTTCAAGGAAGAGAAGAGTATTCTATTCTGTCCTGTCTATATCTAACACCTAGCTCAAGGGTTCCCACATAGCAGATGTTGGTCAGACATGAGATGAATTAATGTTAGCATATTGCTTTATAATAATAAAACATGTTTTTGTAGATTTATAACTCAAAAATAATTTTCACATAGATCATCCTATCTGAAGAGTAGAGGTTACGAGGGGGATCAAGATGGCAGAGTAGGAGCTCACCTCTCCCCACGAACACATAAAAAATACATCTACATGTGGAACAATTCTCATAGAAAACCAACTGGAAACAGGCAGATCTCCCACATAACCAAAGCTGCAAGAAGGATCTCCATGTAACTGGGTAGGACAGGGGAAAAAAAAAAAAAAAAAAAAAAAAGCGACAGGACCTGTGCCCCTGGGAGAGATCTGTAAAGGAGAGAAGGCCCACACGGGCAGACCCTTGCCTGGGGAGGCCCCTGCCAGCTGGGAAATCTGCTGGGACAGACAGAGGGGATGCGGAAGCCTAGACTATATTTGTGAGGAGTGCAGGCATGCTGGCTTCCTAACAATCAGGATGGAAAGGGACCAGTGCTGGTGGCTGATGCCTTGCTGCACTTCCCAAGCCTCACCTCACTTCCCAATCCGAAGCATGCGCCAAGTGGGACCAAAAACACGTTAAGTGCTGAATCTTGGGCAGACAGGATGTGGGAGAGGACTCCATTTACCTGTGTGGAGACAGTGGAGACAGCCCTGATGGCCTGGGGTGCGGTCCAGGCTGAAACATGGAGTCCACTGTCAATGTACACAGGGAGGGGGGAGTCCAGCTGTGGCACACTTTGTCAGTGTGCACACCAGGTGGTATCACAGAAGTGCACAGTGGCTGGGCATTGAGGTTCGGTGGAAAGGCCCTGGGCAGCAGCATGCAGTGGTTCATTTCCCAGTGGGAATGCTCCAGGCTTGCCCACTCCACACCTCAGCTTGGAGCTGGAATTGGGGTGGACAGGTCCTGGGAGAGGTGTGCCACAGAGGCAGCCCAGGTCCCAGGCAGCAGCACAACCACCTTGATCCTGCAGCCACAGCACCCCAGCCTCCAGCCACAGCCCACTCCACAAGAGCCTACCACTAGGTCTGGAGTGAAACACAACAGAGAAAGGGACACAACATTGCACTGAGTCTGAGAGGAACTGCAGATGCCTGCCTAGGCGGTGCATGGGTTCAGTGTGACCATACAGGCCCCACTTGCACCAACAGTCGCCTCCTTTGGGGCAGGGCATGCACTCAATGGCAATGAAATCTCATCAAACACAAACTTCAGGGCTTCTACTCCAACAGCTGTGGAGCAGACCCCACCCCCAACAGAGATGTGATAGCCTCAGAGCAAAGAGGAGGTCCTGCCCACCACAGAGCCCAGTTTCTAGATGCTTCAACACCAATCACAACCCCTATTAAGGGGTTAATGGCCAGCAAATGCTAAGGAAAGACATGGCTGGCACCCACACCAAAACCAGCCCACACACCAAAAATATTTGACTCACAGAGTCTACACAGGGATGCTCCCACATAAAAACACCCCTTCAATACCACAGTAGATAAATGTTTCTCCTAAACTCACAGAGAGAAAGTTAAGTAAAATGAAAAAGCAGAGGAACTACTCTTAATTAAAAGAACAAGAGAAATCCCCTGAAAGAACAAATAATTTCTGAAACAAACCTCACCAGTCTACTAGACCTTGAGTCCAAAAAGAAGGTTATAAAAATGCTAAAGGAATTAAGAAAGATTATCAATAGAAATGCAGAGCACTGTAACAAGGAACTAGAAACTATGAAGATGAACCAAATCAAAATTAGGCAACTCAACTGCTGAAATAAAAACCAATCTAGAAGCAATGAATAGCAGACTAAATAACACAGAATGTGTAAGTGATCTGGAAGACAGAATAATGGAAATCACTCAATCAGAACAGCAGACAGAAAGACAAATGAACAGAGTATGAAGATAACCTATAAGAACTATGGGATAATATAAAGCATGCCAAACTATGCATAATAGAGGTTCCATAAGGAGTAGAGAGAGAAAAGGGGATTTAAAATATATTTGAAGAAATTATGGCTAAAAACATCCCAAACCTTGAAAAAGGAAACAGATATCCAGGCACAGGAAGCACAGAGGGTCCCAAACAAGATGAACCCAAAGTGACCCACACCAAGATACATCATAATTAAAATGGCAAAAGTTAAAGAGAGGATTCTAAAGGTAGCAAGAGAAAAACAAAGAGTTAATTACAAGGGAACCACCATAAGACTATCAATTGATTTCTCTGCCGAAACTCTGCAGGCCAGAAGGGAGTGGCATGATATATTCAAAGTCCTGAAAGGGAAAACCCTGCAACCTAGGATATTCTACCCAGCAAGATTATCATTTAGAATAGAAGGAGAGAGAAAGAATTTCTCAGACAAGCAAAAACTAAAAAAATTCAGTATTACTAAACCTACCCTAGAAGAAATATTGAAAGGTCTTCTCTAAATAAAAGAGAAACAAGAATCTATAGGTAAGGGAAAATCACAATGGGAAAGCCAATATATAAAAGGATTGAAGACCACTTAAATAAGCTAGTACACAGATTAAAAAATAATTACAAATATTTTTGTAAAAGCAATTATAACTACAATGAACAGCAAAAGAATAAGCATGAAGATGTAAAACATGACATCAAAATAAAAAAATGTGAGAGGGGGGACTCTAAAGATGTAGATTTTTTTTACAATGTGTTTGAACTTGTATGACTATCACTTTAAAGCAAGTATAGTTATGGGTCAACATACTTGAACCCCATGGTAACCACAAATTTAAAACATACAATCGATTCACAAAAACCAAAAAGAAAGGAACTCAAGCATAATATAAAAGAAAATCATCAAACTACAAAAGTAAAAACAAAAAGAAGAAACAGAAAAGAACTACAAAAATAACTGGAAAACAAGGTTTAAGATGGCAACAAATACATACCTATCAATAATTACTTTCAATGTCAATGGACTAAATGCTCTGATTAAAAGACACAGAGGAGCAGGTTGCATAAGAAAACAAGAACCCATAATATGATGCCTACCAGAGACTCACATCAGGGTTGAAGACACACACAGATGGAAAATGAGGGGATGGAAAACGATATTCCATGCAAATGGAAACGACAAGAAAGTGGTAGTAGCAATATTCATATCAGACAAAACAGACTTTAAAACAAAGGCCATACAAAGAAGGACATTATATAATGATAAAGGGATCAATACAAAAAGAGGGTATTACACCCGTTAACATATATGTACCCAATATAGGAGCACCTAAGTATATAAAGCAAATACTAACAGGCACAAAGGGAGAAATTGACAGGAATACAGTAATAGTGGGAGACTTTAATACCCCACTGACATCAATGGACAGACGTTCCAGACAGCAAATCAATAAGGCAACAGAGGACCTAAATGACACAACAGACCAGTTGGACTTAACTGATTTCTACAGGACACTGTACACATTCTTTTCAAGTGAACATGGAACATTCAGTAGGGTTAACCACATACTGGGGCACAAAACCAGCCTCAAAAAATTTAAGAGTATAGAAAGCATTTTAAGCATTTCTGACCATACTGGTATGAAAGTAGAAATCAACCACAGACAGAAAAATGGGAAAAGAACAAACACATGGAGAATAAACAACACACTAATAAAAAACCAATGCATCAACAATGAAATAAAAGAAGTCAGAAAATACCTGAAGGCAAGTGACAATGAAAACACAACCATATAAAATCTATGGGATACAGCAAAGCAGTTCTAGGAGGGAAGTTGATAGTGATACAATCCTTCCTCAAGAAACAAGAAATTTCTCAAATAAACAACCTAACCTACCACTTAAAAGAATCTGAAAAAGAACAAACAAAACCCAAAGTCAGCAGAAGGAAGGAAATAATAAAGATCGGAGAGGACATAAATAAAATAGAGATCAAAAAAACAATAGAAAAGATCAATAAAACCAAGAGCTGGTTTTTTGAAAAGATAAACAAAATCGACAAACCTCTAGCCAGGCTTACCAAGAAGAAAACAGAGAGGAACCAAATAAATAAAATAAGAAATGGAAGAGGAGAAATAACACTGATACCACAGAAATACAAAAAATCATAAGAGAATACTATGAACAATTATATGCCAACAAATTGGACAACCAAGAAGGAATGAACAAGTTTCTAGAAACATACAGTCTGCTGAAACTGAATCAAGAAGATACAGATACTTTGAACAGACTGATCACTAGAAGTGAAATAGAACTGGTAATAAAAAAAACTCCCTACAAACAAAAGCCCAGGACCTGACGGCTTCACAGGGAAATTCTACCAAGCATACAATGAGGAACTTATACTTATCCTTCTCAAACTCTTCCAAAAGACTGAAGACGAGGGAACACTCCCAAATTCATTCTATGAAGCCACCATCACCCTGCTACCAAAATCAGAGAAAGACACTACCAAAAAAAAAGAAAATTATAGGCCAATATCTTTGATAAACATCGATGCAAAAATCCTCAACAAAATATTAGCAAATCAAATCCAACAATACATAAAAAAGATTATATACCATGATCAGGCTGGATTCATCCCAGGGTCACAAGGATGGTTCAACATACACAAATCAATCAATGTGATACACCACACTGACAAAAGGAAAGCCCAAAATCACATGACTATCTCAATAGATGTATAAAAAAGCATCTGACAAACTTCAACATCCATTCATTATAAAAACTCTCACCAAACTGGGTATAGAGGGAACATATCTCAACATAATAAAAGCTATTTATGACAAACCCACAGCCTATATAATACTCAATGGTGAAAAGCTGAATGCCTTTCCACTAAATTCTGAGCAAGGATGTCACTCTTACCACTTTTTTTTTCTTAGTCAGTATACATTCCAAAATTTATTCCAATACATTACCAAGTACATGGGTCAAAGGAGAAAAATATATTACCATCTCATAAAATAATCATGAAAGATTTAATTCTGCTTACATTTTAAAGAAATGTAATGATTCTAGGCAGCAGTGCTACATGTACTTGATTTTTCTACAAGGAATGCAAGTAAGAATTGTGTCTCTATTTATTTATTATTTTATACTGGAGTATAGTTGATTAACAATGTTGTGTTAATTTCAGGTATACAACAAAATAATTCAGTTATACATATACATGTATCTATTCTTTTTCAAATTTTTTTCCCATTTAGGTTATTACAGAGCATTGAGCAGAGTTCCCTGTGCTATTCAGTAGGTCTTTGTTGGTTATCTATTTTAAATATAGCAGTGTGTACATGTCAATCCCAAACTCCCAATCTATCCCTCCCTCTCACCCTTCCCCCCTGGTAACCATAAGTTCATTCTCTAAGTCTGTGACTCTGTTTTGTAAATAAGTTCATTTGTATCATTTTTTTAGATTCTGCCTATAAGTGATATCATATGATATTTGTGATATTTATTGAAAAGAATGAAATAATGCCATTTGCAGCAACATGGATGGACCTGGAGATTATCATACTAAGTGAGGTCAGTCACACAGAGAAAGACAAATATCTTACCACTTCTATTCAACATAGTTTTGGCAGTCCTAGCCACAGCAATCGGACAAGAAATAAAATGTATCCAAACTGGAACATAAGAGATAAAACTATCATTATACATAGATGACATGATACTCTATACAGAAAACTATAAAGATTCCACATAAAAACTATTAGAATAAATAAATTCAGCAAGATAGCTAGGATACAAGATTAATATACAGAAATCTGTTGCATTTCTTTAACAATGAAATATCAGAAAGTAAAAAAACAAACCCATTTAAAATCACATCAAAAAAAGAATTCCAAAAAAAAAAAAATATCCTAGGAAGAAACCTAAGGAGGTGAAAGACCTATATGCTAAGAACTGTATATAAAACAGTGATACAGGTAATTGATGATGATTCAAAGAAATGGAAAGATATCACCTGCTCTTTGGATTGGAAGAATTAATATTGTTAAAATGGACATACAAGGCAATCTACAGATTTAATGCAATCCCTATCAAATTGCCCATGACATTTTTCACAGAACTAGAACAAATAATCCTAAAATTTATAAGGAACCACAAGATACCCAGAATTGCCAAAGCAATCCTGAGGAGAAAGAAGAAAGCTGGAAGCATAACTCTCCCAGACTTCAGACAGTCCTATAGAGCTACAGTAATCAAAACAGCATGGTATTGGCACAAAAGAAGATATATAGATCAATGGAAAACAATAGAGAGCCTAGAAATAAATACACACAACTACTGTCAATTAATCTATGACAAAGGAGGCAAGAACAGAACAAAAAAAGACTCACAGACATAGGAAAAAACTTATGTTTACCAGAGGGGAAAGGGTGTGGGGGAGGGATAAATTAGGAGTATGGGATTAATAGATATAAACTACTATACATAAAATAGATAAACAACAAGGACCTACTGTACAGCACAGGGAACTATATTCAATATCTTATAATAACCTATAATGGAAAATAATCTGAAAAGTATATATATAACTGAATCAGTTTGCTATACACCTGAAACTAATACAATATTGTAAATCAACTATACTTCAATTAAAAAAAAGAATAAAGGTTAATATCATGTCCAATTGGTAAGCAGTCTCTGCAACAGTGCATATCTCAAGGCCGATATTCCAGTACTGGATCATTCTAATAGTTCTATCATCTGAACAAAAAAATAAATGCACTCCATCTTCTACATAACAGTCCTTACACTTACCTCATTCCTTCTTCCTCTTTTCCTCTCCAGAAAAAAAGAAAAAAACAAAAAACAAAACACGAAGTGTTCCTTACAGGACAAGTTTTCATCTTTCAATCAGTGTTTCTTAAAGGGGCATCAGAGGAGGGACAATTCTTCACCTTGGTAAACTGTCCCACATTCTTTATCTTTATCATCTCTTGCCTTCAGGGCACTACATGCCAGCAACACCTCAGGCACTATGATAATATAAAACCATCCTACATATTTCCAAACACTGCATTTTCTCCTTAGGTTCCCAATGCTACCAACACTTTACAATTACTGCCTTACACTGTCTAATCTGCCATCTTCTACAGCACCACTGTTCAGTACTGTAACCACCAGCCATATGTGACTATTTAAATTTAAGTAAATTAAAAGTCCAGTTCCTTAGTCACACTAGCCACATTTCAAGAACTCTATAGATACATGTGGCTAGTGGCTAATATACTGGACTGTGAAGATACAGAAACTTCGTGCAAAGTTTTATTGGACAGCACTGTACCTAGAGTCTAGACAAAGCTTCACTTGTCTACTAGGCTTCAATTCTTAATACTGGCTTCATCACTAATTACTTCTGTAGCTTATGAACTTGTTTTAGAAAAAAAATTAGAAGAGCTCTGGTTCCTGTTATTTCACATGTTAATAAAGCACTTACTACTATACTACAAATCTTTAAAAAAATATTTTAACAATTATATTTCAAATTAATGTTTCCTTTATAAAGCTATACATTTTACTTTGTTTTCTTCAGAAGGGGTCTTAGGCTTCATGAGACTGAAAAGAGTCCACAGCACAAGACAAGTTAAGAACCCTTGAGCTAGGTAGAAGGCCAATATATATTTCTGGCTTTCTGGGCCATAAAGTCTCTGTTACAACTTCTCAGCTCTGCCATTGTAGTGCAAAAGCAGCTAAAGACAAGTAATAATTGAATGAGCATGGCTTTAATAAAATTGCATTCACAAAAGCAGATAGTGGGCCACATTTGGCCCACAGGTGGTAATCTGCCAACCCCTGAACTGGATTTATCTTTCTAAAACAAAAAATTGGTCATGTCATCTATTTGCATAAAATTTTCAGTAGTTCCCTTAAAACCCTGTATTATTTGACTCCAGTCAGTCCCTCTGCTTTCTTTTTGTTCTTCTTTATTAAACTTAAACCAAGTATTTTCAGTCCAACAACTACTTTTTAGTTCTCTGCACATGCTATGTTATCTTCCCTAGAGTTTTATATATGCTACATCCTATACCTGAAACAACCTCACAGACAAATTCTTACCATGTTTAGATACTGTCATGAATCACCCAGTATAGCACAGTGGTTAAGAACCTAGGCTCTGGAGCAGATTCCCTGGGTTGGAATCCTAGCTCTGCCTCTTATAAGCCATCTGACCGTGGGCATGATATGTAATGGAACCAAGCAGCCAATTTTGGTCCGTTGACAATCATTAGCAATGACTTATTTGCCCCACACTTCACTAGAGTTTATTAATAATAAGTATCACTGGTATAGGAGATTGGTTCAAGATGGTGGAGTACAAGGACGTGCGCTCACTCCCTCTTATGAGAGCGTGGGAATCACAACTAACTGCTGAACAATCATTGACAGGAAGACACTGGAACTCACCAAAAAAGATAAACCACATCAAAAGACAAAGGAAAAGCCACAATGAGACGGGAGGTGAGGCACAATCACAATAAAATCAAATCCCATAACCACTGGGTAGGTGATTCACAAACTGGAGAACAATTATACCACACAAGTCTACCCACTGGAGTGAAGGTTCCGAGCCGCACGTCAGGCTTCCCAACCTGGGGGTCTGGCAACAGGAGGAGGAATTCCCAGGGAATCAGACTTTAAAGGCTAGCGGGATTTGACTGCAGGACTTCAACAGGACTGGGGGAAACAGAGACCCCACTCTTGGAGGGCACAAAGTAGTGGGCACATCAGGACCCAGGGGGAAGGAGCAGTGACCCCATAGGAGACTGAACCAGACCAACCTGCTAGTGTTGGAGGGTCTCCTGCAGAGGCGGGGGGTGGCTGTGGCTCACCGCGGGGACAAGGACACTGGCAGCAGAAGTTCTGGGAAGTACTCCTTGGCATGAGCCCTTCCGGAGTCTGCCATTAGCCCCACCAAAGAGACTGTAGCCTCCAGTGCTGAGTCACCTCAGGTCAAACAACTAACAGGGAGGGAACTTAGCCCCACCCATCAGCAGACAAGCGGATTAAAGTTTTACTGAGCTCTGCCCACCAGAGCAACAGTCAGCTCTACCCACCAGCAGTCCCTCCCATCAGGAAGCTTGCACAAGCCTCTTAGACAGCCTCATCCACCAGAGGACAGACAGCAGAAGCAAGAAGAACTACAATCCTGCCTGTGGAACGAAAACCACATTCACAGAGAGACAAAATGAAAAGGAAGAGGACTATGTACCAGACGAAGGATCAAGATAAAACCCCAGAAAAACAACTAAATAAAGTGGAGATAGGCAACCTTCCAGAAAAAGAATTCAGAATAATGATAGTGAAGATGATCCAGGGCCTCAGAAAAAGAATGAAGACAAAGATCAAGAAAATGCAAAAAATGTTTAACAAAGACCTAGAAGAACTGAAAGAACAAACACCTAGAAGAATTAAAGAAAAAACAGACATGAACAATCCACTAACTGAAGTGAAAAATACACTAGAAGGATCAATGGCAGAATAAGTGAGGCAGAAGAACGCGTAAGTGACTTGGAAGACAGAATGGTGGAATTCACTGCCATGGAACAGACTAAAGAAAAATGAATGAAAAGAAATGAAGGCAACCTAAGAGACCTCTGGGACAACATTAAACGCACCAACATTTGCCTTATAGGGGTCCCAGAAGGAGAAGACAGAGAGAAAGGACCTGAGAAAATATTTGAAGAGATAATAGTAGAAAACTTCCCTAACATGGGAAAGGAAACAGCCACCCAAGTCCGGGAAGTGCAGAGAGTCCCAGGCAGGATAAACCCAAGGAGAAACATGCTGAGACACATAGTAATCAAACTGAAAAAAATTAAAGACAAAGAAAAATTATTAAAAGCAACAAGGCAAAAATGACAAATAACATACAAGGGAGCTCCCGTAAGGTTAACAGCTGATTTCTCAGCAGAAACTGTAGATAGCCTCATCCAGGGGGAAGGAGCAGTGACAATGGACAATCTGAAATACAAATATGCCAATAAAATGGACAACCCTCCCAGAAGGGAGGGGCACGATATATTTAAAAGTGATGAAAGGGAAGAACCTACAACCAAGACTACTCTACCTGCAAAGATCTCATTCAGATTCAACGGAGAAATCAAAAGCTTTACAGACAAGCAAAAGCTAAGAGAATTCAGCCCAACCATACCAGCTCTACAACAAATGCTAAAGGAACTTCTCTAAGTGGGAAACACAAAAGAAGAAAAGGACCTACAAAAACAAACCCAAAATAATTAAGAAATGGTAATAGTAACATACATATTGATAATTATCTTAAATGTGAATGAATTTACGCTCCTACCAAAAGACACAGGCTTGCTGTATGGATACAAAAACAAGATCCAAATATATGCTGTCCACAAGAGACCTCCATCAGTCCTCGGGACACATACAGACTGAAAGTGAAGGGATGGAAAAAGATATTGCATGTGAATGGAAATCAAAAGAAGCTGGAGTAGCAATAACCATTTCAAATAAAATAGACTTTAAAATAAAGAATGTTACAAGACACAAGGAAGGACACTACATATTGATCAAGGGATCAATCCAAGAAGACATAACAATTATAAACATATATGCACCCACATGGGAGCACCTCAATACATAATGCAAAAGCTAACAGCTATAACAGAGGAAATCGACAGCAACACAATAATAGTGGGGAACTTTTAACACCTCATGTACACCAATGGACAGATCATCCAGACAGAAAATTAATGAGGAAACACAAGCTTTAAATGACACAACAGACCAGATAGATTTAATTAATATTTATAGGACATTCCATTCAAAAAAGCAGATTACACTTTCTTCTCAAGGGCGCATGGAACATTCTCCAGGATAGATCACATCTTTGGTTACAAATCAAGCCTCGGTAAATTTAAGAAAATGGAAATCATATCAAGCATCTTTTCTGACCTCAATGCTATGAGATAAGAAATAAATTACAGGAAAAAAAACATAAAAAACACAAACACATGAAGGCTAAACAATACGTTATTAAATAACCAAGGGATCACTGAAGGAATCAAAGAGGAAATCAAAAATACCTAGAGATGAATGACAATGAAAACATGACGACCCAAAACCTCTGGAATGCAGCAAAAGCAGTTCTAGGAGGGAAGTTTATAGCAATATAATCCTACCTCAAGAAAAAAAAAAAATCCCAAGCAATCTAACTTTACACTTAAAAGAACTAGAGAAAGAAGAACAAACAAAACCCAAAGTTAGCAGAAGGAAAGAAATCATAAAGCTCAGAGCAGAAATAAATGAAATAGAAACAATAGCAAAGATCAATAAAACTAAAAGGTGGTTCTTTGAGAAGATAAAATTGATAAACCTTTAGCTAGACTCATCAAGAAAAAGAGGGAGAGGACTCAAATCAAAAACAGAAATGAAAAAGAAGTTACAATGGACACTACAGAAATACAAAGTATGCCAATAAAATGGACAACCTGAAAGGAATGGACAAATTCTTAGAAAGGTATAACCTTCCAAGACTGAACCAGGAAGAAATAGAAAATATGAACACACCAATCACAAGTAATGAAATGGAAACTGTGACTAAAAATCTTCCAACAAATGAGGACCAGATGGCTTCACAGGTGAATTCTATCAAACATTTAGAGAAGAGCTAACACCTATCCTTCTCAAACTCTTCCAAAAAATTGCAGAGGAATGAATACTCCCAAACTCATTCTACGAGGCCACAATCACCCTGATATAAAAACCAGACAAAGATACTACAAAAAAAGAAAATTATAGACCAACATCACTGATGAATATGGATGCAAAAGTTCTCAACAAAATACTAGCAAACAGAATCCAAAAACACATTAAAAGGATCATACACCATGACTAAGTGGGATTTATCCCAGGGATGCAAGGATTCTTCAATACATGCAAATCAAACAATGTGATACACCACATTAACAAACTGAAGAATGAAAACCATACGCTCATCTTAATAGCTGCAGAAAAAGCTTCTGACAAAATTCAACACCCATTTATGATAAAAACTCTCCAGAAAGTGGGCATAGAGGGAACCTACCTCAATATAATAAAGGCCATATACGACAAACCCACAGCAATCATCATTCTCAATGGTGAAAAACTGAGAGCATTTCTTCTAAGATCAGGAACAAGACAAGGATGTCCACTCTCATCAATATTATTCAACATAGTTTTGGAAATCCTAGCCATGGCAATCAGAGAAGAAAAAGAAATAAAAGGAATCCAAATTGGAAAAGAAGTAGTAAAACTGTCACTGTTTGCAGATGACATGATACTATGCATAGAGAATCCTAAAGATGCCACCAGAAAACTACTAGAGCTAATCAATGAATTTGGTAAAGTTGGAGGATACAAAATGAATGCAGAGAAATCGCTTGCATTTCTATAAACTAACAACAAAAGATCAGAAAGAGAAATTAAGGAAATAATCCCATTCACCATTGCAACAAAAAGAATAGAATACCTAGGAATAAACCTACCTAAGGAGGTAAAAGGTCCATACTCAGAAGACTATAAGACACTGATGAAAGAAATCAAAGATGACACAAACAGATGGAGAGATATACCATGTTCCTGGATTGGAAGAATCAATATTGTGAAAATGACTATACTACCCAAAGCAATCTACAGATTCAATGCAATCCCTATCAAACTACTACTGGCATTTTTTATAGAACTAGAACAAAAAATCTAAAAATTTGTATGCAGACACGAAAGACCCCAAAGAGCCAAAGCAATCTTGAGGGAAAAAAACGGAGCTGGAGGAATCAGACTCCCTGACTTCATATTATACTACAAAGCTACACTAATCAAGACAATATGGTTCTGGCGCAAAAACAGAAATACAGAATAATGGAACAGGATAGAAAGCCCAGACATAAACCCATGCACCTATGGTCAATTAATCTATGACAAAGGAGGCAAGGATATGCAATGGAGAAAAGACAGTCTCTTTAATGAGTGGTGCTGGGAAAACTGGACAGCTACATGTAGAAGAATGAAATTAGAACACTCCCTAACATCACACACACAAAAAAACTCAAAACGGATTAAAGGCCTAATGTAAGACGGGAAACTCTTAGAGGAAAACATAGGAAGAACACTCTTTGACATAAATCATGGCAAGTTCTTTTTTGATCCACCTCCTAGAGTAATGGAAATAAAAACAAAAATAAGCAAAGGGGACCTAATGAAACTTAAAAGCTTTTGCATAGCAAAGGAAACTGTAAACAAGATGAAAAGACAGCCCTCAGAATGGGAGAAAATATTTGCAGACGAATCAATGGACAAAGGATTAATCTTCAAAATAAATAAACAGCTCATGCAGCTCAATATTAAAAAAAAACAAAGGACCCAATCAAAAAATGGTAGAAGACGTAAATAGACATTTCTCCAAAGAAGACATACAGATGGCCAAGAGGCATATGAAAAGCTGCTCAACATCACTAATTATTAGAGAAATGCAAATCAAAACTACAATGAGGCAGCACCTCACGCCAGTTACAATGGGCATCATCAGAAAATCTACAAACAGCACATGCTGGAGAGGGTGTGGAGAAAAGGGAACGCTCTTGTACTGTTGGTGGGAAGGTAAATTGATACAGCCACTATGGAGAACAATATGGAGGCTCCTTCAAAAACTAAATATAGAATTACCATATGACCCAGCAATCCCACTACTGGGCATATACCCAGAGAAAACCATAATTCAAAAAGACACATGCACCCCAGTGTTCACTGCAGCACTATTTACAATAGCTAGGTCATGGAAGGAACCTAAATGCCCATCGACAGACGAATGGATAAAGAAGATGTGGTACATATATACAATGGAATATTAGCCATGAAAAGGAACGAAACTGGGTCATTTGTAGAGACGTTTATGGACCTAGAGACTGTCATACAGAATGACGTAAGTCAGAAAGAGAAAAACAAATATCGTATATTAATGCATATATGTGGAATCTAGAAAAATGGTACAGATGAACCGGTTTGCAAGGAAAACAGTGACACAGATGTAGAGAACAAACGCAAGGGCACCAAGGGGGAAAAGTGGGGTGGTGGGGGGTGGAATGAATTGGGAGATTGGGATCGACATATATACACTAATATGTGTAAAACAGATAACTAATAAGAACCTGCAGTATAAAAAGATAAAAATTTAAAAAAAATCACTGCTATAGAAAAATACTAATATTAGAAATAAAGTTCTTTAACAAAATTCAAAAGTTACCAACCTAGTGATGTAAACTCTTCTTCCAGAGAGCTAGAGCTATTGGAAGATGAACTCTGATCATCTTTACTTTCTGAAGAACGATGTGTTCCATCCTCTTCGTCTGTTGAAAGATCAACCGCTCTGGATTCTAACAGGACGTTTTTTGAATATAACAAGAAAGAGTCAAGATGTTGGAATCAATAATTGAAATTATGAAAAACACATGGCATATGTAAAATATGGTGTTTTAATTTTACTCCACATATTTAAAGTACATATGCAGATCTTTCCTAATTTCCATTCTTTCTGAAATCAATGGATGGTTTAATAAATGTACAAGGATGTATCCTACTTGTGTTACCTACTTAACTAGTAAAATACTCTCTTCATTAAAGAATGAAACGAAAAGAGGAAAGGGAACATAAGAGAAAAAAGAAAATGACAAAAAGTGAGAGGATATTTAAATGAAGAAAGAAAAACAGTGATAGTGAATAAGTAGAAAAAGAAAAGAATACTTAACGTACATTTCCTATGTGCTGGACATACTGAAGTCTGGTTTACAAGATTTATTTCATTTAACATTCACAACTCTATAAAGTAAATGCTATTACTGATGAGAATACTAAGGATTGGAAAGGCTAAACTACATGTCCAATGTCACAAAGTTACTAAATGGAGAAGCTGGGCTTTCAATCTAATTTCATCCAACTCTGGAATTTAGGCTCTTGTAATATAAATACTAAATTACATTTCAATGGCTGGTGGTAAGAAGTACTATAATGAGTACTGTAGCTTCAAACCAAATCATGGATCTATTTCCATTGTGTGATTCTGGAAAGGACACAGTCAATTAATCTATTAAACAAAGACAGCATTAAGAGAGAACACCCACAGAGGTATCGGTGAGAATCGAATGAGCAAAGTGTAAAGGAATTTATGGTATTATTGACAAAAAAGGACTTGTTAGTTCACAAATATTTTGTAATAGTTGTGAATAACCTTAAGATTTAAGATTACATAAATAAGTACTCTTATATTAAGAATGTTCCTTAATTAGAAAACCTATATAAATGTCAAAAAAGCTGGAGTAAAATCAAGAATTAAAAGACAAAGTAATATCGCTTCTTGGCCATCTGGCTAAGATCAAGTGTAAAAGACAAGGAATATAGCTGTAGCTTACATCTTTCTTAGCTACTGCTATTTATAACAACTCCTACATCTTCTTAAAGTGAAGTAAAGTTACACCAGAGCAGTGGTTCTCAAAGTATGATCCATCAACCCTTGAAGGTCCCTCAGACCCTTTCAGCGGGTCAGAGGGAAAAGCCAAACTACTTTCATCACAACATTAACATGTTACTTGCCCTTTTTACTCCGTTGGTGGGTAAAACTGCAAATCTTTTAGTATGAATCATACCAGTGATACCAATCTGCAGAAGTATCCACTGTATTCTTTTCCACCTTGTACTAGCAAGAAAAATAGTCAGTTTCACTTACTGTCCTCAATGAAATGATAAAAAATTAATTTTATTAAATTTTGGCCCTGAGTACACATCTTTTTAATATTCTGTGGATCAAAATGGAAGCATGCATAAAGCACTTCTGGCGCACACTGAAATGCAACGGTTGCCTCAAGGAAAAGCACTTGTGTGATGAGCTGCAAGTTGAACCTAACCACTGTCTTTGAGGAGGAAAACCTTTCTACTTGAAAGAATGACAAACAAACTCTAGGTATTCAGACACGGGTATCTGACAAACATTTTCTTAAAAACGAGCAAAGTTGTGCCTATCACTTCAAGAATTAGAAATTTCAAGTGAAGTCTATAATTTTGGGGAAACACACCCTCTACTGTGAACTTGATAGCTTTCCAATACTTAAAGACTGATGATGTCAGTAGTAGCATTGAGAGTTTTTTTTTTTTTGACATTGTAATAAATTGTACCAACACTTGCAAGAACTGCAGCTCGGTGAACCACTACTTTCCAAAGAGTCAATGCATGATGTTACCAATCATGCATGGGTAAAAGAGCCATTCAAAGTGCAAAACACACCGACAGATTTTAATCTAGTGGAGTACAAAAAAATTGACTGATATGGTTTCAGCTTCCTCGTGCCAACTAAAAATTGGCACTTGCCTTCTGCATCTACAAGGATTAAGTCACAAACTGCTGTAGCTGCTGATTTTCAATACACCCTGAAAGGAGTTCAGGGCAGAGATGAGGAATGAGGTACTCTGTGCTTTGGGAAAAACTGGCAGAACAGGCCTTCAGACAGATATTTTCAGAAGATTTTATGAGCCCAATCCTTACATCTCCTCATATCTGGAAAAGCACTAAAATCATTAATGGTGACGTCTGCTCCTCATGACTATCAGCAAGCTTCTGCCAAAATGTGTGTTTGACTGCACAAACCCCTCTTCACTAATATCATATGTAACACTGACCTCTCCCCTACCTCTGTGGAGCAGTTTCTCAAAGCTACCTGAAACGCTGTCTCCTGGGCTATAGTTCTCATTTTGCCCCAAATAAAACTTAATTCATAAACTTTCACGTTGTGCATTTTCTTCAGTCGACACACACTGCAAATTAACCTTTAAGAACCTATTACTTTTTGAGCTTCATTGTAATATTAAAGCAGAACACCTTCAATGAACTAAAAAGGCTCTTAAGTACTCCTAATCATCTATCTGTGGTTTTCTTCATACATTCAAACAAAACAACATATTTCAATAGACTGAATGTAGAAATATCTGTGAGAATTCAGCTGTCTTCCATTAAGCCAGACATAAAGAGATTTGCAAATTGAAAACATCACTCTTACTATTTTTCAGAAAACAGTTATTTTTCATAAAAATGTTTATCTGTACATGAGTTAATTTTAAAAAAGAATAAAAATTTATCTTAATTCCTAAAATGGTAAATATTATAGATATAGTCCACAGAATTATTATAGATATAATCCACAGAAACAAAAGCTCTTTGGGATCCTTAATTATTCTTAAGAGTATAAAGGGTATGTATACCTTTAAGACCAAAAGGGTACTCTTAATACCAAAAAGTTTGAGAACCACTGTTTCACTGTTTTAGAAGGCAAGAGAAAAGGCAACTCCTGGGACTGCCCCCCCCCCCCCCCCCCCC
>NW_006769289.1:361358-375000 GCF_000442215.2 Lipotes vexillifer
CCCCCCCCCCCCCCGCCCATTAAAGTTTAACCAGATGACTCTTACATAAAGCATAACATATTTTAAAAGTCATCAGAACTTCAGATAAACAGGTGATTATAACAATGACTAAGAAATCACCAAAATCACTTGGACTAAAAATGGGAGAAAATTTTTTTACATCAATACTAACCAAAAACTATATATTTTTTTACAGATACTTTTTTATTTATTGAAATTATACCATGTATACTGTCTTGAAAATAACAATAAATTATGTAACATATCATTAGCAACATAGGTTCGTTTTCTACATGGTTATTTCATCCTGACAAGCCAGAAATGCTGAATCATCATTCTATTGGTGGCATAATCCACAGGTGACAAATTGGAGATTCTACTCATGTCAACAGGCCAGGGATTACCTCAGTTCATTAAACCTGAGTGTTAGGTATCCTGGAGAAACATGGTTTGCAGACAAAAGTAGGTCAAAAGTGCCATTTATCTGGAGAAGCTGGTTGCTTTCAGGGCCTTTACTACGAGCTTCACTACTGAATTTTTTTAGAAGTTCCTTTTAGAATGAAACATAATCTCAAATATTTTTATGTGTGTCTGAGTCAGAAGTTAATGTATTTAAACTTCAAGACCCTATTTATACAAGTTCCTTCCAAGTCCTTGTTCCTGTGTTTTTATTTCTAACTTTTCCTAACTATATAGTTTTATTTTTAACTATATTATCATTAAACTCCAATTCAAACTAGAACACATCTTATGTAAACAAGTTTATGCTGCTTGAATTCTATTTCTAAGAACGCAAATGTACTTCAAAATTACTACATTGTATTTAACACCATTATTGGTACTCTACAGGGTCACCAATCTGTTGTTAGTGGCATATATTGCTATTTTTATCTTTTCTTACCTTCACCTACCTAGGAGTATTAGGAACTTTTAAACTCTTCTGTGACGATTTAGGTCCTTCATAAGCATAAAGTGCAGCACTAAAGCTATATATAATTAGTGAGGGTTTATCTGACAGTGCAAACACGGACAAGCCCAAACCTTGCAGTATTCTTTCTACTCCCCCAAGGGGCCCAATACGGAGATGCAGGCAGCAGGCCAGTGTTCGCAGGCAGGTATCTCTGCGATTCATCGTTGCTCGTGGTTGGCAAAGGGTTGTAGAAACCTTTAGAGAATCCCGCGGGCTCTTTCCCCATCCTCCCCACACCCCGCCCCGGGCACCCACCCTGCTGCCCCGCGTCACCTGGGACGTCTGAGCTTCCGTCCAAACGCGGAGCCGCTCTCGCGGCGCGCCGGGAACTGGCCCAGACCCGTCCGCGGCCCCGGCCCCGACCCCGGGCCCGGCGGGGTAGTTCCGCTGCTTCCGCGCGGCCTCCTCCAGACGGCAGCCCTTCCTCCGCAGGGCCCAGGTCTGCCTGCTCCCCCGGCGCCCCGGGTTCAGCAAATGGCTCCTGGGTGCTGTCGCTGTCACTAGAGTCTGCTTGGCGCTGCCGGAAAGTCCTTTTCGGCCTGTGAGCCATAGCAGGTTCACTTCCTGCTCAGGCTAACCCAGGCCTACAGCAGCCACCCAGGCGCGCGCTCCCGCCTCCCGCCTTTCCGCCGCATGCGTGCGCCCTACCGGCGCGTCTTCGATTCCAGCTTCGCCATGCGCATGCGTGCTTTCTTCCCTTTGATCTGTTCGACCGAGTTCGGTTCCCAGGGCTGAGGCATATAAAGCGTTTTTACTTTGCAAGGCCAGCTTGGGCAGATGGTCGCAGAGAATCTCGCTGACTTCCAGAGGTGAGTTCCACGGAAAGCTGCACTCACAGGCTCTCCTTGTGCAAACCATATCTGGGAATCAGGCGTTATGCCCACATCCTGGACTGGGACTGGATCTGCTCTTCTACTTTCTGGAGAGAGTGAAGTTCTCTCTCCAACCAAGAATTAAAACAGAAAAAAAAAAAAAAAAAAAAAAAAAAAAACAAAAAAAAAAACCCCGTAAAAAAAAAAAAAAAAAAAAAAAAAAAAAAAAAAAAAAACCAAGCAAAAAACCCGCAGGTGTGTGTGTGTTTGAGATTGTCTCTGAAAGCTAAACAGTAAAATCTGCACATAAATGATAGGTGCACAAATAAGCAAAAATCAAATGATTGCTTCCAAGTATCAAGGCTTCAGTCGAACCTGGTTAAATACGTTGGTCCATAAGAAAAAAAAAATGTATTTGAAAAATGGGGATGTTATTTAAAAAGAAGCACAGAGATAAGAAGGACAGCCCCACAGAATTACCTTTAGAAACAGGTAGAGAGCAAGAAGCCTTTTTAGGTACCCATAATCATCACTACTTTATATTATTTGCTCTTTCTTATGAATATGAGGAATTTCTTCCCCCAAGATGGCATGAATAATGCCATATATCTTATTTGCCCCCACTATACTAATTTACAATACTAGCTTATTAAATTAATCAACTGGTTATTAGGAAACTTTGCATTATTCATCTTTTATATAATTTAAAATTGCAGAGGTTAATAATTGAAAGAAAATTGGCATATGAAATACTCCCAGCTTTTGGAAATCGTTTATCCCCTAGTGAAGTGACATTTTATTCTGCTTCTCTAGCCATTGATCAGTGGGTTCTGAGCTCCCTCTAGTGAGAAATGTGCTACTTACAGAAGGATTGTGTCAATCTTGGAAATTGCCTCCTTTCTCATAATAGAGCTACTTTTCATTCTCTCTTGTTACAAGTAATGGATATATTTTCATTTTAAAGCCAAACCTACATCAGATTTTCTCAGATAACAAATATTGAGAAGTCGTATTAATAAGTTATCACTCTCTCCTTTGGGAATTAAAAACACTTTTTGTGGAAATAGATCCACAAAAGTATGGACCTAATTTTGTTTTCATTTTTTCAGTATCTATTTTTTAGCACTTACTATGACGGTCTCTTGTCCTGGGCCCAAAGGGTCATGATATACATGGGGGTCATGCTCCCGGTAGTCAGGTGCTATTAGCCAAATTATCCCTACAGTTTGGCTTGTTGGAAATTACTTTAAAAAAAAAATGATGCTCAAAATACTTAACGTAAGATCTACACTCGTAACAAATTTTTAAGTGTACAGTACAGTATTGTTCGTTATAAACACAATGTTGTACAGCAGATCTCTAGAACTTTTTCCTTTTAACCAAAGCTTTTTACCGGTTGTACTTTAACTCCCAATTCCTCCTCCTTCCTGCCCCTGGCAATCACCATTCTCCTTTTTGCTTCTATGAGTTTGGCTATTTTAGGTACCTCATGTAAGTGGAATCATGCAGTATTTACCCTTCTGTGATTTAGCATAATGTCCTCAAAGCTCATCCATTTTGTCACATATAGTGGGATTTCCTTCCCTTTAATGCGGAATGATATTCCATTGTCTATATATACCACATTTTCTTTATCCATTCATTGGACAATAGACATTTAGATGGTTTCCATACCTTGGCTATTGTGAAGAGTGTTGCAATAAATGTGGGAGTGCAAATATGTCTTCAAGATCCTGATTTCAATTCTTGTGGATAAATACCCAGAAGTGGGACGGCTGGGTCATATGGTAGTTTTATTTTTAATTTTTTGAGGAGCTTCCATACTGTTTTCCATAACAACTGCACATTTCACATTCCCACCAACTGTGTGCAAACATTCCAGTTTCTCCACAACCTTGCCAACACTTGTTGACTATTGATTGATTGACTGATTGATACCGGCCATCCTAGCAGATGTGAAGTTATATCTCATTGTGATTTTGATTGGCATTTCCCTGATTAGTGATGTTCAGCATCTTTCACATAGCTGTTGGCTTCTTTGGAGAAAGTCTATTCAAATCCTTTGCCCATTTTAAAATTGGGTTATTTGGTTTTGTTGTTGTTGTTGGTTTTGTTTTGTCACTGAGTTGTAGTATTACCTTATATATTTTGGATATTAATCTCTTATCATATATATGGTTTGTCAATATTTTTCTCCCTTTCCATAGTTTGCCTTTCCACTCTGTTGATCATTTCCTTTGCTAGGCAGAAGCTTTTTAGTTTGATGTAATCCTACTCATCTATTTTTGATTCTGTTGCCAGTGCTTTTGGCATCATATCCAATAAATCATCGCCAAGACCAATGTCATGAAGATTTTCCCTTAAATTCTCTTTTAAGAATTTTACAGTTTAAGATTTTATGTTTAAGTGTTTAATATATTTTGAAATGATTTTTGTATATGGTGTAAGATAAGCATACAATTTTGTTCTTTTGCATGTGGATATCCAGTTTGCCCAACACCATCTGTTGAGAGACTATTTTTTCCCATTGTGTGTTCTTGGTACTTCCGTCAAAGATTAGTTGACCTTATATGTCTGGGTTTATTTCTGGATTCTCTATTCTGAATCATTGGTCTATATGTGTCTTTATGGCAGTACCATACTCTTTTTTTTTTTTTTAATCTTACTTGAAACTTCTGTGTGTTCTTTTTTTTCTAACATCTTTATTGGGGTATAATTGCTTTACAATGGTGTGTTAGTTTCTGCTTTATAACAAAGTGAGTCACTTATACATATACATATGTTCCCATATCTCTTCCCTCTTGCGTCTCCCTCCCTCCCACCCTCCCTATCCCACCCCTCCAGGTGGTCACAAAGCACTGAGCTGATTTCCCTGTGCTATGCGGCTGCTTCCCACTAGCTATCTACCTTATGTTTGGTAGTGTATATATGTCCATGCCTCTCTCTTGCTTTGTCACAGCTCACCCTTCCCCCTCCCTATATCCTCAAGTCTGTTCTCTAGTAGGTCTATGTCTTTATTCCTGTCTTACCCCTAGGTTCTTCATGACATTTTTTCCCTTAAATTCCATATATATGTGTTAGCATACGGTATTTGTCTCTCTCTTTCTGACTTACTTCACTCTGTATGACAGACTCTAGGTCTACCCACATCATTACAAATAGCTCAATTTCGTTTCTTTTTATGGCTGAGTAATATTCCATTGTATATATGTGCCACATCTTTATCCATTCATCCGATGATGGACGCTTAGGTTGTTTCCATCTCCGGGCTATTGTAAATAGAGCTGCAATGAACATTTTGGTACATGACTCTTTTTGAATTATGGTTTTCTCAGGGTATATGCCCAGTAGTGGGATTGCTGGGTCATATGGTAGTTCTATTTGTAATTTTTTAAGGAACCTCCATACTCTTCTCCATAGTGGCTGTACCAATTCACATTCCCACCAGCAGTGCAAGAGTGTTCCCTTTTCTCCACACCCTCTCCAGCATTTATTGTTTCTAGGTTTTTTGATGATGGCCATTCTGACTTGTGTGGGATGACATCTCACTATAGTTTTGATTTGCATTTCTCTAATGATTAATCATGTTGAGGATTCTTTCATGTGTTTGTTGGCAGTCTGTATATCTTCTTTGGAGAAATGTCTATTTAGGTCTTCTGCCCATTTTTGGATTGGGTTGTTTGATTTTTTTGTTATTAAGCTGCATGTGCTGCTTGTAAATTTTGGAGATTAATGCTTTGTCAGTTGCTTCATTTGCAAACATTTTCTCCCATTCTGAGGGTTGTCTTTTGGTCTTGTTTATGGTGTGCTTTGCTGTGAAACAGCTTTGAAGTTTCATCAGGTCCATTTGTTTATTTTTGGTTTTATTTCCATTTCTCTAGGAGGTGGGTCAAAAAGGATCTTGCTGTGATTTATGTCATAGAGTGTTCTGCCTATGTTTTCCTCTAAGAGTTTAGTAGTTTCTGGCCTTACATTTAGGTCTTTAATCCATTTTGAGCTTATTTTTGTGTATGGTGTTAGGGAGTGATCTAATCTCATACTTTTACATGTACCTGTCCAGTTTTCCCAGCACCACTTATTGAAGAGGCTGTCCTTTCTCCACTGTACATTCCTGCCTCCTTTATCAAAGATAAGGTGACCATATGTGCATGGGTTTATCTCTGGGCTTTCTATCCTGTTCCATTGATCTATATTTCTGTTTTTGTGCCAGTACCATACTGTCTTGATTACTGTAGCTTTGTAGTATAGTCTGAAGTCAGGGAGCCTGATTCCTCCAGCTCCGTTTTTCGTTCTCAAGATTGCTTTGGCTATTCGGGGTCTTTTGTGTTTCCATACAAATTGTGAAATTTTTTGTTCTAGTTCTGTGAAAAATGCCAGTGGTAGTTTGATAGGGATTGCATTGAATCTGTAGATTGCTTTGGGTAGTAGAGTCATTTTCACAATGTTGATTCTTCCAATCCAAGAACATGGTATATCTCTCCATCTATTTGTATCATCTTTAATTTCTTTCATCAGTGTCTTATAATTTTCTGCATACAGGTCTTTTGTCTCCTTAGGTAGGTTTATTCCTAGATATTTTATTCTTTTTGTTGCAATGGTAAATGGGAGTGTTTTCTTGATTTCACTTTCAGATTTTTCATCATTAGTGTATAGGAATGCCAGAGATTTCTGTGCATTAATTTTGTATCCTGCTACTTTACCAAATTCATTGATTAGCTCTAGTAGTTTTCTGGTAGCATCTTTAGGATTCTCTATGTATAGTATCATGTCATCTGCAAACAGTGACAGCTTTACTTCTTCTTTTCCGATTTGGATTCCTTTTATTTCCTTTTCTTCTCTGATTGCTGTGGCTAAAACTTCCAAAACTATGTTGAATAAGAGTGGTGAGAGTGGGCAACCTTGTCTTGTTCCTGACCTTAGTGGAAATGCTTTCAGTTTTTCGCCATTGAGGATGATGTTGGCTGTGGGCTTGTCATATACGGCCTTTATTATATTGAGGAAAGTTCCCTCTACACCTACTTTCTGCAGGGTTTTTATCATAAATGGGTGTTGAATTTTGTCAAAAGCTTTCTCTGCATCTATTGAGATGATCATATGGTTTTTCTCCTTCAATTTGTTAATATGGTTTATCACATTGATAGATTTGCGTATATTGAAGAATCCTTGCATTCCTGGAATAAACCCCACTTGATCATGGTGTATGATCCTTTTAATGTGCTGTTGGATTCTGTTTGCTAGTATTTTGTTGAGGATTTTTGCATCTATGTTCATCAGTGATATTGGCCTGTAGTTTTCTTTCTTTGTGACATCCTTGTCTGGTTTTGGTATCAAGGTGATGGTGGCCTCGTAGAATGAGTTTGGGAGTGTTCCTCCCTCTGCTATATTTTGGAAGAGTTTGAGAAGGATAGGTGTTAGCTCTTCTCTAAATGTTTGATAGAATTTGCTTGTGAAGCCATCTGGTCCTGGGCTATTGTTTGTTGTAAGATTTTTAATCACAGTTTCAATTTCAGTGTTTATGATTGGTCTGTTCATATTTTCTATTTCTTCCTGATTCAGTCTTTTTAGTTTGTGCATTTCTAAGAATTTGTCCATTTCTTCCAGATTGTCCATTTTATTGGCTTAGGATTGCTTGTAGTAATCTCTCATGATCTTTTTTATTTCTGCAGTGTCAGTTGTTACTTCTCCTTTTTCATTTCTAATTCTATTGATTTGAGTCTTGTCCTTCTTTTTCTTGATGAGTCTGCCTAATGGTTTATCTATTTTGTTTATCTTCTCAAAGAACCAGCTTTTAGTTTTATTGATCTTTGCTATTGTTCCCTTCATTTCTTTTTCATTTATTTCTGATCTCATTCTTATGATTTCTTTCCTTCTGCTAATATGGGATTTCTTTGTTCTTCTTTCTCTAATTGCTTGAGGTGCAAGGTTAGGTTATTTATTCAAGATGTTTCCTGCTTCTTAAGGTGGGCTTGTATTGCTATAAACTTCCCTCTTAGGACTGCTTTTGCTGCATCCCATAGGTTTTGGGTCACTGTGTCTCCATTGTCATTTGTTTCTAGGTATTTTTTTATTTCCTCTTTGATTTCTTCAGTGATCACTTCGGTATTAAGTAGTGTATTGTTTAGCCTCCATGTGTTTGTATTTTTTACAGATCTTTTCCTGTAATTGATATCTAGTCTCATGGCGTTGTGGTTGGGAAAGATACTTGGTACAATTTCAATTTTCTTAAATTTCCCAAGGCTTGATTTGTGAACCAAGATATGATCTATTCTGGAGAATGTTCCATGAACACTTGAGAAAAATGTGTAATCTGTTGTTTTTGGATGGAGTGTCCTATAAATATCAATTAAGTCCATCTTGTTTAATGTATCATTTAAAGCTTGTGTTTCCTTATTTATTTTCATTTTGGATGATCTGTCCATTGGTGAAAGTGGGGTGTTGAAGTCCCCTACTATGAATGTGTTACTGTCGATTTCCCCTTTTATGGCTCTTAGTTTTTGCCTTATGTATTGAGTGCTCCTATATTGGGTGCATAAATATTTACAATTGTTATATCCTCTTCTTGGATCGATCCCTTGATCATTTTGTAGTGTCCTTCCTTGTCTCTTCTGGTAGTCTTTATTTTAAAGTCTATTTTGTCTGATATGAGAATTGCTACTCCAGCTTTCTTTTGGTTTCCATTTGCATGGAGTATCTTTTTCCATCCCCTTACTTTCAGTCTGTATGTGTCTCTAGGTCTGAAGTGGGTCTCTTGTAGATAGCATATATATGGGTCTTGTTTTTGTATCCCTTCAGAGTTCTTTTAATTTCATTTATTGTGTTGTTCATCATTGTTTGTTTCATCTTTATTTCTTCTAGGTCCTTGTTAAATGTTTCTTTCATTTTTTCTATTCTATTTCCAAGATTTTGGATCATCATTACTATCATTATTCTGCATTCTTTTTCAGGTAGACTGCCTATTTCCTCTTCATTTGTTAGGTCTGGTGGGTTTTTATCTTGCTCCTTCATCTGCGGTGTTTTTTTCTGACTTTTCATTTTGCTTATCTTACTGTGTTTGGGGTCTCCTTTTTGAAGGCTGCAGGTTCATAGTTCCCATTGTTTCTGGTGTCTTTCCCCGGTGGCTAAGGTTGGTTCAGTGGGTTGTGTAGGCTTCCTAGTTGAGGGGACTAGTGCCTGTGTTCTGGTGGATGAGGCTGGATCTTGCCTTTCTGGTGGGCAGGTCCACGTCTGGTTGTGTGTTTTGGGGTGTCTGTGGACTTATTATGATTTTAGGCAGCCTCTCTACTAATGGGTGGAGTTGTGTTCCTGTTTTGCTAGTTTTTTGGCATGGGGTGCCCAACACTGTAACTTGCTGGTCGTTGAGTGAACCTGGGTGCTTGCATTGAGATGGAGATCTCTGGGAGATTTTCGCCATTTGATATTATGTGGAGCTGGGAGGTCTCTTGTTGACCAGTGTCCTGAAGTTGGTTCTCCCACCTCAGAGGCACAGCACTGACTCCTGGCTGCAGTAGCAAGAGCCTTTCATCCACACGGCTCAGAATAAAAGGGAGAAAAGTAGAGAGAAAGAATTAGTAGAATTAGGAATAAATAAAGAAAGAAAGAATGAAAGAGAGGAAGGAAGGAAGAAAGAAAGAATGAAAGAGAGGAAGGAAGGAAGGAAGAAAGAAGGAATGAAAGAAAGAAGGAAAGCAAGAAAAAAGGAGAAAGGGAGTGAGGGATAGAGGGAGGAAGGAAGTAAGTAGGGAAGGAAGGAAAAAAGAAAGAAAGAAAGAAGATAAAGTAAAATAAAATAAAGTAAAATATAATAAAGTTATTAAAGTAAAAAAAATTGTTAAGAAAAAATTTTAAAAAAGAAAAAAACGGATGGATAGGACCTTAGGACAAATGGCGGAAGCAAAGCTACACAGACAAAATCTCATACAGAAGCATACACATACACACTCACAAAAATAGGAAGAGGGGAAAAAAATCATAAATCTTGCTCTCAAAGCCCACCTCCTCAATTTGGGATGATTTGTTGTCTAAAGGAGGGAAGGAAGGAAGGAAAGAAAGAAAGAAAGAAAGAAAGAAAGAAAGAAAGAAAGAAAGAAGATAAAGTAAAATAAAATAAATTTTTTAAAATAAAAAATAATTATTAATTAAAAAAATAAAAATTAAAAAAAGGACGGATAGAACCCTAGGCCAAAGGGTGGAAGCAAGTCTATACAGACAAAATCTCACACAGAAGCATACACATACACACTCACAAAAAGAGGAAAAGGGGAAAAAAAAACCATAAATCTTGCCTTCAAAGTTCTCCTCAATTTGGGATGATTCGTTGTCTATTCATGTATTCCACAGATGCAGGGTACATCAGGTTGGTTGTGGAGCTTTAATCCGCTGCTTCTGAGGCTGCTGGGAGAGATTTACCTTTTTCTTCTTTGTTCTCACAGCTCCCAGTGGCTCAGCTTTGTATTTGGCCCTGCCTCTGAGTGTAGGTCGCCAGAGGGCGTCTTTTTTTCCTTCATACAGGACGGGATTAAAGGAGCCCCTGATTCAGGTGCTCTGGCTTACTCAGGCCGGGGGGAGCCCGTGGCACAGATTGCGGGGTGAGCCTGCGGCAGCAGAGGCCAGCATGACGTTGCACCAGCCTGCGGCTCGCCATGCGTTCTCCCGGGGAAGTTGTCCCTGGATCCCGGGAACCTGGCAGTGGTGGGCTGCACAGGCTCCCCAGAAGGGAGGTGTGGATAGTGACCTATGCTCGCACACAGGCTTCTTGGTGGTGGCAGCAGCAGCCTTAGCGTCTCCTGCCCGTCTCTGGGGTCCGCGCTTTTAGCCGCGGCTCATGCCCGTCTCCTTTAAGCAGCGCTCTTAATCCCCTCTCTTCGTGCACCAGGAAACAATGAGGGAAGAAAAAGTCTCTTGCCTCTTCGGCAGCTCCAGACCTTTTCCCGGACTCCCTTCTGGCTAGCCGTGGTGCACTAACCCCTTCAGGCTGTGTTCACGCTACCAGCCCCAGTCCTCTCCCTGCGCTCTGACCAAAGCCCGAGCCTCAGCTCGCAGCCCCACCCGCCCCGGCGGGTGAGCAGACAAGCCTCTTGGGCTGGTGAGTGCCAGTCAGCACCGATTCTCTGTGCGGGAATCTCCCTGCTTTGCCCTCCACACCCCTGTTGCTGCACTCTCCTCTGCGGCTCCGAAGCTCCCCCCCCTGCCACCCGCAGTCTCCGCCTGCAAAGGGGCTTCCTAGTGTGTGGAAACCTTTCCTCCTTCACAGCTCCCTCCCACTGGTGCAGGTCCCATCCCTATTCTTTTGTCTCTGTTTTTTCTTTTTTTCTTTTGCCCTACCCAGGTTCTTGGGGAGTTTTTTGCCTTTTGGGAGGTCTGAGGTCTTCTGCCAGTGTCCAGTAGGTGTTCTGTAGGAATTGTTCCACGTGTAGATGTATTTCTGGTGTATCTGTGGGGAGGAAGGTGATCTCCGCGTCTTACTCTTCGGCCATCTTCCCCTCGTCCAGTACCATACTCTTGATCATTGTAGTTTTGCAATAGGTTTAAAAATCAGGAGATGTGACGCCTTCAACTTTGTTTTCTTTCATAACGTTGTTTTGGCTATTCAGGGTGTTTTGTGCTTCCAGATGAATTTTAGGATTTTTTTTCTCCTATTTCTGTAAAAAATGAGATTTTAATAGGGATTGCTTTGAATATGTAGACTCTTTGGAGGTAGTATGGACATTGTAACAATATTGTCTTCCAATTCATAAACATAGGATGTCTTTCCCTTTATGGTATTTTCTTTAATTTCTTTCATCAATGTTTTGTGGTTTTCAGTGTAGAAGTCTTTACCTCCTTGGTTGAATTTATTCCCAAGTATTTTTTTCTGTTTGATGCTATTGTAAATGGGATTGTTCTTCAAATTTCCATTTTTGATTGTTCATAGTTAGAGTGTATAAATGCAGCTGATTTTTGTGTGTTGATTTTGTATTCTGCAATTTTGTTGAGTTTACGTATTCTTTCTAATAATTTGTGTGTGTTTGTATGTGTGTGCATGTATAGTTTTTAGGGTTTCCTGTATATAAGGTCAAATAATGACAATTTTACTTCTTCCTTTCTGATTTGGATACCTTTTATTTCTTTATCTTGTCTAATTGCTCTAACTAGGAATTTCACTACTATGTTGAATAAGAGGTGAGGTTGGGCATCTGTCTTGTTTGTGATCTTAGAGAAAAAGCTTTCACTCTTTCACCATTATGATGTTAGCTGTGGGTTTGTTGTACATGGCCTTTATTATGTTGAAGTATGTTCCTTCTATACGTAATTTGTTGAGGGCTTTTTTATCATGAAAGGATATTGTATTTTGTCAAATGCTTTTTCTGCATCTACTGAGAGGATCATATTGTTTTTACCTTTTATTCTATTTAATGTGGTGTATCACATTTTTGATTTGCATATGTTGAATCATCCTTGCATCCCGGGGATAAATCCCACTTGATCATGGTGCATGATCTCTTTAACATGTTGTTGAATTCAGTTTGCTAATATTTTGTTGAGAATTTTTGTATCTATATTCATCAGGGATATTGGTCTATAGTTTTCTTGTAGTGAACTTAGCTGGCTTTGGTATTAGGGCCTCTTAAAATGACTTTGGGATGGTTCCCTCTTCTTCATGTTTTTTTGAAATAGTTTGAGAAGGATTGGCTTTAATTCATCTCTAAGTGTTTGATAGAATTCATTAATGAAACCATCTCATCCTGGATACTTCTGTGTTGGAAGGTTTTTGATTACTGATTCAATCTTCTCACTTATTATTGGTCTGTTCATATTTTCTATTTCTTCATGATTCAGTCTTGGTAAGGTATATGTTTCTAGGAATTTATCCATTTATTCTAGGTTATCCAATTTGCTGGTGTATAATTGTTCATAGTAGTCTTTTATGAGCTTATGTATTTTTGTGGTACCTTTTGTAATATCTCCTCTTTCATTTCTGATTTTATTTATTTGAGTCTTCTTTCCCCCACCCTGTGGTTAGTCTAGCTAAAAGTTTGTCAATTTTGTTTATCTTTTCAAAAAAACAGCTCTTAATTTTGTTAGTATTTTCTATTTTTTCCTGTCTCTATTTCATTTACTCTGATTTTTGTTATTTCCTTCCTTCTGCTTATTTTGGGGCTTAGTTTGTTCTTTTTTTAGTTCCTTGATATGTAGTTTATTTGGGATCTCTCTATTTTCTTAATATATACGTTTATAACAATAAAATTTCCTCTATTAACTGCTTTTGCAGCATGCTGTAGGTTTTGGTGTGTTGTATTTCCATTTGCATTTGTTTTGAGATTTTTAAAAATTTTTATTTCTTATTTGAACTATTGGTTGTTTAGGAGTGTATTGTTTAGTTTCCACTTATAAATTTTCCAGCTTTCCTCTTGTTGGTTTCTAGTTTCATACCACTGTGACCAGAAAAGATACTTTATATGATTTCAATCTTCTTGAGCCAGCTGTTAATCTTGACAAGTAAGCTGTTTTTAGTTGGCTCACAGTCTTAACTTCCAGGAGCAGGTGCTTCTGGTAACAAATATCTTTGTTCATCCCAGTATTATTTAGCATGAAAAACAGGAAAATATGATTCTTTCAGAATTGTTTAACTTAGGGAGCAGAAAGCATATTTGATCTCAGTAGGGAATTGTTTTAGTTTCACTTCTTATAAGAGTGAGATCTTAAAAGCACTAAGTTTTGGTAGGCAATAAAATAATAATAGCCAAAATTTATTGGGCAACTACTGTGTGTCAGGTATTATGACAAGCACTTAACATATATTATTTCATTTTATACTCATAGCATCCTTACTAGTTGGAGCATTATCCCTGCTTTTTTTTTTTTTTTTTTTTTTTTTTTTTGT
>NW_006769289.1:375010-382027 GCF_000442215.2 Lipotes vexillifer
GCCTCTCCCATTTGCGGAGCACAGGCTCCGGACGCGCAGGCTCAGTGGCCATGGCTCACGGGCCCAGCCGCTCCGCGGCACGTGGGATCCTCCCGAAACGGGGCACGAACCCGCGTCTCCTGTATCGGCAGGCGGACTCTCAAGCACTGCGCCACCAGGGAAGCCCATCCCTGCTTTCTTGGATGAGGAAACAGAGGAACAAAGAAAAAAATTAAGAAAAGCTCCCTAGGACAGATGTCAGCATCATGGTGGTGTGAGATGCTCTTTTAATCTTCCCCCTTTAATCTACAACAATAAAACATCCCTGACTCAACAAATGTTTCTTTGCCCAACACACCAAGATGCTGGAGAGTTCCACACATCTGTACATCTAAAGGTGGGTGGACTGGAACACATAGAGGAGACAGAACCAGGGAAAAGTAGAGGTGGTGCTTGTAATCCTGGCCCTCTGGCCATGGGGACTGAGCCCCAGAGAACCTGGTAGCAGCAGGGGAGGTAGCATATGTGACTCCAGCATCCTGACCACAGTGACATCTGTGGCCACAGGGAACCAGGCAAAAACAGCAGTGGGGTCTGTGACCCTGTCCTTCCAGCTGTGGAGGTGCCCACAATTCTGGCTCCCTGCCCACAGCATTGGCGCCCCCAAACTTAAAAACCCTGGATATGGCAGAGGTGCCTGTGACCATGGCTCTACCTACCATGCTTCATCTCCCTCTGTGTGACCCAGGCAAACTTGGATGTGATGGAGGCATCTGCCATCCCGGTGCCCTAGGTGGTGATACCATTGACAGCAGCAACACTGGCAGCAGCAAGGCACCAGTGACCCTGGAGACACAAGCAGTGATAATGAGGCCATTGGCAACACCTCTGGAAGAGGAGGTGGAGGGTAGAAAGAAGGTGGATTCTCAAATATAGCTGGAGGCAGCTCAGGCAAGAGAAATGAAAAGCTTGTGCTCTAGTGCCACTTACTGAAAAGGAAAATAAGGACCTCTAATTACTAACCTGTTGAGTTGTTAGAATCCAGTAGAAAATACTTTACTTAAAGAAGAAAAGTGTTCGCTACTTCAAATGCTCTGGCAGAGGAACAACTCATCAAGCACCATGAAAAAACACAATAACAGAGTATTGCAAAAGAAAATGACAATTCTCCAGAATTCTGATCTAATTGATAACATGAAGAAACTCAATGAGCTCTAAGAAAACTCAGAAAGGCAGTTCAGTGAGCTCAAGAATAAAATTAATGAACAAAGGAATACTTTATCAAAGAGACTGAAACTCTGAAAAAGAACCAAACAGAAATTCTGGAGATGAGGAACTCAAAAAATGAGATGAAGAATGCATTAGACAGCACTGAAAATCAAACAGACTATATGGAAGACAGAATTTGCAAGAACAAAGATAGATATCTAGAAATGATACAGGTAGAAAAGGAGAGAGAGCTAAGATCAAAAAAATGAAGAAATTCTACAAGAACTATCTGACTCCATTAGGAAGGACAACATAATGATAATAGGTATCTCAGAAGGAGATGAGAGTGAGAAGGGAGCAGTGAGTTGATTTAAAGAAGTAATAGCTGAAAAATTCCCAAACCTGGGAAAGGAAATGGGTATATAAGTCAATGAAACTAAAACTTAAATTAAAACTTAAAACTTAATTACCTTAATGCAAAAATACCTTCTCCAAGACACATATTCAAACTGTCAGAAGTCAGTGACAAAGGAAGAATTTTAAAGGCAGCCGGGTGGGGTGGGGGTAACCTACAAAGGAACCCTCATTAGGCTATCAGCAGTTTTCTCAACAGAAACTTGACAGGCTAGGAGAATGGAATGACATACTCAAAATATTGAGAGATAAAAACTGTTAGCCAAGAATACTGTATCCAGCAAAGTTATCCTTCAGATGTGAAAGAGAAATAAAGGCTTTCCCAGACAAATAAAAGCTGAGGGAGTTCATCACAACTAGATCTGCCTTGCATGAAATGTTGAAAGGAGCTCTTCTACCTGAAATGAAAAGGCAAAAAAGTACACAAAACTTTGAGTAGGGTGATAAATAGAATCAGAAACTTGCAACTCTGTATCCAAATAGGTTGTTAAACAATTATAGCATAAAGGATAAAGGGAGAAAGCAGGAAAAAATAACTATAGCTACTTCAATTTGGTAATGAACTCACAACATAAAAAGGGATAATTTGAAACAACAAAAACATGAAAGAGGCAGAAGAAAAGGACAGAACCAGTAAAGGCAAATGAAGATAAGATGCTATCAGCAGAAAAATGACTATTTTATCTATGAGAAATTTTATACAAACCTCATGGTAATCACAAAACATAAATCTGAAGCAGTGACATGCAATATAAAAAGAGAGGAAACAGAAATATAACCAAACCAAAATGGCAGACAAAAACACAAGGAAAAAGAAACAACAGAGATATAGAGTAACCAGAAGACAAAAGATAAAATGGCAGTACTAAGTCCCCATTTATCAATAATCACCCTAAATACTAATGAGTTGAATTCATTAATCAAGAGACACAGAGCTGATAGGTGGATTAAAAAACAAGCTCCAGCTATGTGCTGCCTCCAGGAGACTCATGTCAGCTCTAAAAGCAAACATAAGTGCAAAGTAGAAGGATGAAACATGATACTCAAAGCAAATGGCAGCCAAAGAAAGTGAGTGTAGCCATACTCATATCAGATAAAATAAACTGCAAGCCAAAAAATGTAGCGAGAGACAAAGGTAGACATTATATTATGATAAAGGGGACAATTCATCAAGAAGACATAACAGTTATTAATATATATTCATCTAACACAGGAGCACCATAATATATAAAGCAATTATTAACAGACTTAAAGGGTGAAATTGACAGCAACACAGTAATAGTAAGGTATTTTAAAACCCCACTTCCACCAATGAATAGACCATCCAGACAGAGAGTCAACAAGAAAACAATGGCCTTAAATATAGAACATTCCATCCAAATACAGCAAATACAAATTCTTCTCAATGGAACCTTGAGAATCAAGGTGAAACCATATGTTAGGACATAAAACAAGTCTCAATAAATTTAAGAAGACTGAAATAATATCAGCATCTTTTCCAATCACAATGATAGGAAACTACATATCAACTACAAAAAGAAAGCTGGGAAAATCACAAATATGTGAAAACTAAACAACAGCCTATTGGGTCAATGAAGATATCAAAGGAGAAATTGAAAAATACCTGAAGACAAATGAAAATGAAAATACAACATATCAAAATCTGTGGGAGGCAGCAAAAACAGTTCTAAGAGGGAAGTTCATAGTGATAACGGCCTACCTCAAGAAATAAGAAAAATCTCAAATAAACAATCTAATTTTACACCTAAAGGAACTAGAAAAAGAAGAACAAATGAAGCCCAAAGTCAACAGAAGGAAAGTAATAATAAAGATCAGAGTGAAAATAAATGAAATAGACACTACAAAAACAATAGAAAAGATCAATATAACTAAGAGCTAGTTCTTTGAAAAGGTAAAAAAAAATTGACAAACCTTTAGCTACACTCACTAAGAAAAAAGGAGAGAAGTTTCAGATAAATAAAATCAGAAACAATCAGAAGTTTCAGATAAATAAAATCAGTAAACAATGGCTACTACAGAAATACAAAGGGTTATAAGAGAATACTATGAATAACTACACAACAACAAATTGGACAACCTAGAAGAAATAGCTAAATTCATACAACCTTCCAAGACTAAATCATGAAGAAATAGCAAATTTGAATATACCAATCACTAGTAAGAGTAAGTAAGTAAGTAAGGAGATTGAAACAGTAATCAAAAACCACCCCCAAAACAAAAGTTCAGGATCAGGCAGCTTCACAGGTAAATTATGCCAAACATTCAAAGATTTAATGTCTATCCTTCTCAAACTCTTCCAAAAAATTGAAGAAGAGGTAATGCTTCCTAACTCATTTTATGAATCCAACACTCCCGATACCAAAACTACACAAGGACAACACACAGAAAGAAAATTACAGGCCAATGTCTCTAATGAACATGTGTGCAAAAATCCTCAATAAAATATTAGCAAACCAAATACAACAATGCATTAAAAGGATCATATACCATGATCAAGCGGGATTTATTCCAGGGATGCAAGGATATTTCAACATCTGCAAATCAATCAACATGATATACCGCATTAACAAAATGAAAGGTAAAAACCACATGATTATCTTAATAGTTGCATAAAAAGCATTGACAAAATTCAACACACATTTATGATAAAAACTCTCAATAAGATGGGTATAGAAGGAATGTACCCCAACATAATAAAGGCCATATATGTTAAGCCCACAGCTTACATCATACTCAATGGTGAAACTGAAAGCTATCCCTCTACAATCAGGAACAAGTCAAGGATGCCCACTCTCACCACTCTTATTCAACATAGTATTGGAAGTCCTCATCAGAGCAGTTAGGCAAGAAACAGCAATAAAAGGCATCTACATCAGAAAGGAAGAAGTAAAACTATCACTATTTGTGGATGACATGGTTTTATATGTAGAAAACCCTAAAAACTCCACCAAAACACCATTAGAAATAATAAAGAAATACTGTAAAATTACAGGGTACAAAATCAATATACAAAATATGTTGTATTTCTATACACTAACAACTGAAAGTAAAAGAAATCAAAACAATCCCATTTTCAACTACATAAAAAAAAAAAATACCTAGGAAAAAATTTGACCAAGGAGGTGAAAGATCCATACACTGAAAATTATAAAACATTGTTGAAAGAAATTGAAAAAAAACACTAAGAAATGAAAAGATATTCCATGCACATGGATTGAAAGAATTAACATTGTTAAAATGCCTATAACTATCTAAAGCAAACTACAGATTCAATACAATTCCTGTCAAAATCCCAATGACATTTTTCACAGAAATAGAACAAAAAATCCTAAAATCTATGTGGAACCATAAAAGACCCTAAATAGTGAAATCAATCCTGAAAGAAAAAGAACAAAGTTGGGGGTATCATACTCCCTCATTTCAAAGCTATAGTAATCAACACAGCATGGTATTGGCAGAAAAACAGATACATATATTAATGGAGAATTGAAAGCCCAGAAATAAATTCATACATATATTTTCAGTGAATTTAGCACAAAGGAGTAAAGAACATATGATGGAGAAAGGATAGTCTCTTCAAATGGTATTGGGAAAACTGGACAGAGTGAAAAAGAATGAAACTAGATCACTATCTTACAGCATACACAAACATCAATTCAAAATGGATTAAAAGCTTGAATGTAAGACCTGAAACCACAAAACTCCTAGAAGAAAACATGGTCAGTATACTCTTTGACAGTGGTCTTAGCAATGTCTTTCTGGATATGTCTCCTTAGGAAAGGGAAACAAAAGCAAAAATAAACACATGGGATTACATCAAACTGAAAAACTGCTGCCCAGAAAAGGAAACAATTAACAAAATGAAAAACAACTTACCAAAACGGAGAAAATTTTGCAAATCACATAACCAGTAAGGAGTTAATATCATATATATTTATATAATATATAACATATATAATATAGCTATTTAGAAATAACCTAAGTGCCCATCCATGGACAGTGGATAAGGATGGACAGTGAAATACTACTCAGCCCTAAAAAGATAAAATCTTGCCATTCACAGCAACATGTATGGACCTTGAAGGTATTATGTTAAGTGAAATAGGTCACACAGAGAAAGACAAATACCATGTGATTTCACTCATATATGGACTGTAAAGAAAGAAAAGAAAATCAATGAACAAACCAAAACAAACAAACAACCCCCCCCATATAGATACAGAGAACAGAATAGTAGTTACCAGGGGGCAAGAGAGGTAGGAGGAAGGAGAAATTGGTAAAGGGGTCACTGTATTCTGATGAATGGAAAAACTTTTTTTGGTGAGCATGCTGTAGTGTATACAGAAGTTGAAATATAATGCTGTACACATGAAACTTATGTAGTGTTACAAATACTACATAACTTATGCAGTGTTACCTCAATAAAAGACTTACATTAAAAAAGAAAAGTTCCCAAGTTAAAGTACTAGCTAGAAAGTCATGGGACAGTGATTCAAATCCAGGCAGCATAATCTGAAGCCTTTTGTTTCAACTACTACATGACACATCACAAGGGCAATTTTCCTCAAGGAAATGCAGCAATGTGAAATAACTCATGCTGTGGAGACCACAGCCTGTTCATGCACTGTAATCAATTTAAGATCAATATACATGGCAATTTAGTAAGATGAAAAGATATAACAAAGAACAGTGTCAAGGGTGATCATGAGTGACTTTCTTCATTTTGAATCTTTTGCCCCTTAATTCTAGACAAAAAATTCTAGAGCTTTGCTTCTATTCCATCAATCAGTTTTCTGAGTCCAAGCTTCTTTTCAGTGCCTCAACTGGAGTTTTTTTAAAATTGAGTTTTTATTTCCTATTATGAACTGTGAAATACATCCATAAAAATACACAAAACAAAAATGTACAGGTCATGAACTTATTGCAGAGCAAATCCCTCTGTAACCACCATCAAATTAAAGAGACAAAACATTGCTAGCACTCTAGCAATCTCTTTTATGGCCCCCTTTCAGTCCCAATTTCCCTCTCACTGCTTCTCAAAGTAATCATTATAATGATTTTATAGTAATCACTTTCTTGCTTAAAAAACATTTTACCACCTAAGCATGCGTCTTTAAACACTATGGTGTAGTTTTGTCTGTGTTTTTGAACTTTACATAAATGGAATCACCATGTGTTTATTGTTTTGGGCCTGGACTTTTTCTCTTTTTTGCTTAATAGTGTTTGTATTATATTTCCACATTTCTCTGTGTAACTGTAAACCCAAAATGGTTTTTATTGCTTCATTGTATGAGCATACCACAGTTTATCTATTATAATGTTGATGCTTGGTAGTTTTTAGGTTTTCACCACTGTTTTAAGGAAAAGTACCGAGTCCTTCCCTCCTGTGTAGGG
>NW_006769289.1:382037-410284 GCF_000442215.2 Lipotes vexillifer
GGGAAGAACAGTTATCCTCCTGTATTTCCCTTTACACTCACATTACTACCACACTTACAATGCTCTCACACTGTGTTTGGGAGTTTCTCCCACCAAACAATTTTGTGATACCATTTGTATATTCTACAATTAAACCAAATTGTGACACTGTTTACCTGGGGATAGCATCAGATCCACTGGTTAAGGGCCCAGTCCCATGAGACTATCCCCCACTTCAGATGCCAATCTTAAGTAGTAGGTCTCCAGATTACCCACAACTTCTGTATGACCTGGCTTAAGATCAAAGATTCTCATGGATTTCTCCCTATTGGATTCAATTATTTGCTAGAACAGCTTACAGGGAAAAACTTACCAGTTTGCTAAAGGATATGATAAAGGATACAGATGAACAGCCAGATGAAGAGATACATAGGGAAAGGTCTGGCAGTGTTTTGAGTACAGGAACTTCTGTCCCCTTGGAGTTGGGGTGTGTCTCTCTCCTGGTACTTGGATGTGTTCACTAACCTGGAAACTCTCTCAACCCCATATAATTGGGATTTTTATGGGGGCTTCATCACATAGGCACAATAGATTATTAACTCCATTTTCAGCCATTCTCCTTTCTGAAGAGAATGAGGAGAGCAGGGCTAAAAATTTCAAACTTCTAATCATGGCTTGGTCTTCCCTGTGACTGACCCTGATCCAGCAGCCCATCCAGAGTCACCTCACTAGAACAAAAGACACTCCTATAACCCAGGAAATTACAAGGTTTTCAGGAGCCCTGTGTCAGGAACTGGGGTCAAAGACCAAATATTAGAACAAAAGATGCTCCTCATGCTCTTATCACTTAGGAAAGTACAAGGATTTCAGGAGCTCTGTGCCAGGAACCAGGAGCAGAGACTGTTACTGAACCAAACTTGAGTCCACTCGCCCAACACACAGCAAAGCCTATTTACCAACACTGGGTTGTAGTGAAGGAAAGTACAGCATTTACTGCAGGGCCAAGAAAGGAGAATGGGAGTTACATACACAGAAGATCCAAAATCCCTGTTGGCTTTCAGGGAAAGGTTTTAAAATGCAAGGTGAGGAAGAGGGTCGCAGGGTGCTTGATCAGCTCGTGGATATTCTGATTTGTTGGTGGTGAGGTAACTGAGTGGTGGGATACGGTAGTTCTATTTTTAGTTTTTTAAGGAAACTCCATACTGTTCTCTATAGTGGCTGTATCAATTTACATTCCCACCAACAGTGCAAGAGGCTTTCCTTTTCTCCACACCCTCTCCAGCACTTATTGTTTGTAGAGTTTTTGATAGTGGTCATTCTTACCAGTGTGAGGTGATACCTCATTGTAGATTTGATTAGCATTTCTCTAATGATTAGTGATGTTGAGCATCCTTTCATGTGTTCATTGGCAATCTGTATTTCTTCTTTGGAGTACTGTCTATTTAGGTCTTCTGCCCATTTCTGGATTGGGTTGTTTGTTTTTTGGATATTGAGCTGCATGAGCTGCTTGTATATTTTGGAGATTAATCCTTTGTCAGTTGCTTCATTGGTAAATATTTTCTCCCATTCTGAGTGTTTTCTTTTTGTCTTGTTTATAGTTTCCTTTGCTGTGCAAAAGTTCTTAAGCTTCATTAGATCCCATTTGTTTATTTTTGTTTTTATTTCCATTTTTCTAGGAGGTGGGTCCAATAGTGATTTATGTCCTAGAATGTTCTGCCTATGTTTTCCTCTAAGAGTTTTATAGTGTCTGGCTTACATTTAGGTCTTTAATCCATTTTGAGTTTATTTTTGTGTATAGTGTTAGGGAGTGTTCTAATTTCATTCTTTTACATGTAGCTGTCCAGTTTTCCCAGCACCACTTATTGAAGAGACTGTCTTTTCTCCATTGTATATTCTTGCCTCCACTGTCATAGATTATGTGACCATATGTGCGTGGGTTTATCTCTGGGCTTTCTATCCTGTTCCACTGATCTATATTTCTGTTTTTGTGGCAGTACCAAACTGTTTTGATTAATGTAGCTTTGTAGTATAGTCTGAAGTCAGGGAGCCTGATTTTTCTTTCTCAAGATTGACTTGGCTGTTTGGCATCTTGTGTGTTTCCATATAAATTGTAAAAATTTTTGTACTAGTTCTGTGAAAAATGCCATTGGTAGTTTGATAGGGATTGCATTGAATCTGTAGATTGCTTTGGGTAGTATAGGCATTTTCAGAATGTTGATTCTTCTTATCCAAGAACATGGTATATCTCTCCATATGTTTGTATCATCTTTAATTTCTTTCATCAGTGTCTTATAGTTTTCTGCATGCAGGTCTTTTGTCTCCTTAGGTAGGTTTATTCCTAGGTATTTTATTCTTTTTGTTGCAGTGGTAAATGGGAGTGTTTCCTTAATTTCTCTTTCAGGAGTTTCATCATTAGTGTATCGGAATGCAAGAGATTTCTGTGCATTAATTTTGTATCCTGCAACTTTATGAAATTCATTGATTAGCTCTAATAGCTTTCTGGTAGCATCTTTAGGATTCTCTATGTATAGTATCTTGTCATCTGCAAATAGTGACAGTTTTACTTCCTCTTTTCTGACTTGGATTCCTTTTATTTCTTTTTGTTCTCTGATTGCTGTGGCTAAAACTTCCAAAACTATGTTGAATGAGAGTGGCACGAGTGGACATCCTCGTCTTTTTCCTGATCTTAGAGGAAATGTTTTCAGTTCTTCGCCATTGAGAATGATGTTTGCTGTGGGTTTGTCATATATGGGCTTTATTATGTTGAGGTAGGTTCTCTCTATGCCCCACTTTCTGGAGAGTTTTTATCATAAATCTGTGTTGAATTTTGTCAAAAGCTTTTTCTGCATCTATTGAGATGATCATATGGTTTTTATTCTTCAATTTGTTGTTGTAGTGTATCACATTGATTGATTTGCAGATATTGAAAAATCCTTGCATCCCTGGGTTAAATCCCACCTGATCACATTGTATGATCCTTTTAGTGTGTTTTTGGATTGAGTTTGCTAGTATTTTGTTGAGGATTTTTGTATCTATGCTCATCAGTGACATTGGCCTATAATTTTTTTTTGTGATATCTTTTTCTAGTTTTGGTATCAGGATGATGGTGGCCTCGTAGAATGAGCTTGGGTGTCTTCCTTCCTCTGCAGTTTTCTGGCAGAGTTTCAGAAAGGTAGGTGTTAACTCTTCTCTAAATGTTTGATATAATTCACCTGTGAATCCATCTGGTCATGGACTTTTGTTTGTTGGAAGATTTTTTTCACAGGTTCAATTTCAGTACTTATGATTGATCTGTTCATATTTTCTATTTCTTCCTACTTCAGTCTCGGAAGGTTGTGCCTTTCTAAGAATTTGCCCATTTCTTCTAGGTTGTCCATTTTATTAGCGCATAGTTTCCTGTAGTAGTCTCTTATGATCCTCTGTACTTCTGTGGTGTCCATTGTAACTTCTTTTTCTTTTCTAATTTTATTGATTTGAGCTCTCTCCCTTTTTTTTCTTGATGATTCTGGCTAAAGGTTTATCAGTTTTGTGTTCTCAGTGAACCAGCTTTTATATTCATTGATCTTTGCTATTATTTTCTTTGTCTCTATTTCATTTATTTCTGCTCTAATCTTTATGATTTCTTTCTTTCTACTAACTTAGGGTTTTGTTTGTTTTTCTTTCTCTAGTTCCTTTGGTGTAAGGTTAGGTTGTTTATTTGAGATTTTTCTTGTGTTTTTTAGGTAAGATTGTATTGCTATAAATTTCCCTCATAGCTCCTTTTGCTGCATCCCATATGTTTTGGATCATTATGTTTTCATTGTTATTTGTCTTTAGGTATTTTTTGATTTCCTCTTTGATTTCTTCAGTGATCCACTGGCTGTTTAGTAACATATTGTTTAGTCTCCATGTGCTTGTGTTTTTTACAGTGTTTTTTCCCCTATAATTGATTTCTAATCTCATAGAGTTGTGGTCAGAAAAGATGCTTGATATGGTTTCAATTTTCTTACATTTACCAAGGCTTAATTTGTGACCCAGGATGTGATCTATCTTGGAGAATGTTCCACGTGCAGTTGAGAAGAGTGTATTCTGCTGCTTTCAGATGGAATGTCCTATAAACATCAATTGAGTCTGTCTGATCTAATGTGTCATTTAAGACTTGTGTTTCTTTATTGGTTTTCTGTCTTGATGATCTATCCGTTGGTGTAAGTATGGTGTTAAAGTCCCCCACTATTATTGTGTTACTGTTGATTTCCTCTTTCATGGCCATTAGCATTTACCTTATATATTGTAGTACTCCTATGTTGGGTGCATATATATTTACAACTGTTATGTCTTCTTCTTGGATTTAGTCTCTGATCATTACGTCATGCCCTTCCTTGTGTCTTGTTAACAGTCTTTATTTTAAAGTGTATTTTTTCTGATATGTGTATTGCTACTTCAGGGTTCTTTTGATTTCCACTTGCATGGAGTATCTTTTTCCATCCCCTCACTTTCCATCTTGTAGTGAGTTGTCTTGTAGACAGCATATATATGGGTCCTGTTTTTGTATCCATTCAGCCAATCCATGTCTTTTGGTTGGAGCATTTAATCCATTTACATTTAAGGTAATTATTGACATGTATATTCCTATTGCCATTTTCTTGTTTTGGGTTTGTTTTTGTAGGTCTATTTCCTTCCCTTCATCTTTTGTTCTCTTCTCTTGTGTGTCCCACCTAGAGAAGTTCCTTTAACATTTGTTGTAAGCTGGTTTGGTGGTGCTGATTTCTCTTAGCCTTTACTTGTCTGTAAAGCTTTTGATTTCTCTGTTGAATCTGAATGAAAGCCTTGCTGGGTAGAGTATTCTTCATTGTAGGTTTTTCCCTTTCATCACTTTAGATATATCATGCCACTACCTTCTGGCCTGCAGAGTTTCTGCTGAAAAATCAGCTGATAACCTTATGGAGTTCCCTTTTTTGTTATTTGTTGCTTTTCCCTTGTTGATTTTACTATTCTTTTCTTTGTATTCCTGGAATTTATTAACTGTTTTCTTTCCCATGTTAGGTAAGTTTTTGACTATAATCTCTTCAAATATTTTCTCAGCTGGTTTCTCGTTTTCTTCTTCTTTGGGACCCCTATATTTTGAATGTTGGTGCATTTAATGTGGTCCCAGAAGTCTCTGAGGCTGTCCTCATTTCATTTCATTCTTTTTCTTTATTCTGTTTCATGGCAGAGATTTCCACCATTCTGTCCTTCAGGTCTTATTCATTTTTCTGCCTCAGTTATTCTGCTATTGATTTCTTCTAGTGTATTTTTTATTTCAGCTATTGTATTGTTCACCTCTGTTTCTTGTTTAGTTCTTCTAGGTCTTTGTTAAACATTTCTTGTATCTTCTCTATCCATGCCTCCATTCTTTTTCCAAGATCTTGGATCATCTTGACTATCATTACTTTGAATTATTTTTTGGGTAGATTGCCTACCTCCTCTTCATTTAGTTGTTCTTGTAGGTTTTTATCTTGCTCCTTTATCTGCAACATATTTCTTTGTCTTCTCATTTCGTCAAACTTACTGTGTTTCTGGTCTTCTTTCCTTTTACTGCTGGTGTCTGCACCCTGGTGAGCAAGGTTGGTCTAGAGGCTTGTGTCTTTATCCCCTTGATAGGGAATTTGATGGGTGTTGTGGTGACCAGATCCTGCCGTAGATATTGAGTGGGATCTGTGGTGTGAGGTAGGTGGGATTGGAGCATTCCTACTGGGAGAGAAGCCATTGAGTATTCCTCCTCTGGAGCTGTGCACCTCTGAATATTCTGTGTTGTGTCCCCTCTGCTTGCTGTACAGGCTCACAAAATACACTGTGCTGGCACTGCTCTTGGTCCCATCTTAACAGTGGGTATGCCGGCAATTGGCCCTGGTGACTCTCAGGTATTGTTTTCACCAGGCAGATCCACTGAGGTCAGGTCCCAGGACTGCAGTAGTTGTGCACCTGGACCTGCTGTGGAGCTATGGAGGCAGCTCAGACTTTGGCCTGGCCCAATTCCCGTGCGTACGTGCCCACAAAGCCCATAGCTGCTAAAGCCAGACGCTGACCAAAAGGGCAGGAGCAATTGCCCTTTTGGATGTTTTGCAGGTGCTGAATTTAGGAAGCCCTAAATTCAGTGGAGGTGTAACTTTGTGGTTTGTGCAGCTGTGAGGAGTGACTTCAGTTCTTCCTTAGTCACATGACCCCTGGGTCTCAGTTGTGGTTTCTTCCCCACCTCAGAGGGGCTGCATGTGTTCCTCTCTCTAGAGTCTGTTCCAGAGGTTGCCAGGGCATATGAGCCTGTCATGCAGGAAGGAGCTGAGGAGGTGATTGGAGTGAGCAGGATGCCCAGGGAGGAGGGTGCTGGTGTAACGATTGGAAGGCACAAGCCCTTCAGGCGGCCACTGGGGCAAGTGAGCAGCCCAGGCGGGAGAGTGTGGGGGTAGGGATTGGAATGCATGCGCCCATTAGATAGTGATAAGGGTGAGCGTGTTGATTAGGCTGGGGGTTGAGGGAGAGGAGGAGGCAATGGCAGGTGTGTGTGAGCTGGCTTTGGTGGGAACCCTCCCTAATGCCCATAGAGGAAGAGGCTGGTGCATGAAGAGAGAGGCTGCAATGGCGGCTCTGCCCTTTGTATGTCACTCAACAGTGGTGCTTTGCTTCTGTGGTGATCTGGGATTCCTCCACGAGCATTCTTGGTTGTGGAGCTCCTCACTCCCATCCCTCAGGCTGCATCCTCACAGCCAACAGCAGTCACCTCCCTGGGTCTGCTCTCCAAACCCCACGTTCCAGCACCTAGTCTTAGTGCACACTGGCAGACACCGTCTCAGCCTGGGGTGCACAGGGCTGTGGCATGGACCATCTGTGTAGGTCTCACTCTGTCCTGCCTGCCACAGGCCAGTTGCTGGGCTATCCTCCAAGCCTGTGAGGCTCCCCTTCTGTCCCAGCTGATCTTTCTGCCAGTGAGGGTCCTTCCTCAGATACGGGAGCTGTCCTCACCTTCAGCTCCGTGCAGGTCTCATCTTGCCTCCTATCCTCTTCCTTTTCCCTTCTTGTTTCTTTTGTCCTACCTTGTTATGTGGGGATCTTTCTTGTCCTTTTAGGTGTCCGAGGTTCTCTGCTAGAGTTCAGCAGATGTTCTGTGAGAATTGTTCCATTTGTTCATGTATTCTTGTGTTTGTGGGGAGAGATGAACTCCACGTCCTCCTAATCCTCCACCATCTTGGAAAGTTCTCACTATCACACTGATTGATGTGCAGATATTGAACCAGCTTTACATCCCTGGGAGAAATTCCACTTGATCATGATGGATGATCCTTTTAATGTGTTATTGAAATCATTTTGCTAATATTTTATTGAGGATTTTTACATCTATGTCCATCAGTGGTATTGGCCTATAAATATTCCTTCTGAGATATGTTTGAGGATGGAGGGAACAGAAAGTGCCCACCAAACTCAGAAGGCATCTTGAGACCAAAAAATGAGGCATGCAGCTCCATATAATCAATGGATCAGTTTATTATAGGATAATTTACTCACAGGGTGGATTAGGGATTAGGCAGACAATGATCTGGAAGCATTTGCAGCTGTTCTCCACCCTGTTGAGAGGTCACTGTGACAATTTTTTAGTTAACCTAGGGAATGTGGGTAGGTTCTTTCATATAGAGTGTGTTGTCCTAAGACAAGATTTATGAATAGGTAACTAGTTTCGTAGGGGCTGGTGATACATAATGGGAGGTTTTTGTCATTGCTTGGGGACAAACAGAACATAGAGGCTACTTGGTCCTAATGATTATTGAACAATATCTATTAACTACAAAGCTCTTGGTGACAGAGAAGTGATTTGCCACACAGCACAGTCCTGGATAGGGTCAGCAAAATGACAGGAGAAACTGTAAGGGCTCAAAAAGGCATCAGTTATGCTGATAGCCATAGAAGGTATCTTTGCTGGTCTTTGTGTCAGGCTGATCCTGGCCTCATATAATTAGTTTGAAGGCATTCCTTTCTCACTTGTTTTTAGTTTTTAGTTTTTTTCTTTTTTTGTAATAGTTTAAGAAGAATAAGTGTTAACTCTTCTTTAAATGTTTGTTAGAGTTCACCTTGTGAAGCTGTCTTGTCTTGGCCTTTTGGATAGGAATTTATCCATATCTTCTTGGTTGTCCAATTTTCTGGCATATAACTCTGGCTCTTTTGATTTTTTTTTTTTTTTTTGTATTTCTGTGGTGTTGTTTGTACTTTCTCCTCTTTCATTTCTGATATTATTATTTGGACCCTTTTTTTTTCTTGATGAGGCTGGCTAAAGTTTTATCAATTTATTTTTTTCAAAGAAAAATTTTGTAGTTTCATTGATCTTTTCTAGTGTTTTTTTAGTCTCTATTTTATTAATTTCTAATAAGGTTAGATTCTTTATGTGAGATATTTATTTCCAGAGGTAGGTGTGTATTCCTATAATCTTCTATCTTAGAACTGCTTTTGCTGTGCCCCATAGATTTTGGATTGTTGTGTTTCTATTTTTATTTGTCTTCAGGTATTTTTTGATTTCTCCTTTAATTTGTTCAGCTACCTATTTCTTGTTTAGTGGCACATTATTTAGCCTTCACATGCTTGTGGGGTTTTCTTGTAGTTTTTTTCATTGTAGTTGATTTCAAATCTCATAGTGTGTGACTGGAAAAGATGCCTGGTATGATTTCAATCTTCTTAAATTTATTGAGACTTGTTCTGTGGCATAACATCTGATCTACGCTGGAGAATATCCCATGTACAATTGAAAAGAATGTGTATTCTGCTGCTTTTGGATGGAATGTTCTATGTATATTTACTAATCCACCTGGTTTAATGTATCATTCAAGGCCAGTGTTTCCCTGTTAATTTTCTGTCTGGATGATCTGTCCATTGATGTAATTGAGCTGTTAAAATCTCCTACTATTATTGTGTTACTGTCAATTTCTCCCCAAATGTTTGCTAATATTTGCTTTATATTATTAGTTTTGCCTATGTTGGCTGCACACATATTTAGAATTGTTATACCTTCTTGAATGGTTGATCCTTTTATCATTTTGTAATGTCCTTCTTTATCTCTTATTATAGTCTTTGTATTAAAGTCTAATTTGTCTGATATAGATACTGCAACTCCAGCTTTCTTGTTGTTTCTATTTGTATGGAGTACCTTTTTCTATCCCCTCACTTTCAGTCTGTGTGTGTCTTTAGATCTGAAGTGAGTGACTTACAGGCAACATATAAATTAAAAAAAAAAACATTCAGCCAATCTTTCATTTGGTTGTAGAATTTAGTTCATTTACATTTAAAGTAATTATTAATAGATTGTACTTATTGCCATTTTGTAAATTGTTTTCCAGCTGTTTTTGTAGTTCTTTTCTCCCCTTCATTTTCTTCCTTCCCTTGTGATTTGATGACTATTTTTATTGTTATTTTGCATTTCTTTCTCTTTACTGTGTGTGTATCTATTATAGATTTTTGGTTTGTGGGTACCATGAGGTTTATATATAGCAATCTATATATATGTGGTTATTTTAAGTTACTGATCTCTTAATTTCAAAAGCATTTTAACAATCCTGCTTTTTTACTCCTCTCCCCCACATTTATTGTGTTTTACATCATATTTTGCATCTTTTTGTTTTGTGTATTCTTTAACTGTGTATTATGGATATAGATGATTTTACTACTTTTGCCTTTTAACCTTAGTACTTGGATTATATGTAGCTGATTTACTATCTCTATTTGCCTTTACCAGTGAGATTTTTCCTTTTGTAATTTTCATGCTTCCACTTGTGGCCTTTTCTTTATCATTTGGAAAAGTCCCTTCAAGATTTCTTATAAAGCTAGTTTTGTATGCTGAACTCTTTTATTTGTCCGTATAACTTTGGTCTCTCCATCAAATTTGAATAAAAGCCTTGCAGATAGAGTATTCTTGGTTGTAAATTTTTTCCTCTCATCACTTTGAATATATTGTTCCACTCCCTTTTGCCTGCAATGTTTCTGCTGAAAAGTCACTAATAGTGTCACGTGAGCACTCTTTTCCTTTTCTTTTCTCCTGCTGCTTTTAAGATTCTCTTTATTTTTATCATTTTAATTATAGTGTGTCTTGGTGTGTACCTCGTTGGGTTCATCTTGTTTGGGAATGTCTGTGCTTCCTGAACTCTGATGTCTGTTTCCTTTCCCAGGTTAGTGAAGTTGTCAGCTATTATTTTTTTCAGATAAGTTCTCTGCCCTCTTCTTGCTCTATTCTCCTTTTGGGACCCCTATCATGCAAATGTTAGTGTGCTTGATATAGTCCCAGAGATCTCAAACTATCCTTTAGAAAATACTCTTTTTTTTTTTTTTTTTTTTCTGCTCAGCTTAGGTAATTTTCACTATTTTGTCTTCCAGTTCACTGATCTATTTAGCTGTACCATCTAATATGCTGTTGATTCCTTCTATAGTATTTTTAATTTCAGTTTAATTTAGATCTGTTTGGTTCTTTTCTAACTCTGTGTTAAACTTCTCACTGTGACACCTGTTTTTCTTCCAAATTCATTAAACACTTAATGATTATTACCTTAATCCCTTTATTGAGTAGATTGCTTATTTTCCTTCACATAGTTCTTCTGGGATTTATATCTTGTTCCTTCATTTGGAACATGCTACTCTTTCTTCTGATTTTGCTTAATTCTCTGTATTTATTTCTATTAATTAGATAGTTTGGTTATATTTAACAGTCTTGTAGAAGTGACCTTGTGTAGGAGATGTCCTATGCAGTCCGACAGCACACTTACCTCTGGTCACCAGAGATATATGTTCTAGGTATTCCCCCTATGTGGGCTCCATAGGCCCTTCTGTTGTTTCAATTTCTAGATTTCACATATAAGTGAAAACATACAGTATTTATCTTTCTCTGTCTGACTTATTTCACTAAGTGTAATACCCTCCATGTCCATCTGTGTTGTTGCAACAGGCAAAATTTCACTCTTTATTATGGGCAATATTCTATTTCATATATATATATATCTATATATCTATATCTCCATCTATGTTTATATCTATACCCTACATCTTCTTTATCCATTGATGTGTTGATGGACATTTCAATTGCTTCCATATATTGGCTATTGTAAATAATGCTGTTATGAACACTGGGGTGCAAATGTATCTTTCTAATTAGTGTTTCCATTTTCTTTGTATATTATCCAGGCGTGGAGTTGCTCGATCATATGGTAGCTCTATTTTTAGTTTTTTGAGGAATCTCCATACTGTTTTCCATAGTGGCTGCACTAATTTACATTCCCACCAACAGTGTACAAGGGTTTCCTTTTCTCTGCATCCATATAAACACTTGTTATTTCTTGTCTTTTTGGTGATAGCCGTTCTGACAGGTATGAGGTGATATCTCACTGTGTTTTTTTTTTTTTAATTTAGTTTTGGCTACTTTGGGTCTTCATTGCAGCATGCGGGCTTTCTCTAGTTGCAGTGAGTGAGGACTACTCTTTGTTTCAGTGTGTGGGCTTCTCATTGCAGTGGCTTCTCTTATTGTAGAGCACGGGCTCTAGGCACATGGGCTTCAGTAGTTGTGGTGGCTCACGGGCTCTAGAGCACAGGATTAGTAGTTGTGGCACATTGGCTTAGTTGCTCCATGGCATGTGGGATCTTCTTGGAACAGGGCTCGAACCCATGTCCCCTGCGTTGGCAGGCCAATTCTTAACCACCAGGGAAGTCCCTCACTGTGGTTTTGATTCATACTTCCCTGATGAAATGTTGTGGAGGATCATTTAATGTGCCTGGTGACCATCTGCATGTCTTCTTTGGAAAAAATGCTTATTCAGGTCTTCTGCCCAATTTTTAATTGCGTTATTTGATTTTTTGATATTGAGTTGTATGAGTTCTTCATATAATTTGAATATTAACCCCTTATCAGACACATCATTCAGTAGGTTGCATCTCTGTTTTGTTTCCAGGTTCCTTTGCTATGTAAAAGCTTCTAAGTTTAATCAGGTCCCATTTTTTTATTTTTGTTCTTTTTTCCCTTGCCTGATGAGATGGATCCAAAAAAATATTGCTAAGACCTATGTGAAAGAGTGCACTGCCTATGCTGTAGAAGTTTTATGATTTCTGGTCTTACGTTTAGATTTAGATCTTTAATCCACTTTGAGTTTATTTTTGTATATGGTATGAGAAAGTGTTCTAATATCATTCTTTTACATGCAGCTGTCCAGTTTTCCCAGCACCATTTGTTGAAGAAACTGTCTTTTTCCTGTTTATATTCTTGTCTCCTTGTCATAGATTAACTATATGTGTTTTACATTTACTTTAATCCATTTTGAGTTTAGTTTTGTATATGCTGTGAGAAAATATTCTAATTTCATTCTTTTACATGTAGCTGTCCAGTTTCCCAACACCACTTATTGAAGAGACTGTGTTTCTTTGTTTTATATTCTTGCCTCCTTTGTCATACATTAATTAAACGTATGTGTATGGGTTTGTTTCTGAGCTCTCAATTCTATACCTTTGGTCTATGTGTCTGTTTTTGTGCCTATACCATACTGTTTTAATTAATGTGAATTTGTAGTATAATCTAAACCCAGGAGGTAGGAAACCTCCAGCTTTGGTCTTTTTTCCCAAGTTTCCTTTGGCTATTCTGGGCATTTTGTGGTTCAGTACAAATTTTAGAATTATTTGTTCTAGTTCTGTGAAAAATGTGATGTGTATTTTTTTCTTAACATCATATGGGAGTATAATTGCTTTCCAATGGTGTGTTAATATCTGCTTTATAACAAAGTGAATCAGCTATACATATACATATATCAACATATCTCCTTCCCCTTGCATCTCACTCCCACCCTCCCTATCCCACCCCTCTAGATGGTCACAAAGCACTGAACTGATCTCCCTATGCTATGCAGCTTCTTCCCACTAGCTATCTATTTTAAATTTGGTAGGATATATAAGTCCATGTCACTCTCTCCATTCATCCCAGCTTACCCTTCCCCCTCCCTGTGTCCTCAAGTCCATTGCCTAGGTCTACGTCTTTATTCCTCTAAGTTCTTCATAACCATTTTTTCTTTTTTTTTCTTTTTTAGATTCCATATATATGTGTTAGCATATGGTATTTGCTTTCCTCTTTCTGACTTACTTCACTCCATATGACAGACTCTAGGTCCATCCAACTCACTAAAAATAACTCAATTTCATTTCTTTTTATGGCTAATTAATATTCCATTGTATATATATGCCACATCTTCTTTATCCATTCATCTGTTGATGGACACTTAGGTTGCTTCCATGTCCTGGCTATTGTATTTTATTATTATTATTATTTTATTATTTATTTATTTTTAATTTTTTTGTAGTATGCAGGCCTCTCACTGTTGTGGCCTCTCCCATCATGGAGCACAGGCTACAGATGTGCAGGCTCAGCGGCCATGGCTTACGGGCCCAGCCGCTCCGCGGCATGTGAGATCTTCCCGGACCGGGGCACGAACACGTGTCCCCTGCATTGGCAGGCAGACTCTCAGCCACTGTGCCACCAGGGAAGCCCCTGGATATTGTAAATAGGGCTGCAATGAACATTTTGGTACATGACTCTTTTTGAATTTTGTTTTTCTCAGAGTATAGGCCCAGTAATGGGAGTGCAGGGTCGTATCGTAGTTCTACTTATAGTTTTTTAAGGAACCTCCATACTGTTCTCCATAGTGGCTGCATCAATTTACATTCCCACCAACAGTGCAAGAGGGTTCCATTTTCTCCACACCCTCTCCAGCATTTATTGTTTCTAGATTTTTGATGATGGCCATTCTGACTGGTGTGAGGTGATACCTCATTGTAGTTTTGAGTTGCATTTCTCTAATGATTAGTGATGTTGAGCATCCTTTCATGTTTTTGTTGGCAATCTGTATATCTTCTTTGGAGAAATGTCTATTTAGGTCTTCTGCCCACTTTTGTATTGGGTTGTTTGTTTTTTTATATTGAACTGCATGAGCTGCTTGTAAATTTTGGAGATTAATCCTTTGTCAGTTGCTTCATTTGCAAATATTTTCTCCTAATCTGAGGGTTGTCTTTTGGTCTTGTTTATGGTTTCCTTTGCTGTGCAAAAGCTTTTAAGTTTCATTAGGTCCCATTTGTTTATTTTTGTTTTTATTTCCATTTCACTAGGAGGTGAGGCAGAAAGGATCTTGCTGTAATTTATGTCATAGAGTGTTCTGCCTATGTTTTCCTCTAAGAGTTTTATAGTTTCTGGCCTTACATTTAGTTCTTTAATCCATTTGGAGTTTATTTTTATGTATGGTGTTAGTATTCTATTTCATTATTTAACATGTATCTGTCCAGTTTTCCCATAACTACTTATTGAAGAGGCTGTCTTTTCTCCATTGTATATCCTGGCTTCCTTTATTAAATATAAGATGACCATATGTGCGTGGGTTTATCTCTGAGTATTCTATCCTGTTCCATTGATCTATATTTCTGTGTTAGTGCCAGTGCCATACTGTCTTGATTATTGTGGCTTTGTACAATAGTCTGAAGTCAGGAAGCCTGATTCCTCCAGCTCTGTTTTTTGTTCTCAAGATTGCTTTGGCTATTCGGGGTCTTTTGTGTTTCCATACAAATTGTGAATTCTTTTGTTCTAGCTCTGTGAAAAATACCATTGGTAGTTTAATAAAGATTTCATTGAATCTGTAGATTGCTTTGGGTAGTAGAGTCATTTTCACAATGTTGATTCTTCCAATCCAAGTACATGGTATATCTCTCCATCTGTTTGTATCATCTTTAATTTCTTTCAACAGTGTCTTATACTTTTCTGCATACAGGTCTTTTGTCTCCTTAGGTAGGTTTATACCTAGGTATTTTATTCTTCTTTTTGCAATGGTAAATGGGAGTGTTTCCTTAATTTCTCTTTCAAATTTTTCATCCTTAGTGTATAGGAATGAAAGAGATTTCTGTGCATTAATTTTGTATCCTGCTACTTTACCAAATTCATTGATTAGCTCTAGTAGTTTTCTGGTAGCATCTTTAGGATTCTCTATGTATAGTATCATGTTATTTACAAACACTGACAGCTTTACTTCTTTTCTGATTTGGATTCCTTTTATTTCTTTTTCTTCTTTGATTGCTATGGCTAAAACTTCCAAAACTATGTTGAATAATAATGGTGAAAGTGGACAACCTTGTCTTTTTCCTGGTCTTAGTGGAAATGGTTTCAGTTTTTCACCATTGAGAATGATGTTGGCTGTGTGTTTGTCATATATGGCCTTCAGTATGTTGAGGTTAGTTCCCTCTATGCCTACTTTGTGGAGGGTTTTTAGGCATAAATCAGTGTGGAATTTTGTTGAAAGCTTTTTCTGCACCTATTGATATCACCATATGATTTTATCCTTCAATTTGTTAATATGGTGTATCACATTGATTGATTTACATATATTGAAGAATCCTTGCATTCCTGGGAAAAACCCCACATGATCATGGTGTACTAACATTTTAATGTGCTGTTGGATTCTGTTTGCTAGTATTTTGTTGAGAATTTTTGCATCTGTTTTCCTCAGTGATATTGACATGTAGTATTCTTTCTTTGTGATATCTTTGTCTGGTTTGGTATCAGGGTGATTGTGGCCTTGTAGAATGAGTTTGTGAGTGTTCCTCCCTCTGCTATATTTTGGAAGAGTTTGAGAAGGATAGGTGTTAGCTGTTCTCTAAATGTGTGATATAATTTGCCTGTGAAGCCATCTGCTCCTGGGCTTTTGTTTGATGGAAGATTTTTAATCACAGTCTCAATTTCAGTACTTGTGATTCGTCTGTTTATATTTTCTATTTCTTCCTGGTTTAGTCTCGGAAGGTTGTGCTTTTCTAAGAAATTGTCCATTTCTTCCAGGTTGTCCATTTTATTGGCGTATAGTTGCCTGTAGTAATCTCTCATGAACCTTTGTCTTTCTGCAGTGTCAGTTGTTACTTTTCCTTTTGCATTTCTAATTCTGTTGATTTAAGTCTTCTCCTTTTTTTCCTTGATGAATCTGGCTAATGGTTTACCACTTTTTTTTTTATTTTCTCAAAAAACCAGCTTTTAGTTTTATTGATCTTTGCTATTGTTTTCTTCATTTCTTTTTCATTTTTTCTGGTCTGCTCTTTATGACTTCTTTCCTTCTGCTAACTTTGGGTTTTTTATTTTTTGTTCTTCTTTCTCTAATTGCTTAGGTGTAAGGTTACATTGTTTATTTGAGATGTTTCTTGTTTCTTAAGGTAGGATTATATTGCTATAAACTCCCCTCTTAGAACTGCTTTTACAGCATCCCATAGGTTTTAGTTCGTGGTGTTTCCTTGTCGTTTGTTTCTAGGTGTTTTTTAATTTCATCTTTTATTTCTTAAGTGATCTCTTGGTTATTAAGTAGTGTATTATTTAGCCTCCAAGTGTTTGTATTTTTTGCAGATTTTTCCCTGTAATTTGTATCTAGTCTCATAATGTTGTGGTTGGAAAAGGTACTTGGTACAATTTCAATTTTCTTAAATTTACCAAGGCTTGATTTGTGACCCAAGACGTGATCTATCCTGGAGAATGTTCCATGAGCACTTGAGAAGAAAGTGTATTCTGTTGTTTTTGGTTTTGTTTTTTTAATTTTATTTTTTATACAGCAGGTTTTTATTAGTTATCCATTTTATACATATTAGTGTATATGTTGTTTTTGGTTGGAATGTCATATAAGTATCAATTAAGTCACTCTTCTTTAATGTATCACTTAAAGCTTGTGTTTCCTTATTTATTTTCAATTTTGGATTATCTGCTCTTTGGTGAAAGTGGGGTGTTAAAGTCCCCTACCTTGGTTGTGTTACTGTCAATTTCCCCTTTTATGTCTGTTAGCATTTGCCTGTGTGTTAAGGTGCTCCTATGTTGGATGCACAAATGTTTACAATGTTATGTCTCTTCTTGGATTGATCCATTGATCATTATGGAGTGTCCTTCTATGTCTCTTGTAACAGTCTTTATTTTAGAGTCTGTTTTGTCTGATAAGAGAATTGCTACTCCAGCTTTCTTTAGTAACACAGTAAGATAAGAAAAATGGGAAGACAGAAAAACACACAGCAGATGAAGGAACAAGATAAAAACGCACCTGACCTAACAAATGAAGGGGAAGTAGGCCGTCTACCTGAAAAAAAAATCAGAATAATAATAGTAAAGATGATCCAAAATCTTGGAAATAGAATAGAGAAAATGCAAGAAACATTTAACAAGGACCTAGAAGAACTAAAGAGGAAACAAGCAATGATGAACAACAAAGTTAATGAAATTAAAAATACTCTAGAAGGTATCAATAGCAAAATAACTGAGGCAGAAGAATGGATAAGTGACCTGGAAGATAAAATAGTGGAAATAACTACGGCAGAGCAGAATAAAGAAAAAAGAATGGAAAGAACTGAGGACAGTCTTAGAGATCTCTGGGACAACATTAAATGTACCAACATTCGAATTACAGGGGTCCAAGACGAAGAAGAGAAAAAGAAAGGAACTGAGAATATATTTGAAGAGATTATAGTTGAAAATTCCCTAATATGGGAATGGAAATTGTTAACCAAGTCCAGGAAACACAGAGAGTCCCATACAGGATAAATCCAAGGAGAAACATGCCAAGACACATATTAATCAAACTGTCAAAAATTAAATACAAAGAAAACATGTTAAAAATAAGGGAAAAACAACAAATAACACACAAGGGAATCCCCATAAGGTTAACAGCTGATCTTTCAGCAGAAACTCTGCAAGCCAGAAGGGAGTGGCAGGACATATTTAAAGTGATGAAGGAGAAAAACCTACAACCAAGATAACTCTACCCAGCAAGGAGCTCATTCAGATTTGCTGGAGAAATTAAAACGTTAACAGACAAGGAAAAGCTGAGACAGTTCAGCACCACCAAACCAGCTTTACAAAAAATGCTAAAGGAACTTCTCTAGGCAAGAAACACAAGAGAAGGAAAAGACTTACAATAACAAACCCAAAACAATTAAGAAAATGGGAATAGGAATATATATATATCGATAATTACCTTAAATGTAAATGAACTAAATGCTCCCACCAAAAGACACAGATTGGCTGAATGGATACAAAAACAAGACCCATATATATGCTGTCTACAAGAGACGTACTTCAGACCTAGAGACACATACAGACTGAAAGTAAGGGGATGGAAAAAGATACTCCATGCACATGGAAACGAAAAGAAAGCTGGAGTAGCAATTCTCATATCAGATAAAATAGACTTTAAAATAAAGACTATCAGAAGAGACAAAGAAGGACACTACATAATGATCAAGGGATCGATCCAAGAAGAAGATATAACAATTGTAAATATTTATGCACCCAATATAGGAGCACCTCAATACATAAGGCAAAAACTAAGAGCCATAAAAGGGGAAATTGACAGTAACACATTCATAGTAGGGGACTTCAACACCCCACTTTAACCAATGGACAGATTATGCAAAATGAAAATAAATAAGGAAACACAAGCTTTAAATGATACATTAAACAAGATGGACTTAATTGATATTTATAGAACACTCCATCCAAAAACAACAGAATACACATTTTTCTCAAGTGCTCATGGAACATTCTCCAGGATAGATCATACCTTGGTTCACAAATCAAGCCTTGGTAAATTTAAGAAAATTGAAATTGTATCAAGTATCTTTTCCGACCACAACGCCATGAGACTAGATATCAATTACAGGAAAAGATCTGTAAAAAATACAAACACATGGAGGCTAAACAATACACTACTTAATAATGAAGTGATCACTGAAAAATCAAAGAGGAAATCAAACAATACCTAGAAACAAATGACAATGGAGACACGATGACCCAAAACCTATGGGATTCAGCAAAAGCACTTCTAAGAGGGAAGTTTACAGCAATACAACCCTACCTTAAGAAACAGGAAACATCTCGAATAAACAACCTAAACTTGCACCTAAAGCAATTAGAGAAAGAACAAAAAACCCCCAAAGTTAGCAGAAGGAAAGAAATCATAAAGATCACATCAGAAGTGAATAAAAAGAAATGAAGGAAACGATAGGAAAGATGAATAAAACTAAAAGCTTGTTCTTTGAGAAGATAAACCAAATTGATAAACCATTAGCCAGACTCATCAAGAAAAAAAGGGAGAAGATTCAAATCAATAGAATTAGAAACGAAAAAGAAGTAACAAGTGACACTGCAGAAATATCAAAGATCATGAGAGTTTATTAGAAGCAACTCTATGCCAATAAAATGGGCAATCTGGAAGAAATGGACAAATCTTAGAAATGCACAACCTGCCAAGTCTGAATCAGGAAGAATTAGAAAATATGAATAGACAAATCACAAGCACTGTAATTGAAATTGTGATTAAAAATCTTTCAGCAAACAAAACCCAGATCCAGATGGCGTCACAGGTGAATTCTATCAAACACTTAGAGAAGAGCTAAGGCCTATCCTTCTCAAACTCTTCCAAAATATAGAAGAGGAAGGAACACTTGCAAAGTCATTCTAAGAGGCCACCATCACCCTGATACCAAAACCAGACAAAGATGTCATAACAAAAGAAAACTACAGGCCAATATCGCTGATGAACATAGATGCAAAAATCCTCAACAAAATACTAGCAAACAGAATCCAACAGCACATTAAAACGATCATACACCATGATCAAGTGGGGTTTATTCCAGGAATGTAAGGATTCTTCAATACATGAAAATCAATCAACATGATACACCATATTAACAAATTGAAGGAGAAAAACCACATGATCATCTCAATAGATGCACAGAAAGCTTTCGACAAAATTCAACACCCATATATATTAAAAACCCTGCAGAAAGTAGGCATAGAGGGAACTTTCCTAAATATAAAAAGGCCATATATGACAAACATGCAGCCAACATCATCCTCAATGGTGAAAAACTGAAAGCATTTCCACTAAGATCAGGAAAAAGACAAGGTTTCCCACTCACACAACTCTTATTCAACATAGTTTTGGAAGTTTTAGCCACAGCAATCAGAGAAGAAAACAAAATGAAAGGTATCCAAATTGGAAAAGAAGAAGTAAAGCTGTCACTGTTTGCAGATGACATGATGCTATACACAGAAAATCCTAAAGATGCTACCAGAAAACTACTAGAGCTAATCAATGAATTTGGTAAAGTAGCAGGATACAAAATTAATGCACAGAAATCTCTGGCATTCCCATACACTAATGATGAATAATCTGAAAGTCAAATTAAGAAAACACTCCCATTTACCATTGCAACAAAAAGAATAAAGTATCTAGGAATAAACCTACCTAAGGAGACAAAAGACCTGTATGCAGAAAATTATAAGACACTGATGAAAGAAATTAAAGATGATACAAATAGATGGAGAGGTATGCCATGTGCTTGGATTGGAAGAATCAACATTGTGAAAATGATTCTACTACCCAAAGCAATCTACAGATTCAGTGCAATCCCTATCAAACTACCACAGGCATTTTTCACAGAAATAGAACAAAAATTTTCACAATTTGTATGGAAACACAAAAGACCCCAAATAGCCAATGCAATCTTGAGAACGAACAATGGCGCTGGAGGAACCAGGCTCCCTAACTTCAGACTATACTACAAAGCTACAGTAATCAAGACAGTATGGTACTGGCACAAAAACAGAAATATAGATGCATGGAACAGGATAGAAAGCCCAGAGATAAACCCATGCACACATGGTCACCTTATCTTTGATAAAGTATGCAGGAATGTACCATGGGGAACGGACAGACTCTTCAATAAGTGGTGCTGGGAAAACTGGTCAGATACATGAGATTAGTACACTCCCTAACACAATACACAAAAAAAGCTCAAAATGTATTAAAGACCTAAATGTAAGTGCAAAAACTATCAAACTCTTAGAGGAAAACATAGGCAGAACACTCTATGACATAAATCACAGCAAGATCCTTTTTGACCCACCTCCTAGAGAAATGGAAATAAAAACAAAAATAAACAAATGGACCTAAGGAAAGTTAAAAGGTTTTGCACAGTAAAGGAAACCATAAACAAGACCAAAAGACAACCCTCAGAATGGGAGGAAATATTTGCAAATATAGCAACTGACAAAGGATTAATCTCCAAAATTTCCAAATAGCTTATGCAGTTCAATACCAAAAAAACAAAGAACCCAATACAAAAGTGGGAAGATGACCTAAATAGACATTTCTCCAAAGAAGATATACAGATTGCCAACAAAAACATGAAAGGATACTCAACATCACTAATCATTAGAGAAATGCAAATCAAAACTACAGTGAGATATCATCTCACACCGGTCAGAATGGCCATCTTCAAAAAATTTAGAAACAATAAATGCTGGAGAGGGTGTAGAGAAAAGGGAACACTGTTGCACTGCTGGTGGGAATGTGAATTGGTATAGCCACTATGGAGAACAGTATGGAGGCTCCTTAAAAATCTACAAATAGAACTACCATATGACCCACTACTGGGCATATACCCTGAGAAACCATAATTCAAAAAGAGTCATGTACCAAAATGCTCATTGCAGCTCTATTTACAATATCCAGGAGATGGAAGCAACCCTAGTGTGCATCATTGGAAAAATGGGTAAAGATGTGGCACATATATACAATGGAATATTACTCAGCCATAAAAAGAAACGAAATTGAGTTATTTGTAGTGAGGTGGATAGACCTAGAGTCTGTCATATAGAGTGAAGTAAGTCAGAAAGAGAAAGGCAAATACCATATGCTAACACATATATATGGAATTTAAGAAAAAAAAATGTCTTGAAGAACCTAGGGGTAAGACAGGAATAAAGACACAGACCTACTAGAGAACGGACTTGAGTATATGGGGAGGGGGAAGGGTGAGCTGTGACAAAGTGAGATAGTGGCATGGACATATATACACTACCAAATGTAAAATAGCTAGCTAGTGGGAAGGAGCTGCATAGCACAGGGAGATCAGCTTTGTGCTTTGTGACCACCTAGAGTGGTAGGATAGGGAGGGTGGGAGGGAGGGAGATACAAGAGGGAAGCAATATGAGAACATATGTATGTGTATAACTGATTCACTTTGTTATAAAGCATAAACTAACACACATTGTAAAGCAATTATACTCCAATAAAGATGTTAAAAAAAAAGAATTTCAGGTGTGCAATAAAAATCATGTATTTGAAAAAAAAGAATTTCAGGTGTGCAATAAAAATTATGTATTTGAAAAATAAAAAAAAGTGGTGTGATGTGTAAAATATATATATATATATATATATATATATATATATATATATATGTCTTGGTGTGTTTCTCCTTGGATTTATCCTGTATGTGACTTTCTGTGATTTCTGGACTTTATTAACTATTTTCTTTCTCATATTTCAGAAGTTTCCAAATATAAACTCTTCGAACATTTTCTCAGTCCCTTTCTTTTTCTCTTCTTCTTCTGAGACCCCTATAATTTGAATGTTGATGCATGTAATGTTGTCCCAGATTTCTCTGAGACTGTCCTCAATTCTTTTCATTCTTTATTCTTTATTCTGCTCTGCAGTAGTTATTCCTACTATTTTTTTCTTCTAGGTCACTTATCCATTCTTCTGCCTCAGTTATTCTGCTCTATTTATTCCTTCTAGAGAATTTTTAATTCCATTTATTGTGTAGTTCATCATTGTTCGTTTGCTCTTTATTTCATCTATGTTCTTGTTAAATGTTTCTTGTATTTTCTCCATTCTATTTTCAAGATTTTGGATCATCTATACTATCACTACTCTGAAAATTTTTCAGGTAGACTGCCTATTTCCTCTTCATTTTTGTGGTCTGGTGGGTTTTTAGCTTGCTCCTTCATCTGCTGTGTTTCTCTGTCTTCTCATTTTGTTTAACTTACTGTGTTTGTGGTCTCCTTTTTGCAGGCTGCAGGTTCGTAGTTCCCATTGTTTTTGTTGTCTGCCCCCAGTGGCTAAGGTTGTTTCAGAGCATTTTGTAGGCTTCCTGGTGAAGGGCACTAGTGCCTGTGTTCTGGTGGATGAGACTGGATCTTGTCTTTCTTGTGGGCAGGACTGTGTCTTGTGGTGTGTTTTGGTTTGTCTGTGACCTTATTATGATTTTAGGCAGTCTCTGCTAATTGGTGGGGTTGTGTTCCTGTCTTGCTATTTGTTTGTCATAGGGTGTCCAGCACTGTATCCTTCTGGTCTTTGAGTGGAGCTGGGTCTTAGCGTGAAAATGGAGATCTCTGGGAGAGCTTTTGCCATTTGATACTACATGGAGCTGTGAGATCTCTGGTGGACCAACGTCCTGAACTCTGCTCTCCCACTTCAGAGGCATAGGCCTGGCACCTGGCTGGGGCACCAAGACCCTGTGAGCCACATGACTCAGAAGAAAAGGGAGACAAAAAGAAAGAAAGAAAGAAAGATATAAAATAAGATAAAGTTATTAAAATAAAAAATAATTATTAAAAATTAAAAAGTTAAAAAGTAATAATAAAAAGAAAGAAAGAAGAGAGCAACTTAACCAAAAAACAAATCCAACAATGATAATGAGCACTGAAAAGTACACTAAGAAAAAAAAAATGGGCAGACAGAACCCTAGGATAAATGGTAAAAGCAAAGCTATACAGATAAAATCACACAAAGAAGTATGCACATACACACTCACAAAAAGAGAAAAAGGAAAAATATATAGATTTCATTGATCCCAAAGTCCATTGCCTCAATTTTGGGATGAGTCATTTTCTATTCAGGTATTCCACAGATATAGGGTACATCAAGTTGATTGTGGAGATTTAATCCACTGCTGGGAGAGATTTCCCTTTCTCTTCTTTGTTCACACAACTCCTGGGGTTCATCTTTGGATTTGGCCCGCCTCTGTGTGTAGGTAGCCTGAGGGCATCTGTTGTTCGCTTAGACGGGATGGGGTTAAAGTAGCAGCCTATTAGGGGGCTCTGGCTCACTCAGGGTGGGGGTAGGGAATGATATGGAATGGGGGGTGAGCATGCAGCAGCAGAGGTGTGATGTTGCAACAGCCTGAGGCATGCCGTGTGTTCTCCCAGGGAAGTTGTCCCTGGATCATGGGACCCTGGCAGTGGTGGGCTGCACAGGCTCTTGGGAAGGGAGGTGTGGATAGTGACCTGTGCTTGCACACAGGCTTCTTGGTGGCTGCAGCAGCAGCCTTAGCACTTCATTCCCATCTCTGGGGTCCACGCTGAAAGCCATGGCTCATGCCCGTCTCTGTAGCTCATTTAGGCAGTGCTCTGAATCCCCCTCCTCGTGCACCCTGAAGCAATGGTCCCTTGCTCTTAGGCATTTCCAGACTTTTTCCCAGACTTCCTCCTGCCTAGCTGTGGTGCACTAGCCCTGCTCATGCTGTGTTCACACAGCCAACCCCAGTCCTCTCCCCGAGATCTGACCTTTGAAGATGCTGGAGCCTCAGGTCCCAGCCCCCACCCGTTTTGGCCAGCATGTGAGCAGACAAGCCTCTCAGGCTGGTGAGTGCTTGTCGACACTGGTCCACTGTGTGGGAATCTCTCCGCTTTGCCCACTGCACCACTGTTGCTGTGCTCTCCTCCATGGCTCTGAAACTTCCTCCCCACCACCGCCTGTCTCCGCCAGTGAAGGGGCTTCCTAGTGTGTGAAAACTTTTCCTCCTTTACAGCTCCCTCCTAGTGGTGCAGGTCCCCTCCCTATTCTTTTGTCTCTATTTTTTCTGTTTTCTTTTGCCTTACCCAGGTATGTGGGGAGTTTCTTGCCTTTTGGGAAGTGTGAGGTGTTCTGCCAGCATTCAGTAGGTGTTCTGTAGGAGTTGTCCTACATGTAGATGTATTTCTGATGTATTTGTGGGGGAGAAGGTGATCTCTACGTCTTACTCTTCTGCCATCTTGAAGGTCTCTTCTCTCATGTGTATTTTGATATGGATTGCATGTAATTTGTATTTTTCTTGGAATAGTATGGATATTTTAACAATATTAATTATTCCAATCCTCAAACATGGGATATCTTTTCATTTACTAGTATCATCTTCACTTTTCATCATTGATATCTTATAGTTTTCAGAGTGTAGATCTTACACATCACTGGTTAAATTTATTGCTAAATTTATTCTTCTTGATGTGATGGTAAATGGGATGTTTTCTTGCTTTATCTTTCGATAGTTCACTATTAGTGTACACAAAAGCAAACAGATTTCTGTATATTAATCTTGTGTCCTACAACTCTACTGAATTTATTGCTTAGTTCTAACTTTGTTTTTGGTGGAGTATCTAGTGTTTTCTATATATAGTGTTATGTCATCTGCAACCAGTGACCGTTTTACTTTTCCAATTTGGACTCTTTTAATTTATTTTTCTTGTCTAATTTCTGTGGCTAGGGTTTCTAGTGCTATGTTAAAGAGAAGTGGTCAAAGAGGCTATCCTGGTCTTGTTTGCTTTCATCTTTTTTTGTTTTTTCTGGTACGCGGGCCTCTCACTTTTGTGGCCTCTCCCATTGCAGAGCACAGGCTCCGGACATGTAGGCTCAGCGGCCATGGCTCACGGGCCTAGATGCTCCATGGCATGTGGGATCTTCCCGGACCACGAACCTGTGTCCCCTGCATCGGCAGGCAGACTCTCAACCACTGCACCACCAGGGAAGCCCTCAGCTTTTAACTGTTGAGTATTATGTTAGGTGTTGGTTTGCCTTAAATGGCCTTAATTATTATGTTGGGGTATGTTCCCTCTATATCAACTTTGATGGGAGTTTTTTTTTTTTTATCATGAATGGATGTTGACCTTTGTGAAATGTTTTTTGTGCATCTATTAAGATTATTATATGTTTTTGATCTTTCTTTTAGGTTAATGTGGGCTATCATGTTGATTGAACTGTCGGTGTTGAACCATCCTTGCATTGCTGGAATAAATCTCACTTGATCATGGTGAATGATCCTTTTTATGCATTGTTGTACTTGGTTTGCTAATATTTTGTTGAGGGTCTTTGCATCTATGTTCATCAGTGCTATTGGCCTGTAATTTTCTTTTTTAGTAATATCTATGTCTGGTTTTGGTATCGGGGTACTGCTTGCTTCATCAAATGAGTTCAGGAATATTCCCTCCTCTTTAGTTATTTGGAATGGTTTGAGAACAATGGGTATTACCTCTTCTTTAAATGCATGCTAGAATTCCCCTGTGAAGTTGTCCAGTCCTGGACTTTTGTTTCTTGGGAATTTTTAAATTACTAATTCAATATCAATACCAGAAATTGGTCTGTTCAGATTATCTTTTTCATCCTGATACAGTCTTCCAAGGTTGAATGTTTCTAGGAATTTATCCATTTCTTCTTTTCCTAATTTGTTGGTATAAAACTATAACATTCTCATGACTTTTTTATATTTCTTTGATATTGGTTATAACATCTTTCATTTCTAATTTTCATAATTTTGACCACATCTGGCTAAAGTTTATCAATTTTGTTTTTCTTTTCAAAAGACTAGCACTTGGTTTTCAACAAACTGGATTATTGAACTCTTCTATTGTTGTTGTTTGTTTGGTCTCTATTTTATTTATTTCCACTCTGATCTTATTTCTTTCTTTCTGCTGACCTTGGGCTTTCTTTGTTCTTTTTCTAATTCCTTTACATTGTAAGTTAGGGTGTTTATTTGAGATTTTTCCTGTTTCTTTTGGTAGGTCTGTATCACTATAAATTTCCATCTTAGAAGGGCTTTTGTTGCATCTCATAAATTTTGGCAAGTCATTTTAATTTCCATTTGTTTTAAGGTAGTTTCTAATTTCTTCTTTGATTTTTTTGTTGACCCATTAATTTTTTAAGCATGCCCTTTAGTCTCCACTTGTTTGTTTGTTTGTTTCCATTTTTCTTCCTGTAATTAATTTCTAGTTTCATACTGTTGTGGTCTGAAACTGTGCTTGATATAATTTCAATCTTATTAAATTTATTGAGACTTGTTTTGTGGCTTAACATGTAATCTGTCATGGAGAAAATTCCATGTGAACTTCAGAAGAATTTGTACTCTGCTGTTCTAGGATGGGATGTCCTATAGATATATATTAAATCCACGTGTTCTAGTATGTCATTTAAGGCCACTGTTTCTTTGGATTTTCTGTTTGGATTATCTATCCATTTATGTAAGTGGGATGTAAAAGTCCCCTATTGTTAATATATTACTGTCAATTTCTCCCTTTATGTCTGTCAAAATTTGTTTTATATATTTACTTCCTCCTTTATTGAGTGCACATATGTTTACAAATGTTATATCCTCTTCTTGTATTGACCCCTCTATTACTATATAATGCCCTTCTTTGTTTTTGTTATAGACTTTTTTCCCCATGATTTTTTAAAAATTTTATTTTATTATTTTATTTTATTTAACATCTTTATTAGAGTATAATTGCTCCACAATGGTGTGTTAGTTTCTGCTTTACAATAAAGTCAATCAGCCATACATTTACATACATCCCCATATCTCCTCCCTCCCACCCTCCCCATCCCACCCCTCCAGGTGGTCACAAAGCACTGATCTGATCTCCCTGTGCTATGTGGCTGCTTCCCACTAGCTATCTATTTTTCATTTGGTAGTGTATATATGTCCATGCCACTCTCTCACTTTGTCCCAGCTTACCCGTCCCCCCCCCCATGTCCTCAAGTCCGTTCTTTACATATGGAGTTTCCTTAAAAAACTAAAAATAGGCTTCCCTGGTGGCGCAGTGGTTGAGAGTCCGCCTGCCGATGCAGGGGACATGGGTTCGAGCCCTGGTCTGGGAAGATCCCACATGCCACGGAGCAGCTAGGCCCGTGAGCCACAACTACTGAGCCTGCGCGTCTGGAGCCTGTGCTCCGCAACGGGAGAGGCCGCGATAGTGAGAGGCCCGCGCACCGCGATGAAGAGTGGCCCCCACTTGCCACAACTAGAGAAAGCCCTCGCACAGAAACGAAGACCCAACACAGCACAAATAAATAAATAAAAATAAAAAAAATTAAAATTAAAAATCTTTAAAAAAAAAAAAAAGACTTTGTTTAAAAGCCTGCTTTGTCTGAGTATTGCTACCTCAGCTTTCTTTTCATTTCCATTTGCATGAAATAACCTTTTCATCTTTTCACTTTCAGCCTGTGTATTTCTTTAGCACCAAAGGGAGTCTGTTGTAGGCATCAAAGAGATGTCTTGTTTTACCCAATCAGCCACCCTATACCTTTTGATTGGATAATTTAGTCTATTGACATTTAAAGTGATTATTGATAGGTTTGTACTTATTGCAATTTTCTTATTTGTATTCTGGTTGTTCTTATAGTTCTTCTCTCTTCTTTTTTTCTCCTTTTAGTCTCTTT
>NW_006769289.1:410294-447736 GCF_000442215.2 Lipotes vexillifer
TTTCTTTAGTTTGTTTGGCTACCTTTCTCTCTCATTTTTGTGTATCTATTATAGGTTTTTGATTTTTGGTTACCATGGAGTTCATATATGTCAACGTATAACTTTACTTATTTGCTTTAAACCTGCAGTCATTTATGTTCAAACACAACCTAAAAGGCCTATATTTTTACTCCTCCAACCACATTTTGTGTTTTTGATGTCATATTTTACATCATCTTCATGCCTATCCCTTAATTGTTTATTATAGTTAGAGGTTTTTTTTTAATTACAATTTTTGTCTTTTTACTTTTGTGCTAGCTTAAGTGTTTGATCCATTGCCTTATATATTTGACATTACTAGTGGGATTTTTAGCTTTCTATACTTTGTTATAGCCTTTTATTATTATTTTAAAAAGACACTTTAACATTTCTTATAAGGTCAGTTTAGTGGTGATTAACTCATTTAATGTTTGCTTGTCTGGGAAATTCTTTGTCTCTCCTCCAATTCTGAATGTTAACTTTACTGGGTAGTTTTCTTAAGTTGTGAGTTTTTTCTTTTCAGCACTTTAAATACTGAATGCCCCTTCCTTCTGTCCTGCAAAGTTTCTGCTGAAAATATCAGCTGATAACCTTATGGAAATTCCCTTGCATGTGACTCTTTGTTTCTCCTTTGCTGCCTGTAAAATTCTCTCTTTTAACTTTTGCCACTTCAATTATGATATGTCTTGCTGTGGTTCTCTTTGGGTTCATCTTATTTGGGACTGTCTGTGCTTCCTGTACCTGAATATCTGTTTCCTTATGCAGGTTGTAAAAGTTTTCAGCCATAATTTCATCAAATACATTTTCTACCCATTTCTCCCTCTCTTCTCCTTCTGAGATCCTATAATGCAAAAGTTACTATGCTTGATGTTGTCTCAGGTGTTTCTTAAATTATCCTCATTAAATTTTTTCAAAATTTTTGCTATCCAGATTGGGTTATTTCCACTAATCTATGTTCCATACTGCTTATGTGTTCTGTATCAACTGACATGGTATTAATTCTTTCTAGTGTATTTTTCACTCCAGTTATTGTATTCTTTGTTTGACTAGTTTGTTTTGTTTTGTATTTTCTAATTCTTTTTGGAAGTTCTCACTGTGTTCATCTATTCTTTTCTTGAGTTCAGTTAGCACTTTTATTAGTATTGCTTTGAACTTACCAGATAAATTATTTATCTCAGTTTTATCATTTTTTTTTCTGGGGTTTTATCTTGATATTTAATTTGAAACATATTCCTCTATTTTCTCATTTTGTATGACTTTCTCTGTTTGTCTTTATGAAATTAGGTGAAACAGTTATCTATCCCAGTCTTGAAGGCATGTTCTTTTGTGGGAGTGTCCTTATGCAGTCTGCATGTGCCCACTAGGCTTGGTGGGAGAGCTGGACATAAAGTGAGCACAGGCCACATATTCTTTTGGGGTGCACTAGCAGCCACCTTGGTTGGAGTTATGGCTGGCATCAGACAAGCTGTAGCCAGAGGCAGATGTAAACCAGGGCACATCCAAGGTCATCACTGCCCTATCAGAGTTGGGGCTGGAGAAGGAAGCTTGAGGGAGGTGGGCTTCTTCCTGGTGAGATGGTACTGTATGCCTTCGTTGGGGGCATGGGGCCTGGGTCTGAGGGCTTGGGGCCGCATGCCTGAGCAGTTTCTGCTTTTTCCCCCTGGTTGATCTGCCTTGGTTAGCAGTGGGGTCATTGCAAGAGTGGTTGGAGCCACACTACTAAACTGGATCTACTCCCTCCCTGGTGCATGCACTCACTGTCAATGGTGGTTTCTGCCCTGGCTAGAGATGGACCCACTCCTTCCTAAGTACACACATGTGAATGCTGCCAAGGGAGGTCTCCCCTTTAGTGGGGAGCAATGCCAGAGAAGAAAGTGCTGGAGTAGGAGCTCAGTGCATGCTGTCAGTCATGCTGGGGCATTTCTTGCATGCCAGCCAGAGCATCAGACAGTTTTTAATCTGCTGCCTCTATGCTGGAACTTAGAGCAAACAAATCTGTGTGTGCACTTTCCAAAAGCAGAGTCTTGGTTTCTTACAGTCCTCCTGTAAGCCCCACTGGTTTTCAAACCAGGTAAGGGGGCTTGTCTTTCAAGTGTCAGACATCAGGGTTTCTTAATACAGGGCTCAAACTCTTCACTACCCAAGGAGAACCCCCGAGCCTCTGATATCCCTTTCCTCTCTAGGTCACTCACTAGGGGTACAGGTATTGACTAGATTGTTTTTCCTTCCCTCCTACTAGACTCAGTGTGGTTCTTTCTTTACAGCTTGCTTGTAGAAGAGTCATTCTGCTAGTCTTCACGTTGTTCTCAGTAAGATTTACTATATACAGTAAGTCCCCTACATATGAACAAATTCCATTCTGAGAGTGCATTCGTAAGTCCATTCATAAGTCCACTTGGTTTGTAAATCCAACAAAGTAAGCCTACGTACCCAACTAACACAATTGGCTATATAGTACTGTACTGTAATAAGTTTATAATATTTTTCACATAAATAATATATAAAAAACAAACAAAAAATAAAGAAAACATTTTTAATCTTACAGTACAGTACCTTGAAAAGTACAGTAGTAGCATCTACATCACTGCTGCTTTTATGCTTGCTTCTGGACATTCTTGGCTTGAAATAAAGATGCTGTATTATTGTACTCTTTACAGTACTGTACAGAAAAGTACACAAAAACACAATCACTTGTAGAGGATGCACACACCTGACAATGTATGCCAGACACATAAACTAACTTACCTGATTGGACATGCAAATGCATGTTCGCATCTTTGGAAGTTTGCAGCTTGAAGGTTCGTATGTAGGGGACTTACTGTATGTAGTTGTAAGTTTGATATATTCATTGGGAGACGTAAGCTCAGGGTCTTTCTACTCTGCCATCTTTTTTTTTCTTTTAATAAGTTTCCTTCTTTTCCTTTTATTTACTTATTTTTCTATTTATTTTTTCATCTTTATTAGAGTATAATTGCTTTACAATGTTGTGTTAGTTTCTGCTGCATAACAAAGTGAATTAGCTATATGTATACATATATCCCCATATTCCCTCCCTCTTGAGCCTCCCTCCCACCCTCCCTATCCCACCCCTCTAGGTGGTCACAAAGCCCAGAGCTGATCTCCCTGTGCTATGCAGCTGCTTCACACTAGCTATCTATTTTACATTTGGTAGTGTATATATGTCAATACTCCTTTCTCATTTTGTCCCAGTTTCCCATTTCCCCCACTCCCCCCATGTCCTCAAGTCCATTCTCTATGTCTGCATCTTTGCTCCTTTCCTGCCCCTAGGTTCATCAGAATCAATTTTTTTTTTTAGATTCCATATATATGTGTTAGCATACAGTATTTGTTTTCCTCTTTCTGACTTACTTCACTCTGTATGACAGACTGTATGTCCTTCCACCTCACAACAAATAACTCAATTTCATTCCCTTTTATGACAGAGTAGTATTCCATTGTATATATGTGCCACATCTTCTTTATCCATTCACCTGTCAATGGATACTGAGGTTGTTTCCATGTCCTAGTTATTGTAAACAGTGCTGCAGTGAACATTGTGGTACATGTCTCTTTTTGAATTATGGTTTTCTCAGGGTATATGCCCAGGAGTGGGATTGCTGGGTCATATGGTAGTTCTATTTTTAGTTTTTTTAAAGAACCTCCATACTGTTCTCCATAGTGGCTGTATCAATTTACATTCCCACCAACAGTGCCAGAGTGTTCCCTTTTCTCCACACCCTCTCCAGCATTTATTGTTTCTAGATTTTTTGATGATGGCCATTCTGACTGGTGTGAGGTGATACCTCATTGTAGTTTTGATTTGCATTTCTCTAATGATTAATGATGTTGAGCAACCTTTCATGTGTTTGTTGGCAATCTGTATATCTTCTTTGGAGAAATGTCTGCTTAGGTCTTCTGCCCATTTTTGGATTGGGTTGTTTGTTTTTTTGTTATTGAGCTGCATGGGCTGCTTGTAAATTGGGGGATTAATCCTTTGTCAGTTGTTTCATTTGCAAATATTTTCTCCCATTCTGAGGGCTATCTTTTCCTCTTGTTTATGTTCTCCTTTGCTGTGCAAAAGCTTTTAAGTTTCATTAGGTCTCATTTGTTTATTTTTGTTTTTATTTCCATTTCACTAGAAGGTGAGTCAGAAAGGATCTTGCTGTAATTTATGTCATAGAGTGTTCTGCCTATGTTTTCCTCTAAGAGTTTTATAGTGTCTGGCCTTACATTTAGGTCTGTAATCCATTTGGAGTTTCTTTCTGTGTATGGTGTTAAGAAGTGTTCTAATTTCATTCTTTTACATGTAGCTGTCTAGTTTTCCCAGCACCACTTATTGGAGAGAATGTCTTTTCTCCATTGTTTATTCTTGCTTCCTTTGTCAAAGATAAGATGACCATATATGCATGGGTTTATCTCTCGACTTTCTATCCTGTTCCATTGATCTATATTTCTGTTTTTGTGCTAGTACCATACTGTCTTCATTACTGTAGCTTTGTAGTATACTCTGAAGTCAGGGAGCCTGATTCCTCCAACTCCATTTTTCTTTCTCAAATTTGCTTTGGCTATTTGGGGTCTTTTGTGTTTCCACACAAATTGTAAAATTTTTTGGTCTAGTTCTGTGAAAAATGCCCTTGGTAGTTTGAGAGGGATTGCACTGAATCTGTAGATTTCTTTGGGCAGTATAGTCATTTTCACAATGTTGATTCCTCCAATCCAAGAACATGGTATATCTCTCCATCCATTTGTGTCATCTTTGATTTCTTTCATCAGTGTCATAGTTTTCTGCATACAGGTCTTTTGTCTCCTTAGATAGGTTTATTCCTAGGTATTTTATTCTTTTTGTTGCAGTGGTTCATGGGAGTGTTTCCTTAATTTCTCCTTCAGATTTTTTGTTGTCAGTGTATAGGGATGAAAGAGATTTTTGTGTACTCTGCCATCTTGGTCCCACCTCTAACAATTAGTATTTACAATTTTTTATTTGTACTTGTGATTTAAATATATTGGATGTATTTTGTATCATTGCAGTTTATTATTCTGATTGAGGATCAAGTTATGCCAACTTTGGCCCAGGGGAGTGAAGAACATACACTAATTCAAGCTAATTAAGAAAATAATTTCTTAATGAGAGAGAGAGATGTGTTTTCTGAATAGAAATATAAGAAGTTTTTGTACAGACCTGAAACTAGAAATTGACTCTCTTTCTTTTCATATACTTTCTCTTCATATCTGCTTAATTCATCTCTCTCTGTCAATTCACTCTCTTAACTTCATTTTCATAGTGGGCACAAGTTCTTCTGAGTTTTATCTACTCCATTCCAGCTTTAACTTTAAGTAAAAATCTTCACTATTATTATCATCCACAAACTTCAGGAAAAATGAGACCACTAGGAATTCCAAACCTATAACTATCAAAGCTCTAAGACACCTCAAGATTTCAAGACTCATATTATTGCCATTAACTTTGATGGCAGTAAGATCAATCTCCTCTTATAATTACAGCTTATCTCCTTCTGAATTAAAAATAGGTCACCTCATGCATTTGGACATTATTTCCAATGGTAGATTCTTGTTGATTACAAGCTGATATGACAGGACACAGAATATAGAGATTCACGTGGTGCATCCAGGTTTATCAGTAACAAGTTGAATTTCTAAATACCCACTGAGATAGACTCTAAATATTCTGAAACCTGGATATTGAGTTTTCTAAAAGAGGTAGTAGAGAAAAAACTGCCATTGAGGCTCAATGGAACAGACCTTATCTGGCAATGTAAACAACTGGCATCCTACTAAAACTCTAAGGTGTTGTTCTCAACTTTAAAGACATACAGCACTTTCTTCTGATTATTGGATGTCTATTAATTCAGAGACCTTAAATTTAGGATTCTTAGGAATTTTCCAGAAGCCTCTCACTACAGAAATCTTCCATCCAAGATGATGGAACATGTTGTTGACTACAGAAAAACCAGCTTCCTTCCAAGACGATGGAAAAGATTAATTTTCTAGTTCATCATCACTTGGTTTGCTTTTCCTTTACTCTACCATTAATATTAATTGTTAGTGTATTTTGATACCCTCAATTAAATAACTAAAAAACATCTCAATATGATATCCCCTCGTCTCCATTCTATTACTTTGACTCTGTATGATCTTTGGCAACTTAAGAGAAAACAAAACTTTATGATGTATTTTTCTCAGATCATAGCTATGACTATGAATTTAGCTGTCTGCTGACCAATTAAATAACTGTTCCTTCAAATACTTAACAGATTATTTTTATAGAACCTTCCATAACTTAAAGTTTCCTCACATTATTAATCCTAATCTTTGTATAATTTTATAAAAATGAAAGCTTCACCTGACATTGGCAAAATGCTTTTACTAAGATCATTACAACTGTATCAGCAAGACTTGACCTTTTAGAAATGAGAACACCCTCCCTACAACAATCAGTTTTTTATCTTCAGAGGCACAGAAGCCTGCTTTCAGGAACTGTTTAACTCTACTCAAAGAATCTACCCAACTCGAGGGACAAAAATTTGTCCTGTTCCTGTTGTACTAATGTATACTTTTACAGTTGACCCTTGAACAACATGGGTTTGAACTGTGTGAATCCACTTACAGGTGGATTTTTTGAATAAATACGTACTACAGAACTGCAGAGGGCCGACTCTAAAGTTATCCAACACGTATTTTAAACTACATGGAAGTCAGTGCCTTAATCCCCACATTATTCAAGGGTCAACTGTATTCTTAATATAATATGCCTACTAGAGTACTACTTATGTGAAATACACACCTGCCACACACTAACTTAACATGTGTATTCAGGATAATTGTTAGAGATTTTTCAGAAATTTTAAAAGTATCAGGAAATCATGTTTCCCTAAAAAGAATGCTCAAAACCCTGTACAAAGAGGCAAGCACATTCCACTTCCAAAAATTTCCTGTAAGGAAAGCTAACTCCCTTTTAATGAATAATATATGGGCTAAAACTCCCACAGTAAAACACACACACACACACACACACACACACACACACGCACACACAGACAATGGGAAAAGAATGTCAAAAACTTGTCTTTAAACCTAGGAAAACTTACAAATTACACAGCTTTATCTCCAGAAGCCCAATAAACCAGTTTAAATTTAAACTCATTAGCTAGACCTATCATTGACAGTCACATTGTTTTTTATTTATTTTTAGCTAGTGAAGGAAAAAAGTTGTACTCTAACAATCACTTCTTGTTGTGATTAAATACTGGAGAGCAAGTAGAATAATCCATGACTAAGATAAAAAAAAAAAAGGCTACCTTGCTTTCTAAAACAGACACATGTATTTTCATTGCCTGGGTTTTAAATTCTAGGTCCCTGGCTTTGAGACTTACTACAAAAATGAATGAGAAATCATTTTGTTTCAGGTAATTTCTCTTTTTGCCTTTGGCCAATGTATCTCATCTAGAGTACTAAATGTTACTGCATAGCCATTATAATGTCAGATGATTCAACAACTCATCTTATGGCGGAAGAAGGAGGGTTTAACCCTAGTTCAACTATAGGCTCTGTTCTCTGGACAATCTTTGGATCTTGATTAAGAAAATTTCAGCAATGGTGAACTGAGAAGAAAAGCAGTCCCATACATCCAGAAGTTGCCCTGATACTATCATCAAGCCACAGTGTTGCTGGGTGCCGACCCAGCAGTCACAGCAAGGCTATGGTGTTCTTTTGTTGAAGATAAATATTTGTACACAACATCAACATGAGACAAAGTCATGATGGATGAAGACAAAACCAAGACTACTCTGTAATCATGTCTGTGAACACTGTCCAAATCACAAAATTGACCAACATCCTCTTATCCTGGCTTATATGAGTGACTACTCCTTCTTTGTCAATTACAGTTTTTTATCTTCATTCTAGTTTTTCCTCCTAGATTAGATTTACTTAATCTTAGAATTGCTTCTGCTTCCTGAAAGCATCCAGTCCAGAGCAAAGCCCTTTTTCCTTAGCTCCACCATCTACCACCCCACCCCCTAGTTATCTTAGACAAGCCCAATCTGTGATGTTTTCTTTTTTCTTTTTTTTTTTTTTGGCGGTACGCGGGCCTCTCACCGTTGTGGCCTCTCCCATTGCGGAGCACAGGCTCCGGACGCGCAGGCTCAGCGGCCATGGCTCACGGGCCCAGCCACTCCGCGGCATGTGGGATCCTCCCGGACCGGGGCACGAGCCCGCGTCCCCTGCATCGGCAGGCGGACTCTCAACCACTGCGCCACCAGGGAAGCCCTGTGATGTTTTCTAACACCCTCCTACTAAGTCACCACACAGTTCCCCATGGTGTGCATTCTCCCTCATTGTAAGAAGCAATGAACCCAGCTTGCTCAACTACAGGTGTGTTCCTTGTAATGTTTGGCTGGAGAACACTGACAGATTGAATGCTATAAAATTGCCATTTTTGTAAGTCAAAAGTTGTATATTGGACATTTCATATAGTTCAAATTAATAGATCAAACATGGTGGTTTTGAGGGTCTATCTCAATGGCAGTTCTGTGAGAAGTCCTCTCCACTACTAGATGCTAGACTATTTGTGAGAACTTAATAGAAAAATGTGGCATTAATAGATGAATAGTTTTTAAAGTAATTTTATCTGGAGAGAGAGATAGGAGGTAACTAGATATTGGATACATTTGAGAGGGTTTATATGCCAAGACAGAGATGAAAGTAGAAAATGAAAGTTGAAAATACCACAGAGAGAGAAAAATTGCTGGAGTTCCAGAAACATGGAAAGGGTTGGGACTTAGTTGTTGAGGAATAATAAGCCCAGGAAATGATAACTGCAAACAGTAGTACACACAGCACACTTACTATGTGTCAGAGACTGTTTTTTAAAACATTGCAAGTTGAAACTTGAAAAACGTTGTGCTAAGTGAAAGGCACCAATAACAAAAGAACAGATAGTGTATGATTCCATTTATATGAAATGTCCAGAATAGGTAAATCTACAGAGATGTAACATAGTTTAGTAGTTTTCAGGGGCTACAGGGAGATGGAAATGGGGAATGATTGCTCATGAATACAGGGTTTCTTTTTAGGGTTAAAAAAATGTTCTAAATTTGGATTGTGGTGATAGTGAATTTACTGAAATCATTGAATTATACACTTTAAATGTATTTATTTTGTGATATGTGGATTATATCTCAATAAATATATTTTAAGAAGCCTTACAAGCATGTATTCAATTTATTAAGTGATGAATTATTTAATACTCACAAATACCCCATGAGGTCAATATTATTATCTGTTTTATAGATGAGAAAACTGAGGTACAGTGAAGAAAGAAGGAAAGAATCAGGAATAATACTACAATTGAAATACAAGGAGAAGATATAAGATAACGTATAGGTAGCTGATGATGGAGAAGTTGAGAGAATTCCTGCTCTGTGGTTACTATTTAATTTTTTTCCCCTTGAAGTAGGAGATGAGGTTACATACAGAGAGAAGGATAATTAACTTAGGGAAAGTAGGTAAATTTCAGAACAGCTAAGCTGGTCAAACACAAGTAGATAGATTTCTGAAAAGCACTGAGAGGCTATATACCACAGTTTACATGGTTTCAACACCCAGGGCTATGACATTTTCTCCAGCAATGCTTGGATGCCATGAGGTAGGAGAAAAAGGCATAGATTTGATTGATTCGTGGCCAGGGAATTTTAGATGGGGGTAGAGCTAGCTTGTTAAGGGAGCAAGGGACAAAGTGCTCTGCAGGAAGAGGGAGTCCAGATAGTATGTGAAAGGAAGTAAGGCCCAGCGAGGGCTTTCAGACAGGGCGAACAGTACAGATGAAAGGAATGAAAGTCTACAACTGATGAAGAGTATGGGTGGAAGGAATAAGAGTGTGAGAGAGCTTAAAGAATTGGAGAGTAAATAACGGAGCTTAAAGAATGGGAGAGTAAATAACAAGAGCAGTGGTGTGTTGGCAAGCTTTTAACAGTCAGCTCTCTGGGATGAAAGTCCTGATTTGTAGGGCTTATTGCTTTCTATGGTAGTAGTATGGATACTATTACATTTACCTAGCTGGTAGGACCCTACACAGTTGCTGGAGACCAGTGCAGGACTCCAGTTCTATGGAAGTTCAAACCCTCCTCTCTCTTCCTCTCAATATTACCTCCCCTGTCAGAGAGCACTCCTCTCCCCCTCTCCACCTCTCACAGGTGCTGCTCTGTGTTCAGGGGACTGAGTAAAGATCTGACTCAGTGCCTAGTGCACCCAAACACCATTTCTCCTGCCATTCCCAGAAAAAAAAAATCAAAACTGACCTTGTGAAACCATGCTACTCTTCCCTATGCCTTAGGGCCCAGTGGAAATAAGTGGGTCCCCAGGGAAAGATTAATAATTGGACACCCATTCAAATTACATTTTTGAAAAATAATCACCTTTATTTAGAAGGGGCAGGAAAAATGAGTTTTCTATGAACTAGATGTTATATTTACTTCTTTCTTTATATTAAAACAAGTTGTCTAATTTTGCTAAACTCCAGACAATTTCTTGGTTTTAAATTTACATGATAAAATTATTCATTTGTTTTTTGCACATATTACTTTGTCATATAGTATTTGGCTTTAGAATTCTAACCATCTTGGTTGGCAGGGGATTGCCAGTTGGCTGCTCCTGGTTGGTGGAGTGTAACTAGGCTTTTGCTTATTTCTGAAAAATACTCATCAGCAACAGGTCATCTCCTATAGTTTGTTTTCTTTAAAATGTTTTTTTCCACATAACATTGTCATGTCATTTGGCTTTAGCAGTACTGTAAGGACACATTTCTCATTTTGCCCACTGATATTGTAGCTCCCTTTCTAGATCCATTTAATTCTCCTGCAAGTAGAAATGTCAGGATGTACTTTTTCATGGGTGCTGAGCATGGTGCAGTTCCTTGCCTTGTAGGAAAGGATAAGTGAGTTGTATCTCTCCTCCAAATCTTGTCCATTGCTTGAAAACAACCTGGACATCCAACCTGAGCCGAGTAATCTGTTTGGTGGCTTAGCTGGCTTAGATGGCTTAGATATTCAGCAATGTCATCTACAGACCCTGGAAGGGCTTGAGTGACTGGGAATCTCTATGGGCCAGCTTCAAGGCTCACTGGTGAAATGGTAGCTAGAGTTTCTGAGACCTTGAGGATTTATGAATAGATATATTCACTGCAAATAGTGAAGCACATGTGGTACCATGTCCACAACTTCCTGCAGCTACCGTCCTGGGACTCTGCTACCCATTCTCTGAATTGCTGCAAAGCTAGGTGGCAAGCACACAGTTTAGTGAGCAGACCAGTTCTTCCAGTGGTGCTGGGTCTATATGGGTGGATGTTCATTCTGATGCAGGACTTACCACTCTCAAACTTTGTACCACATCCTTGGTCTTGGATACAGGATAGGATGTTTCATGGAATTCTGGATGGTTTGTCCTTTGCATTTAAATGATGATGCAAGCAACCTAAATGTCCATCTACAGATGGACACATATATACAATGGCACATATATAAAATGTGGCACATATATACAATGGAATATTACTCAGCCATAAAAAGAAACATTACAGGGACTTCCCTGGTGGTGCAGTGCTTAAGAATCAGCCTGCCAGTTCAGGATACACGGGTTCAAGCCCTGGTCTAGGAAGATCCCACATGCCATGGAGCAACTAAGCCCGTGTGTCACAACTACTGAGCCTGCATGACACAACTACTGAAGCCCACAGACCTAGAGCCTGTGCTCTGCAACAAGAGAAGCCACCGCAATCAGAAACCCATACACTGCAACAAAGAGTAGCCCCCGTTCTCCGCAACTAGAGAAAGCCACGCACAGCAACCAAAACCCAATGCAGCCAAAAATAAATAAATAAATAAATAAATAAAGTTATAAAAAAAGAAACATTACAGATGAAGGGAAGTTGTGACACATGTATAAAATGGAATATTAGCCATAAAAAGAAACGAAATTGAGTTTTTTGTAGTAAGATGGATGGACCTAGAGTCTGTCGTACAGAGTGAAGTAAGTCAGAAGGAGAAAAAAAAATACCATATGCTAACACATATATATGAAATCTAAAAAAAAAAAAGGTTTTAATGAACTTAGTGGCAGGACAGGAATAAAGATACAGACGAAGAGAATGGACTTGAGGACATGGCAGAAAGCGGGGAAATGGAAGCTGGGACGAAGTGAAAGAGTAGCATTGACATATATACACTAAAAAATGTAAAATAGATAGCTAGTGGGAAGCAGCTGTATAGCACAGGGAGATCAGCTCTGTGCTTTGTGACCTCTAGAGAGGTGGGATAGGGAGGGTGGGAGGGAGGGGATATGGGAATATGTGTATACATATAGCTGCTTCACTTTGTTATACAGCAGAAACTAGCACAACATTGTAAAGCAATTATACTCCAATAAAGATGAAAAATATAAATAAATAAATAAATAAGTAAGTAAATAAATAAATAAATAAATGAGGATGGACACAGGCACTGGTCAACTTTTTGACCCAAGGCACATATGCCAGGTTTCCAGGAAGCTGGCCACATTTGAGGTCAGTTATCTCATTAGGAGATAGCTGCTACTGACATCTAGGCTGCCTGAAGCCTGCCTCGAGAGGGCATGGTGTGCCACAATAAAACATGCAGACCACTGAAGCTTGGGGTGGCTGAGAGATACTGGAACATTAACAGTGCTCTAGACATGCATTATTTGAATGCTTTATCATCCTTTACCTGTCAACCTAAACTCTTGAGAATTTTGCATCTTGGCAAGAGAAGCAGGCAGACAACCAAACACAACAACACTCTTCTGAGAATCAGTGACCAAGAACTGACAGGCTGGCCAGGGCCAAATGAGTAGATAAGCTGGTTTCAGAGGTGGGAGACTGTCCCTTTTGCGATACCTCACCCAGGCACTTCAACTATGCCATGACATCACTTTGCTAGCCAAACCACAAAAGACAATCTAAATGGGGCTTTGTTGATTGTATGCTTTACAACCAAAGTTTCAGAAATGCCATTTCTGATATTTTTAGTAGGACCTGTACTTAAAATTACTATGTGCCCTTGACATGGCCTTGACTTACAGGACATACATTTTCATAGTCCCATTCATGTCACACTTTTGGAGTGATGAACATTTTCTCAAAGATGGCGCACCTTATTGATCCTGCACCTGTTTTCACTGGCATCCTGATAACACCCTGTTATCTGCCTCCCCTTGGGATTGGAGGCAGCTCCTGGTTTGTGGCCTGATTTTGAAGGGCATTATACTAGACTCAACTCCTAAAGGCACATAGTCAAACAAGACAAAACATTTGAGTATTTAGCCAGTCTATGTCAGACCAAAATATTTATTGAGTATTTATAATTTGCCAAGAAATGTTACCTGTAAATTGAGCATGAGGTAGCAAGAAAAAGAGGTAGAGAAGACAGCTTTCAGGCAGAGGGAACAGCAAGATCCCTTTGTTGGGGAGGCATGGCAAATTCAAAGAACTGGTGATGCTCATTGTGCTGGATTGGGGAAAAGCTGGGGGGAAGTGGGGCAACATGATGCTAGAGATGCAAGCCAGTGAGAGAGCATACAGACTTGATTTTTTAACCAGTAACTTCTAGGAGGCATGAACCACCTTCCCTTTTGTCTAATAGCTGCTAGTTGGTTATTGGAACTAGAACAATTTTTAAGATTAGTTTTATTTACTCCATATAAGCATATGCATTAACCAGGAATAACCATTTTAAAAGGCAATTTCAAAAGCCTAAAAATTAATACAATGAATTTTCTAGGCAGTTTTGGAGTAGAAAATGTTGGTGACATCAAGGTAAAAAATGTCTGCCTGACACACGTAAGTCTTGCAGTCTGGGCAAATCCTCCTACAGCACCAGTGTGAAACGTGGTTTGTTTTATTCTGCATATCCTTTTCAGAACATGAAAAACAAATGATGACCAAATGACAGTGAAATCCAAATCATGAAACTTTATGTTCACTAGTCAGGAAAAAAACTGTAGATTTTTGACAGATCCTTACACAGTATTAAAAAGAAGTTTTCTAAGTTTTAGAAACTGATAAGCAGGCTGTCCCAAAGAGGGAAGACAGCAGCTTCAGGATAACCTGCCAACTCACCAGGATTCACACTACTCTTTAATCACTCCCTATGAACATTTGACTTTAAATAGTTTACCTTGCCTTAACACACACTCTGACTTCCTCTCACAATGTTTAATGAACAATATACTTCCTAAATTAGCTTTCAGAAATGAACAAAACTTGAAACTTAAGACTCTCTCCCCACTTTACGAATGCCAAAAGATCCTATTTTAAGTGCTCTGGTTTACAGTTCTATGGGTAATTATTATGTCCTTCAGGAGGTTTCCAATGTTCTGCTTTTTTGGTATGAACCGCTGTGTGAACAGCAAAGTGAATACTCCCCAAAATGCTTTTAACACTTCCTTTGGTGGGATCCAGGTCAATAGCCTTCAAGGAGAACTTTTCAGTCTCACCCTTATGACCTGTTTCCCATAGGTGAGATGAGCAGGGATATGGTCAGTCTTGGATCTCAGTGATTCCATACACCAATGCTCTGCTTCAGGGAGTTTACTTAATAGCATGTATACTTCACCCATCATGCTGTACAAGCTCTGTGGGGCAAATTGCCTTGGTATTTTCTGAATTGCTTCCTTGTATACACTAAAAGCATCCTCATAGTGTCCCTGCTCATAATAGTGTTTCCCCATGTTGTACAGACAGCTGGTTACTGAGCTCTTATGTGTGCATGAGGGTCCCTTAGGTTTTGGAGGGAGATCTCAGAACAATTAAGAAATGTGCATCAGGTTTCTTCTGTCTTTCCTTGGTTCATTAGAATAATACCGATGTTTAAATATGAAGAAGCCAATGTAGGCATGCTCCTGATTGCCAGTTTATAATAATGTAGTGCTTCTGCAAACCTGTTGCTCTCTTGTAGAAGTAACCTTACATTATAAAGCATGTCAGCCATGTTGCTTTGGTAGTACAAAGTATTTCTATAGGTGCTTTTAGCTTCAGAAATTTTGCTCTGACTCTTCAGAACATTTCCAAGGTTACTCCATCCTTTATCTAGGTTTATTTTTATCCCTGACCTATATAGTATTTCCTCATTCTGCCAGTCACCATTCCTGATTACAGTCTTGAGTTCATAGAAAACAATTAATGTAGCTGTAGCATAAAAAGATCAAGCTCTTGCGAAACTACTTTTAGACTTTGACATAAAGGGCTCTGGCATCCACTGTAAGGAGGAGGCAGAAGCCAGTACTAGGAATATACAATACTCATTGTGCAATTACAAAGCAGATATAGAAAAACAGGTTTGTGGCAGGAACAAAATATATTATTAACAAAGATAAAGACAGAACAACAATGTTTTCCATAGAGGCAAGCTGTGTTCTCTGTGATGCATTATTATTTTTAATAAATTTATTTATTTTATTTTTGGCTGTGTTGTATCTTCATTGTTGCATGTGGGCTTTCTCTAGTTGCAGCAAGCGGGGGCTACTCTTCGTTGTGGTGTGCAGGCTTCTCATTGCGGTGACTTCGCTTGTTGTGGAGCACGGGCTCTGTGTGCGCGGGCTTCAGTAGTTGTGTCACGTGGGCTCTAGAGTGCAGGCTCAGTAGTTGTGGTGCAAGGGCTTAGTTGCTCCGTGGCATGTGGGATCTTCCCGGACCAGGGCTGGAACCCATGTCCCCTGCATTGGGGTTTTAATGCCATTTTCTACTTTTGATGAAAAACTGGGCTCAATCTCTGAGTTCCGGTACTCCGCATCTGAATGGTAGCTATGCTCATTTACATTCTGCTTGCCGTTTGTTACAAATCTCCTGTCGCATTCTCTTTCTATGCTTGGGCTTTTCAAACTACAGTAGGCAAGGAGGAGTCCAGCATAGAAGGCTACAGTGTGTAGGTTTCTCCAATCACAAATTTGTTTTGAGCAGGGGCATGGCATCCATTGACTAATTAAAACTGAGGGCATCTGGGCATAGCAACAGCCAAAGGTTCCTGGTTGGCCAGTAGAAGAAAATGAGCATGTGAGGTAGGAGGTAAGCAAATCAGCAACTGGGTTGTCAAAGCTGGAGAAGCTTAGTGGTTTGTTTCCTATCCACTATAAACAGACACCAAAAAGGGAGGTTCCCCAGAAAGTTAACAAAGTAATGCTGAGAAAAAGAGACAAGTTCTTCCTTTTGTAAATGGTGGGTAAGATCTGTTTCATTTTCGGCCTGTGAACAATAAACATATCATAAACTGCTGAAATTGCAAGGACAGTCACTCCTTGTTCCTTCCACAACATACTGCATCCTGCCCACAGTACCATGCCCAGGAACCAGCCCCAGGACCTGGCTGAGTAGTTTCTTGTAGAGTAGTGTTTAATGTAGCAGGCAATGAGAGGAGAAAGACTGGCCCCAACATCAGTCCATCTCACAATTCCTGCCACTGCCTCCATGTGAATGGAGTGAGAGAGGAACAGCAAGCCAGCCGTGAAGGTCCAATGTCCATCACAAGGAGTATCTTGGAGAAATTCCTGAAGAGACCAGTGACTGCCGGGTGCAATAGGACATTGATGAAATGGTAGCTCCAGGGATTCAGCCCCCGACAGCCTGGTTCAAGGGAGAAGAAAGAGTGCAGAGTGGCCAGTAGGACTGTGGCTGCCACTATAGGTTAGAAGAGTACCCCGAAAATCATTGTAAAAAATGTGGACCCATGGAGTTTCTGGGAGAAAGTCCTGATTAGTCTTGATAGCACAGCTTTGCTCTTTAACACATTACTATTACCATTCTCCTCCTATCTTTTTATGTACCTCTTTCCAGCTCTCCTTGGCTAGCATCTCCTCCATATTTTTCTCCAGAATGTGGAGATTTCTCTCCAAGTTCTGTCTCCTGATGTTCTTTCTCTATATACTTTGCATCTCTGTTGTCATCATCTCTGAGAGCTGCAACTCAGTAGATGTTTTCTCCATCTGTATTCACTAGTTTTGATATATGAAATTTTCATTATTCACTTTTTATTAATTTCTATTGTTTGTTTTTAGCCTATGAGCTATTTAAGAGAATTTTTTCTGTTTTCAAACATGGATTTCTTTAAATTTTTTTTCTTTTTACTATTGATATATATTTCAGTTTCATTATGGTTACAGAATATTGTCTGTATGATCTAGATTTTAAAATTTTATTTCATTTGTTGAGACTTTCTTTGTGACCCAGAGTTTGGCTCTGTGAATATCTAATTATTGCTCAAATAGTCCATACCCTAATTTTTCTTTTGCTAATATACTGACTTCTGACTGTGGTAATAAGTTTGTGTATGCTTTAAAAAATACTTCTTCTTGTAAATCTGTCAGTTTTTGCTTTATCTATTGTATAGCTATGATGCTAAGTACACACACGTTCAAAAATATATTATTGTAATTACATAATGCCCTTCTTTAGCCTTCTTAAATAATTAAATTCTACTTTATCTAGTATGAATATTGTTATACCATCTTTCTTCTGGTTAGTGTTTGCCTTCCAGCTTCCTTGCCTTCCTTCCTTATTTTCTTATAGGTTTTTTTTTTTTTTGCGGTACGTGGGCCTCTCACTGTTGTGGCCTCTCCCGTTGCGGGGCACAGGCTCCGGACGTGCAGGCTCAGCGGCTATGGCTCACGGGCCCAGCCACTCCGCGGCATGTGGGATCCTCCCGGAACGGGGCACGAACCCGCGTCCCCTGCATCGGCAGGCGGACTCTCAACCACTGCGCCACCAGGGAAGCCCTCTTATAGGTTTTTATTTTTAACACAACTATAGAGTAAAATATTCTATGAGGCTTGTTATAAAAAACTAGTAACACCCTGTTTTCCTCCCCCTAGATGAAACAGCTTTAAATTCTTTTAGATGAGTCTTTTAGTATTAATTTCTTTCTCTGCAGTATGTTAATATTTTACTTCTCCATTGTATAATTATCTATTAGTTTCTCATTATGAAGTAATAACAGCAAACATACATAGAACACTTGCTTCTCTATGTGCTTTACATATATTATTCATATAATTCTCAAACAGCACTATGCAGGGATCTGGGCAATTCCTGCTTTTTTTTCTCTCATAGATTGCCTACTGTTCAATAAAACTTGTCCAGGGGAAAAAAATTGTAAAACTCCTCCCAGGTGAAGGGCAAAACAAAAAGAGTGCCTGAAGAGTGATGGATGACATGAGGATATTTGTTCCTAAGCTGGCAGTTGATCTAATTTGTGTCCTTGTTGATGGTGTGCTTCAGTTATAAACATCCAAAAAGTGACTTTTAAAACATGGGAAGTTTACAGAAAACTAATTATAGGAAACTTTTAAAAATTTACTTTAAAAAAAAGGGTTATTTTCACATATGGCTATACAGATAAACAGAAATAATGATGAATTAAAGATTTAATTGCTCCTTAAGTGAAATGTCACCATGTATTACTTTAAATTTCTTTTTTAAGTTGAAGTATAGTTGATTTACAATGTTGTGTTAGTTTCAGGTGTACAACAAAGTGATTCAGTTATACATATAAATTCTTTTTCACATTCTTTTCCATTATAGGTTATTACAAGATGTTGAATATACTTCCCCGTTCTATACGGTAGGTCTTTGTTGGTTATTTATTTATATATAGTAGTGTGTATCTGTTAATCCCAAACTCCTAATTTATCCGTCCTCCTCCTTCCACCTTGGTAACCATAAGATTGTTTTCTATGTCTGTGAGTCTGTTTCTGTTTTGTAAATAAGTTCATTTGTATCATTATTTTAGATTCCACAAATAAGTGATATCATATTTTATATGTCTTTCTCTGTCTGACTTCACTTAGTATGATAATCCCTAGGTCCATACATGTTGGTGCAAATAGCACTGTTTTATTCTTTTTTATGGCTGAGTAGTATTCCACTGTGTATATATACACACTCACAGACACACACACACACACACACACACAACATCTTTTTTATTCAGTTATCTGTCTATGGACATTTAGGTTGTTTCCATGTCTTGGCTATTGTAAATAGTGCTGCTACGAACATAGGGGTACATGTATCTTTTCAAGTTGTAGTTTTCTACAGATATATGCCCAGGAATGGGACTGCAAGATCATCTGGTAACTTTATTTTTAGTTTTTTAAGGAATGTCCATACTGTTCTCCATAGTGACTGCACCAATTTACATTCCCACCAACAGTGTAGGAGGGTTCCCTTTTCTCCACACCCTCTCCAGCATTTATTATTTGTAGACTTTTTAATGATGGCCATTCTGACTGGTATGAGGTGATACCTCATGATAGCTTTGATTTGCATTTCTGTAATAATTAGTGATATTGAGCATCTTTTCCTGTACCTATTGGCCATTTGGAGAAGTGTCTATTTATGTGTTCTGCCCATTTTTTGATTGGGTATTTTTTTATATTAAGTTGTATGAGCTGTTTGTATATTTTGGAAATTAAGCACTTGTTGGTCACATAATTTGAAAATATTTTTCCCTAGTCTGTATTTTGTCTTTTTGTTTTGTTTATGGTTTCCTTTTCTGTGCAAGAGTTTGTAAGTTTGATTAGGTCTCATTTGTTTATTTTTGCTTTATTTCTATTGCCTTGGGAGACTGACCTAAGAAAACATTGCTATGATTTATGTCACAGAATGTTTTATCTAAGTTATCTCCTAAGAGTTTTATAGTGTCATATCTTATATTTAAGTCCATCTTAAGTTTATTTTTGTGTATGGTGTGAGGGAGTGTTCTAACTTCACTGATATACATGTGGCTGTCCAGATTTCCCAGCACCACTTGATGAAGAGACTGTCTTTTCTCCATTGTATATTCTTGCCTCATTTGTCAAAGATTAACTGACTGTAGGTGTGTGAGTTTATTTCTGGGCTCTCTATTCTTTTCCACAGATCCATCTCTGTTTCTGTGCCAATACAATGCTGTTTTGATTACTGCAGTTTTGTAAGACTGTGTGAAGTCTGGGAGGGTTATGCCTCTAGCTTTTTTTCTTTTTCCTCAGGATTACTTTGGCAATTCTGGGTCTTTTATGATTCCATATAAATTTTAGGATTATTCTACTTCTGTGAAAAATGTCATAGGTAATTTGGTAGGGATTACATTAAATCTGTACATTGCTTTGTGTGGTATGGTTATTTTAACAATATTAAGTCTTCCAATCCCAAAGCCTGGGACATTTTTCCATTTCTTTAAATGATCTTCAATTTCCTTTATCAGTGTTTTGTAGTTCTCAGTGTATAAGTCTTTCACCTTCTTGGTGAAGTTTATTCCTAGTTATTTTATTTTTGACATGATTTTAAATGGGATTTTTTTTAACTTTTTATTTCTGATATTTTATTGTTAGTGTAAAGAAATGCAACAGATATCTGTATGTTAATCTTGTATCCTGCTACCTTGCTGAATTTGTTTAACACTTCTAATAGTTTTTGTGTGGACTCTTTAGTGTTTTCTGTATAGAGTATGTGTCATCTGCATATAATGACAATTTTACCTCTTCCCTTCCAGTTTTGATAAATTTTATTTCTTTTTCTTGTCTGATTGCTGTGGCTAGGCTTTCCAATACTATATTGAATAGAAATGGTGGGAGTGGGCATCCTTGTCTTGCTTCAGATTTTAGTGAGAAGTCTTTCAGCTTTTCATCATTGAGTATTATGTTGGCTGTGGGTTTGTCATAAATGGCTTATATTATGTTGAAATATGTTTCCTCTATACCCTCTTTGGTGAGAGTTTTTATCATGAATGGATGTTAAATTTTATCAAATGTTTTTTCTCCATCTATTGAGACAATCATGTGGTTTTTGTCTTTTCTTTTGTTGGTGTGGTGCATCACATTGATTGATTTGTGTATGTTGAACCATCCTTTTGACCCTGGGATAAATACAACCTTATCATGGTGTATGATATTGTACACCATGTATGTATTGTTAGATTTGATTTGCTAACATTTTGTTCAGATTTTTGGCATCTATATTCATCAAAGATATTGACCTGTAATTTTTTTAATTTATGTTTTTGTAGTGTCTTTTTCTGGTTTTGGTATCAATGACTTTGGGAGTGTTCCCTTCTCTTCAACCTTTTGGAAAAGTTTAAGAAGGATAAGTATGAGTTCTTTTATTTATGTTTGTTAGAATTTGCCTGTGAAACCATCTGGTCCTGGACTTTTGTTTTCAGGGAGTATTTTTTTAATTACATATTTGATATCACTTCTAGTGATCAGTCTGTTCAAATTATCTATTTTTCCTTGACTCAGTTTTGGTGGATGGTATGTTTGTAGAAACTTGTCCATTTCTTCTAGGTTGTCCAATTTGTTGGCATATAATCATTCATAGTATTCTCATATAGTTTTTGGCATTTCCCTGGTATGGGTTGTTATTTTAACTTTTTCATTTCTTTTTTTTAAAATTTTATTTGGGTCATCTTTTCTTGGTGGACTTGGCTAGAGGTTTTCAATCTTGTTTATACTTTAAAAAAAAGATCTTGATTTTATTGATTTTTTCTGTTGTTTTTTAAATCTCTATTCACTTATTTCCTCTCTGATCTTTATTATTTCCTTCCTTCTGTTGACTTTAAGTATTGTTTGCTCTTCTTTTTCTAATTCTTTCACATGGTAGTTTAGATTGTTTATTTCAGATTTTTCTTGTTTTTTGAGGTAAGCTTGTATTGCTATGAACTTCCCTCTAAAAACTGCTTTTGCTGTATCCCATAGATTTTGTATGGTTGTGTTTTCATTGTCATTTGTCTCAAGGTATTTTTAAATTTCCTCTTTGATTTCATCATTGACCCATTGATTTTTTAGTAGCATGTTACTTAATCTCCATGTAATCATTTCTTTTTCTCATTTCTCTTTCTGTCATTGATTTCTACTTTTATGCTGTTGTGGTCAGAAAAGTTGCTTGAAATAAGTTCTATCCTCTTAAATTTGTTGAGGCTTGTTTTGTGTCCTAGTATGTGGTCTATCCTAAAGAATGTTCCATGTGTGCTTGAAAAAAATGTGTATTCAGTTATTTTGGATGTAATGTCCTGGGAATATCAATTAAGTCTAAATGTTCTATTGTGTTATTTGGGATCTCTATTACTTTATTGATTTTCTGTATAGAAGATCTGTCCATTGATGTGAGTGGGGTGTTAAATTCTCCTACTATTATTGCATTCCCAACAATTTCTCCCTTCATGTCTGTTGCTATTTGTTTTATGTATTTAGGCACTCATATATTGGATGCATATATGTTAATGAGTCTAATATCCTCTTCTTTTATTGATCCTTTTTTCATTATATAGTGTCCTTCTTTATCTTTCTTTATGGCCTTTGTTTTAAAGTCTATTTTGCCTGATATAAGTACTGCTATCCCTACTTTCTTGTCATTTCTGTTTGCATGAAATATCTTTTTCCCTTCCCTCACTTTCAACCTATGTGTGTCCTTTACCCTAAAGTGGGTCTCTTGTAGGCAGCATTGTAGGTTCTTGTTTTGTTATCCAGTCTGCCACTCTATGTCTTTTGATTGCAGAATTTAGACCATTGATATTTAAGGTAATTATTGATAAGTATGTATTTATTGCCATTTTAAACCTTGTTTCCCAGTTTATTTTTTCTTTATTTCTTTTTGTTTTTCCTTTTTGTGGTTTGATGGTTTTGTTTTGTATTATTCTTGAATTCTCTTCCTTTTTTTGTGAATTTTTTTTTGTATGTTTTTGATTTGTGGTTACCCTGGTTTTCAAGTATGTTAACGCATTACTATATCTACTTGCTTTAGACTGGTAGTCATGTAATCTCTTTTAGGTGTGTGATACATGAGGAACAAAATAAAAATCTTTGCTTTGAGGAACTTAAACTTTAGTGAACAAAGAAATAAATAAATAAGTAAATAAATCAACAAATACTATTTCTAATTATCATAACTCCTGTGGTGAAAATATAAAATGGTGGAGGGGATAAAGAGTGTTGGGCGGTGGCAGATTGCAAGGGAATACTGCATCTGAGTATCTGAGAAAAGCTTTGAGTAAGTGAGGGATCAAGCTTTACAGATATCCTATGGAAGAGTGGTCTGAGTAGAGGGGAAAAGTGAAAAGCTCTGAGGTGGGAGGGTATCCAATATCTGATGTGTTCAAGGCATATTAAGGATTCTATTGTGCCTGGAGTGAGGTGAAGGCTGGGGAGGCTGTGGTAAAGAATATTTTGAGATGAAGTCAGAGAAGAACAAAAATCAGATTGGAGAGATTGGATAAGATAATGTTACTGGACTTGTAAGGACTGGGTTTTATTCTGAATGATATGGGAATCCACTGGGGGGTTTTGGGCATAAAAAAAATGTGAACTGTCATAGATTTAAAATAACCACTCTAGGGCTTCCCTGGTGGCACAGTGGTTGAGAGTCCACCTGCCGATGCAGGGGACACAGGTTCGTGCTCCAGTCTGGGAAGATCCCACATGCCACGGAGTGGCTGGGCCCATGAGCCATGGCCGCTGAGCCTGTGCGTCCAGAGCCTGTGCTACACAATGGGAAAGGCCACACAGTGAGAGGCCCATGTACCTCAAAAAAAAAAAAAAAAAAAACTCATAGATACAGAGAATACATTGGTGGTTGCCAGAACTGGGGGTGGGGTGGGGGTGGGGCAATGAGTGAAGGGGCTCAAAACGTAAAGAAGTGGAAAATATTTTGACATTACAAAGCTGGATGGAAGGGAGGTGGATTATTATATAAGACATTCTTTCTGTGATTTTATATCATTGTAATTTCTAATAAGAAAAAATAGGGCTTCCCTGGTGGCACAGTGGTTAAGAATCCACCTGCTAATGTAAGGGACACAGGTTTGAGCCCTGGTCTGGGAAGATCCCACATGCCATGGAGCAACTAAGCCTGTGCACCACAACTACTGAGCCTGCTCTCTAGAGCCTGTGAGCCACAACTACTGAAGCCCATGTGCCACAACTACTGAAGCCTGCATTCCCTAGAGCCTGTGCTCTGCAACAAGAGAAACCACTGCAATGAGAAGCCCACACACCACAACAAAGAGTAGCCCCACCCGCCACAACTAGAGAAAGCCCACCCACAGCAATGAAGACCCAATGCAGCCAGAAATAAACACATAAATAAATAAATAAATAAACCCAATGCAGCCAGAAATAAACACATAAATAAACACAAATAAATAAAAGAAAGTATACTACATGCATACAAAACACTGTCATGTAAGAACCAGGATAATGACTAGTATATAAGTTCAAGGCTAAGATTCTCACTTATCCCTTATAAATTTGCTACAGGAGTTGGGCTTGACCCTTAGTGTACACAAAAGAGCTATGACAGGTAGGAGGATTAATAATATATGCATCAACTAGAACATCCTTTGGACAATGCTTGCTGGGGTAAAGGTTTACATAGAGATTACATCCTTGAAAAGTACAGAGAAGTTACTCAAGTCTAGATTGGTAACTTCATGAACAGCTCCTCAAACTTTCTCTAAGGTAAAATTAATAAGAAACATCTCAGATACAATCAAAAGATTAGTTCAATCTATGAAAAAAAAGGAAGAGAGTAGTGAAACTTTGGTGTGAGTGGCTTGAGCATGTTTTACATGAACCATGGTTTCATAACATTGGGCAGATGCTTTGTGGAGAGGTGTAGAATAAAGGGTAAGCAAGGCACATTGTGTGAACATTCAATTGCTTACTAAGACAGTAGTTGGAGTATTTAATAGGTTGGGATGACAGTTTGCAGGATGGGAAACATGTTACATTGATTTTATTTTAGTCATCGATTTAAAAACCCCATCATATAATCTTTGTACCCTTGTCAAATGTCAGTTGACTGTATATGTGTAAGTTTATTTCAAGATTACCTTGAATGGTAATTGGGAAAAGGATAGTCTCTTCAACAAATGGTGCTGGGAAAACTGGATATTTACACATAAAAGAATAAAATTAGACCCTTATACCATACACCAAAATCAACTCAAAATATATTAAGCACAAACATAGTACCCCAAACTGAAAAATTTCTAGAAGAAAAACAGTGGGAAATCTTCATGATATTAGTTTTAGCAATGATTTCTTGAATATGACAACAAAAGCACAAGAAACAAAGGCAAAAATAGACAAGTGGGGGCTACATCAAGCTAAAAAGCTTCTGCACAGCAAAAGAATCAATCAAAAGTGAAAAGGAAACCTATGCAATGGAAGAAAATATTTGTGTGTGTGTGTATATATATATATATATATATATATACACTCACATACATATACACACAAATATACATATCACCACGTATATGAAAAGATGCTTAACTTCCTCAATCATCAGGGAAATGCAAATCAAACCATAATGAGATATCACTGCACACTTCTCAGGGTGGCTATTATTAAAAGAATGAAAGAAAACAAGTGTTGATGGGAATGTGGAGAAACTAGAACCATTGTGCATGGTTGATGGGAATGTAGAAAGGTGCAGCCCTTATGGAAACAGTATGGAGGATTCTCAAAAAATTAAAAATAGAACTACTATATGGTCCAGTAATCTCACGTCTGGATATTTATCCAAAATAATTAAAATCAAAATCTTGAGGAGATAGGTGCACTACTGTGTTCATTTGCAACATTGTACACAGTAGCCAAGATGTGGAAGCCACATAAATGTCCCTCATTCAATGAATGGATAAAGAAAATGTGTTATGTATATACAAGGAATATTCAGCCTTAAGAAAAAAGGAAATCCTGCTGCTATATATGAGAATAAGCCTTGAAGCCATTATACTAAGTGAAATGTCAGTCACAGAATGTCAAATAACACTGTAAGATTACACTTAGATGAGATATCAAAATAGTCAAACTCCTAGAAACAGAGAGTAGAATGGTGATTGATGGGCTGAGGAGAGAGGAAAACAAGTTGATCTACTGGCATAGAGTTTCAGTTTTGAAAGATGAAAAAGTTCTAGAGATATGCTGTACAACATTGTGCCTATAGTTAAACAATATGATATTGTGCACTTAAAAAATTTGTTAAAAGAGTAGATCTCATATTAAGTGTTCTTACCACAATAGCAAAATAAAACCCAACAAACAAAGGAACAACAATGAAACCAAAAGAGAATGAAAGCTCAGCTAACATGGGTTGTAGACCTCTCAAAGATCACTGGGGAAACCTGTGTCAGCCACACAAGCAAATTTATTTATGTTCTTTCAGATGGGGAAGAGAACTGCTAAGAACAAAGTCTCAGTGGTGTTTTGAAGAGAATTTACCAACGGTTTTTATAAGCCTAGGATGGGAAGTAGGTTTAGAGTTTGAATGATTTGGGTAATGATTCAGGATTAGGTGTAGCAGCAGGTTAAGGTCACTTTTAATTGTTGCAGGAGCACAGAACAAGATTTTCAGGCAATTTGTTCACTAAAACTTTTAATGTTTCAGCTATTTTCTCCCAGAGCAATTTGTGGCAAAGGGAGTTAGGTCTTGCTTTTTTATACTCTTGGTAAATTTCCATTTTAGTTTTCTGAGTTCAGCTCCCATTTCTCAGCCTATTTCTCAAAAGGAACAGTGACAACAGACTAGTTTAGATTTTTGTATCTTTAAAAAAACACATTTGCATAGTCATCTGTAGAATGATAAGTGTATGTTAAATCAATTTCATACTGTGCTTTGACAGGTTTTCATTTGGGATTATCAATGACCTCTATTCTTCTTTATTTGCCTCTTTTTGATATGAATGTTACTGAATTCTGAAATTTATTGAATTTGGCCACCTTTTTCATGGGGTTTATGATTTTAGAGTTTTTAATTATCTTGTCTACCTTTGTATTTTTTTTAACCTTTGTATTTTTAAGTTAAAAAATAATTTGAATCTTTTAATTTGTTTTCTTATTTATTTTTATTTTTTTCATTAAAATTTTTTGTTGAAATAGTTACAATGTTGTGTTAGTTTCAGGTATATAGCAAAGTGATTCAATTATATCTATCTATCTATCTATCTATATCTATCTCTTTACCTATCATCTATCACATACCTCTATTCATTTTTAGATTTTTTTCCATTATAGGTTACTACAAGTTATTGAGTATAGTTCCCTGTGCTATACAGTAGTTCCTTATTGGTTATTTACTCCATAAATAGTAGTGTGTATATTTTAATCCCAAACTCCTAATTTATCCCTCCTCTTCCTTGTTCCCTTTGGTAACTATAAGTTTGTTTTCCATGTCTGTGAGTCTATTTCTGTTTTGTAAATAAGTTCATTTGTATCATTATTTTAGACTCCAGTATAAGCAATATCATATGATTTTTGTCTTTCTCTGTCTGACTTACTTCACTTAGTATGATAATCTCTAGGTCCATCCATGTTGCTTCAAATGGCATTATATGGTTTTTTTTGTCTTTTTTTTTTTAGGCTGAGTAATATCCCATTGTATACATATACTACGTCTTCTTTATCCAATCCTTTGTTGATGGACACTTAGGTTGCTTCCATGTCTTGGCTATTGTAAATAGTGCTGCCATGAACATTGGGGTGCATGTATCATTTCCAATTATAGTTTTCTCTGAATACATGCCCAGGAGTGGAATTGCTGGCTCATATGGTAACTCTACTTTTAGATTTTTAAAGAACCTCCATACTGTTCTCCACAGTGGCTGTACCAATTTACATTCCCACCAACACTGTAGGAGGGTTCCTTTTGCTGCACAACCTCTCCAGCATTTATTATTTGTAGACATTTTGATGATGGCCATTCTGACCAGTATGAGCTGATACATCATTATAAGTTTTGATTTGCATTTCTTTAATAATTAGTGATGTTGGTCATCTTTTCATGTGCCTTTTGGCCATCTCTATGTCTTCTTTGGAGAAATGTCCATTTAGATCTTCTGCCCATTTTTTGATTGGGTTGTCTGGTTTTTTGATATTGAGCTGTATGAGCTGTTTGTATATTTTGGAAACGAATCCCTTGTTGGTAGCATCATTTGCAAATACTTTCTCCCATTCTGTAGTTTGTCTTTTCAGTTTGCTATGGTTTCCTTTGCAGTGCAAAAGTTTTTAAGTTTAATTAGGTCTCATTAGTTTAATTTTGTTTTTATTTCCATTACTCTAGGAGATGAATCCAAAAAGATATTGCTGCAATTTATGTCAGAGTGTATTGCCTATATTGTTCTCTAGGAGCTTTATAGTATTCAGTCTTACATTTAGGTCTTTAATCCATTTTGAGTTTATTTTTGTGTATGGTGTTAGGGAGTCATCTAATTTCATTCTTTCACATATAGCTGTCCATTTTTCCCAGGACCAGTTATTGAGGAGACTGTCTTTTCTCCCTTACATAGTATTGGCTCCTTTGTCATAGATTAACTGACCATAGGTATGTGGGTTTATTTCTGGGCTTTCTATCCTTTTCCATTGATCTTTGTGTCTGTTTTTGTGCTGTGTACCATACTGTTTTGATTACTGTAGCATTGTAGTATAGTCTGAAGTCAAGGAGCCTGATTCTTCCAGCTCTGCATTGCTTTCTCAAGATTGTTTTTGCTATTTGGGGTCTTTTGTGTCACCATACAAATCTTAAGGTTGTTTGTTCTAGTTCTGTAAAAACTGTCATTGGTGATTTGATATGGATTGCCTTGAATCTGTAGTTTGCCTTGAGTAGTAGAGTCATTTTTACAATATCGATTCTTCTAATCCAAGAACATGGTATATCTTTCCATCTGTTTATGTCATCTGATTTCTTGCATCAGCATCTTATAGTTTTTGGAGTACAGGTTTTTGCCACCTTAGATAGGTTTATTCCTAGGTATATTATTGTTTTTGATGCAATCATAAATGGGATTGTTTCCTTAATTTCTCTTTCTGATCTTTTGTTGTTAGTGTATAATAATGCAAGAGATTTCTGTGTATTAATTTTGTATCCTGCAACTTTACTGAATTCATTGATGAGCTCTAGTAGTTCTGGTAGCATCTTTATTTGATTCCTTTTATTTCTTCTACTTCTCTCTTGCTATGGATAGGACTTCCAAAACAATGTGGAATAAAAGTGGTGAGAGTGGATATCCTTGTCTTCTTCCTGATCTTAAAGGAAATGTTTTCAGCTTTTCACCATTGAGTATGATGTTAACTGTAGGTTTGTCATATATGGCCTTTATTATGTTGAGGTAAGTTCCCTCTATGCCCACTTTCCCACAACATAAATGGATGTTGAATTTTGTCAAGAGGGTTTTCTTCATCTATTGAGATGATCATATTGTTTTTAGTCTTCAATTTGTTGATGTGGTGTATTACACTGATTGATTTGCAGATATTGAAAAATCCTTTTATCCCTGGGTTAAATTCCACCTGATTATGACATACGATCCTTTTAATGTATTGTTGGATTTGGATTGCTAGTATTTTGTTGAGGATTTTTGTGTCTATGTTCACCAGTTATATTGGCCTGTAATTTTCTTTTCTTTTCTTTTCTTTTTTATCTGGTATCTTTGTCTGGTTTTTGGTATCAGGGTGATGATGGCCTCATAGAATGAGTTTGGGACTTTTCCTTCCTCTGCAATATTTTGGAAGAGTTTGAGAAGGATAAGTGTTAACTCTTCTCTAAATGTTTGATAGAATTCGCCTGTGAAGCCATCTGGTCCTGGAGTTTTGTTTGTTGGGAGTTTTTAAATCACAGTTTCAATTTCAGTACTTGCACTTGGTCTGTTCATATTTTCTATTTCTTCCTGGTTCAGTCATGGGAGATTGTACCTTTCTAAGAATTTTTCCATTTCTTCTAGCATATAGTTCATTTTATTGACATATAGTTGCATATAGTAGTCTCTTATGATCCTTTGCATTTCTGTGATACCAGTTGTAACTTCTCCCTTTTCATTTCTAACTTAATTGATTTGAGCCCTCTTCCTTTTTTTCTTGATGAGTCTGGCTAAATGTTCATGAATTTTGTTTATCTTCTCAAAGAACCAGCTCTTAGTTTCATTGACCTTGCTATCATTTTCTTTCTCTCTATTTCATTTATTTCTGCTCTGACCTTATGATTTCTCTTCTTCTACTAACTTGGGTTTTGTTTGTTCTTCTTTCTCTAGTTACTTTAGGTGCAAAGTTAGGTTGTTTATTTCAGATTTTTCTTGTCTCCTGAGGTAAGATTGTATTGCTATAAACTTCCCTCTAAGAACTGCTTTTGCTGCATCCCATAGGTTTTGGGTAGTGGTGCTTTCATTTTCATCTGTCTCTAGGTATTTTTTGATTTCATCTTTGCTTTCTTCAGTGATTCATTGATTGTTTTGTAGCATATTCTTTTAGCCTCCACCTGTTTATGTTCTTTACAGTCTTTTTCTTGTAGTTGATTTTTAGTCTCATAGTGTTGTGGTCAGAAAAAATGCTTGATATGATTTCCATTTTCTTAAATTTACTGAGGATCACTTTATGTCCTAGCATGTAATCAATCCTAGAGAATGTTCCATGTGCACTTGAGAAGAATGTATATTCTGCTGCTTTTGGGTGGAAGGCTCTATAGATATCAGTTAAGTCCATCTGGTCTAATGTGTCATTTAAGGCCTGTGTTTCCTTATTGAGTTTCTGTCTGGATGATCTGTCCAATGATGAAAGTGGGGTGTTAAAATCCCTCACTATTACTGTGTTACTGTCAATTTCTCCTTTTATGGCTGTTAGTATTTTCCTTTATTATTGAGGTTCTCCCATGTTGGGTGTATAGATATTTACAATTGTTATATCTTCTTCTTGGATTGATCACTTGATCATTATGTAGTATCCTTCCTTGTCTCTTCTAACAGTCTTTATTTTAAAGGCTATTTAGTCTCAGGGACTTCCCTGGTGGTCCATTGGTTAAGACCTCGCCTTCCAATGCAGGGTGTGTGTGTTCGATCCCTGGTCAGGGAGCTAAGATCCCACATGCTTTGTGGCCAAAAAATCAAGACATAAAAAAACAGAAGCAGTATTGTAACAAATTCAATAAAGACTTAAGAAAATGGTCCACATCAAAAAGAAATTAAAATCTATTTAGTCTGATATGAGTATTGCTACTCCATCTTTCTTTTGATTTCCATTTGCATGGAATACCTTTCTCAATCCCCTCACTTTCAGTCTGTTTATGTCCCTAGATCTGAAGTGGGTCACTTGTAGACAGCATATACATGGGTCTTGTTTTGGTATTCATTCAGCCTCTTTACGTCTTTTGGTTGGAGCATTTAATTCATTTATGTTTAAGGTAATTATTGATATGTATGTTCTTTTTACCATTTTTTAAAATTGTTTTGGATTTGTTTTGGTAGGTGTTTTTTCTTCCCTTCCTCTTTTGTTCTCTTCTCTTGTGATTTGATGACTAACTTTAGTGTTGTTTGGATTCCTTTTTTTGTTTGAATATCTATTGTAGATTTTCAGTTTCTAGTTGCCATGTGATTTTGATGTAGCAGTCTATAGATAAACAAGATTGTTTTAAGTTGCTGTTCTTTTCATTTCAAATGCATTTCTAATATCCTGTATTTCTGCTCTCTTCTTCTCAAAATTGCTGATGTTGATATCATATTTGTGTGTGGATGATTTCCTACATTTACTGTATATTTGTCTTTGCCAGTGAGCTTTTCCATTCATAATTTTCTTGTTTCTTAGTTGTGGCCTTTTCTTTTCCACCTAGAGAAGTTCCTTTAGCATTTGTTGCAAAGCTGGTTTGATGTTGCTGAATTCTCTTAGCTTTTGCTTGTCTGTAAAGGTTTTGATTTCTCTGTCGAATCTGAATGAGAGCCTTGCTTGGTAGAGTGTTCTTGTATGTAGGTTCTTCCCTTTCATCCCTTTAAATATAGCATGCCACTCCCTTCTGGCCTGCAGAGTTTCTGCTGAAAAAACTTCTGATAACCTTATGAGAATTCCCTTGTATGTTATTTGTTGCTTTTCCTTTGTTGCTTTTTAATATTTTTCTGCGTATTTAATTTTTGTTAGTTTGATTAATATGTATCTTGGCGGGCTTCCCTGGTGGCGCAGTGGTTGAGAGTCTGCCTGCTGATGTAGGGGACATGGGTTCGTGCCCCAGTCTGGGAAGATCCCACATGCCGCAGAGTGGCTAGGCCCGTAAGCCATGGTCGCTGAGCCTGTGCGTCTGGAGCCTGTGCTCCACAACGGGAGAGGCCACAATAGTGAGAAGCCCGTGTACCACACACACACACAAAAATGTATCTTGGCATGTTACTCCTTATCTTTATCCTGTATGGGATTCTCTGCACTTCCTGGACTTGGGTGAATATATCCTTTCCCATGTTAGGAAAGTTTTTGACTATAATTTCGTCAAATATTTTCTCAGGCCCTTTCTCATTTTCTACTTCTGGGACCCTTATAATTTGAATGTTAGTGCATTTAATGTTGTCCCAGAGGCTCTGAGACTGTCCCCATTTCTTTTCATTCTTTTTTCTTTCTTTTGTTCCATGGTAGTGATTTCCACCATTCTCTCTTCCAGGTCACTTATCCATTCTTCTGCTTCAGTTATTCTGCTATTGCTTCCTTCTAGTGTATTTTTCACTTCAGTTATTGTATTATTTATCTCTGTTTGCTCCTTGCTTCTTCTCAGTCTTTGTTAAGTATTTCTCAATCTTTGTTAAGTATCTTCTCGATCTGTGCCTCCATTCTTTTCCTGAGATCTTGAATCATCTTTACTATCATTACTCTGAATTCTTTTTAAGGTTGATTGCATATCTCTGCTTCACTTAGTTGTTCTTCTGGGGTTTTATCTTGTTCCTTCATCTGGGACATATTACTTTGCTGTCTCATTTTGTCTAACATTCTGTGATTGCTGTTTCCCTTCCACGGCCTCCAAGGTTATAGTTCTTACTTCTGCTGTCTACCACATGGTGGATGAGGCTGTCTAAGAGGCTTATGCAGGCTTCCTGGTGGGAGGGACTTGTTCCTAGCCACTGATGTGTGGAGCTGGGTCTTGTCCCTCTGGTGGACAGGGCTGTGTCAAAGGGTGTGTTTGTTGGGCAGCCATGTGCTCAGGAAGACTTTAAGCAGTCTGTTTGCTCATGGGAGGGGCTGTATTCCTGCCCTGTTGGTTGTTTGGCCTGAGGCCTCCCAGCATTGGAGCCTACAGGCTGTTGGATTGAGCCCAGGTCTTCGTGAGAAAATGGCGATCTCCAGGAGAACTCATGCTAATGAGCACTCCTCAGAACTACTGCTGCCAGTGTCTTTGTCCCCACAGTGAGCCACAGCTGAACCCCCTCTCTGCAGGAGACCCTCCAATATTAGCAGGTAGGTCTGGCCCAGTCTCTTATGAGGTCACTGTTTTTTCCCATGTGTCCTAGTGTGCACAATACCTTGTGCACACCCTCCAAGAGAGGAGTTTCTTTTTTCCCCAGTCTTGTGGAATTCCTGTGAACAAACTCCAATGGCTTTCAAAGCCAGATTCTCTGAGGACTCCTCCCATTGCCAGACCCTCAGGCTGGGGAGCCTGATGTGGGCTCAGAACTTTCACTCCTGTAGGAGATCTTCTATAGTCTAATTATTTTCCAGTTTGTGGGTTGCCCACCTGGCGAGTATGGGATTTGATTTTATCATGATTGTGCCCCTCCTGATGTGCTGTTGTGGTTTGTTCTTTGTCCTTAAATGTAGAGTATCTTTTGTGGTAGTTTCCAGATATTTTTTTGTCAATGATTGGTCAGCAGTCGGTTGTGATTCTGGTGTTTCCATAAGAAAAGGTGAGCTACATCCTTCTATTCCACCATCTTGTCCTCTTCTCTAATAATTACGTATTTATATAGCTCATGGAACTCTTCTTCCTCACAAAAGATAATGTGAATATTCTCCAGTCCTACTCTCAACCGATGTTAGTGTTCTTTTTTTTTTTTTTTTTAAATTTTATTTATTTATTTATGGCTGTGTTGGGTCTTCGTTTCTGTGCGAGGGCTTTCTCTAGTTGTGGCAAGCGGGGGCCACTCATCATTGCGGTGCGCGGGCCTCTCACTATCGCTGCCTCTCTTGTTCTCTGCGGAGCACAGGCTCCAGACGCGCAGGCTCAGCAATTGTGGCTCACGGGCCCAGTTGCTCCGTGGCATGTGGGATCTTCCCAGACCAGGGCACGAACCCGTGTCCCCTGCATCGGCAGGCGGACTCTCAACCACTGTGCCACCAGGGAAGCCCTGTTAGTGTTCTTTTGTTAGCCCTGAAATATACATCAATTAGACTACCAGAATAATCACTGATACATACTTTGATTATCAATTTTCCATTTTTCTTGCTTCTAAGGCAGGACAAGATCCAAAGTTTGCAGTTGTTTTTAATCCAATGTCCTTCTTGGTGTGTGATGCTCAACCAGTCTTAGTGAGACAAGTGTAATCTGGTCTGCAACAACTCCATGATACTGGGATTATATCTGAGTAAATTGGATGCTTGCTGTTCATTTTAAGAAAGTGTCCCTGGAAAAGGTGTGTTCAGTAATCACAGAAGTTGCTCAAGAGCAGTATTCATCATGTGCTGTTTACTACAATGCATCTAATGCAAGGACAGCAAGATGGGTGAGTTGCACAAGGCAAGTCATGGAGAAAAGAGGTGAAGCTTCAGTCCCTCTCTGAGAGCAATTCTCTTTCAGCATTTCCCTGTGTTCAGGCTCCCAGAAGTTTCTGATATGTATGTCCTTATTGCCATTTTGTTAATTGTTTTGGATTTGTTTTTGTAGGTCTCTTTTCCCCATTTTTCTTTTGCTCTATTTTCATGTGATTTGATGATTATCTTTAGTGTTATGTTTGAATTCCTTTTTCTTTTTTATGTGTATATCTATCATAGATTTTTGTTTTGCAGTTACCATGAGGTTTTTCATATAACGGTCTCTCTCTATATATGGCAGTCTAATAGTTGTCATATATGTATATATATATATATATATATATATATATATAATTATTTCAGGTTGCTCATCTCTTAATTTCAAATGCATTTTAAATACCTTGAATTTTTACTCTCCTCCCCTCACAATTACTGGTTTTGATATCATATTTCACATCTAATTTTTTTGTGTATCTTTTAACTGCTTATTGTGTATACAGATGACTTTTACTACTTTTGTCTTTTAACTTCCCTACTAGTTTGTGTGCAGATGATTTCCTATCTTTACTGTATGTTTGCCTTTACTGGTGAGTTTTTCTATTTCATAATTTTCTTGTTTCTAGATGTGACCTTTTCTTTTCCACCTGAAGAAGTTCCTTTAGTACTTGTTATAAAGCTGGTTTGGTGGTGCTGAATTCTTTTAGCTTTTGCTTGTCTGTAAAGCTTTTGATTTTTTTGGCAATTGAATAAGAGCCTTGCTTCATAGAATATTATTGGTTGTAGGTTTTTCCCTTTCATCACTATAGAGATATTGTGCCAATTCCTTCTGGCCTGCAGAGTTTGTGCTGAAAAAATCAGCTGATAAACTTATAGGGGTTTCCTTCTATTTTATTTTTTGCTTTTATTATTGTCCTTTTGCCTTTATTTTTGTCATTTTTATTACAATGTGTCATGGTGTATTCCTCTGTGGGTTAATTTTGTATGGGACTTTCTGTGCCCCCTGGACTTTGTTAACTGTTTCCTTTCCCAGGTTAGGGAAATTTTCAGGCATTGTCTCTTCCAATATTTCCTCTGGCCTTTTCTCTCTTTCTCTCATCCTTCTTGGACCCCTATAATGCTAATGTTAGTGTGCTTAATGTTGTCCCAGAGGCTTCTTAAACTGTCCTCATTTCCTTTTGTACTTTTTTCTGCTCTGCAGTATTGATTTCCACTATTCTGTCTTCTGGCTCACTGATCCATTCTTCTGCTTCATTTATTCTACTATTGATTCCTTCTATTTTTTTTTCCAGTTTTTGTATTCTTCTACTCTGGTTGTTCTTTATATTTTCTAAATCTTTGTTAAATACTTCTAATTTTCCCCTCTGTGCATCCATTCTTCTCCTGAGTTCTTGGATCATCTTTACAATAGTTACTTTGAACTCTTTCTTGGGTAAGTTGCCTATCTCCACATCACTTGTTCTCAGGTTTTATTTTGTTCCTTTGTCTGAAACATATAACTTTACTGCCTTTTTTTGGTCTAAATTTCTATTTGTGTTTTTACTTATGTGGTCAGTTAGTTACATTTCTTGACCTGGGAGAAGTGGCCCTATGTAGAAGATGTCCTATGCATCCCAGCACTGTACCCCTCTCTCATCACTGAAGGGCCAGGGACTATTTGGTCCCAGGTTAGTGTCTGGCCTGCATTTGTGAACTTGGTCTTCAGGGTGTGGGACTGTAGATTTCTTGCTTCTGGTTTCTTCCTCATGTTGGTTGAGAGTGCTGTTGAGTCTTTTGCAGGCTTTCTGGTGGGAGGGGTTGGTGCCTGCCTACTGGTGAGTGGAGCTGGGTCTTAGCCTTTTGGTAGGCAGGGCCATATCTAGAGGCATGTCTAGCAATGGCTGTGGGTTCAGGAAGTCTTTAAGCAGCCTGTATGCTTATGGGTGGGGCTGTGTTCTCCCCAGTTAGTTGTTTGGCTTGGTGCTTCCCAGCACTGGAGCCTACAGGCTGTTGGGTGGGCCCTGTTCTTGGTGCTAATGACCCAAGAACATTTTCTGCCTTGAGGAGAGTTCATGCAGATGAATACTCCATGATATATCCACTACTAGCTTTTATGACCCCAGAGTAAGCCACAGCTGCCCCCTGCCTTCCCAAGAGGTCCTCCAAGACCAGCAGGTAGGTCTGGCCCAGACCCCAGCCTCCTATGAAGTTACTGCTTTTTCTCTTGGTTCCAGTGGATATGAGATTGGTTCCAGTGTGATCCCTTTAAGAGTGAAGTCTCCATTTCCCCAGGTTTTGTGGAGCCCCTACAATTAAGCACCCCTGGCCTTTAAAGCCAAATGCTCTGGGGGCGCCTCTTCCCAATGCCAGATCTCTGGTCTGGAGAGCCTGATGTGGAACTCAGAACTCTCACTCCTATGGGAGAGCCTCTGTAATATAATTATTCTCCAGTTCATATGTCATGCGTCCAAGGGATATGGGATTTAATTATATTGTGATTGTACCCCTCCTAGGATCTCGTTGTGGTTTCTTCTTTATGTCTTTACTTGTAGAAGATTTTCTTCATAGGTTCTAGTCTTTTTTATTGATGGTTGTTCATCACTTATTTGTGATTTTGGTGTGTTTATGAGAGAAGGTGAACTCAAAGTCCTTCCACTCAGCCATCTTGCTCTGACTGCACCCAATCTTTTAAAATTTCTTATAAGGCAGTTGTCAATCCCTTTATTATTCACTCTACCTATTCTTTGACCTTTAAGAGATCTATGAAGAGTGTGACATTAATTTATATATTTCTCTAGCCACTTTACAGCAAACTATACCAGTTGTTTCTGTGACTTGAGAAATGACTGCAAATACACACATGGCCCTTAATTTGAAGTACTGATGGCCTGCCGAAAATTAGCATCTGAAAG
>NW_006769289.1:447746-461717 GCF_000442215.2 Lipotes vexillifer
TCAGTATCTAATCTGGAGATGAGCCAATTAGGTAGAAAATCTTGCAAAGCAGATTAGGTTGCAATCTGAAAGTTCACAGAGACAGCTGGGCAAAGAAATATTAATGGTGTACTGAAATGTGATTTTTTTGGCATTCCTTTTGGTCTCAGAGATTGGCAATGAAAACATGATCTTCTTTGGGCTTCAGAGGAGCTTATAAGAAATTCCAAACTATGAAAAGAGATGTGGTCTTTTTATTACCACTATATTATTATTGCACATTAAGAGCTGTAATTAGTCTGAGCCAAACTATTATCTTCTATTGGAACTAATTAGACATGAGATATGTTACCAGAACAATATTGGGAGACTGAAAACTTATACACACTAGGTCTTCTGAAATGATGAATACAAGTTATAATATTTCTGGAATAAACCAGAAAACAAGACTGAAGAGAGAATGAAATCAATCAGATGAATAGAAATCCTAATTTTCCTACATGCAGACTAGGTAAAAGATGTCACAGGCAGGGAAAAAGGAATGGGAGAGATACAAAGAGAGGAGACCATAAGAGCTGGACATTGTGGTGGACCTTCAGTTATTGCTAACACCAGGATCCAGCGTGTACCAGTTCTCCTGCTTGTTGCTGTCTGGTATATGTATAAGAATATATATATATATTTACATCACTGTGTTATTTATAATAGTGAAAAATTTGAAACAATTTTCAGGCCCCCAAATAATGAACTAAAAAATTACATTTGGCATATGTACATAACAAAATATTAAGCAGAAATTTTAAAAAGTATTTCTCTAAGGAAATATTTCTGTTTTATGTATTGAAAAATGGGCTTCAAACTCTTACATAAATTATTCCATTTATTCATCTAAATGTATTAATATGTCTCTGTATAGGAAGATTATTTGCTGACAGCATATATAATTTAGCTCTGGTTATCTTTGAGCAGTGACATATTAAAAGTTCTTTGTCTTTATTTCATTTGTTCATGGTTATATTTTGAAGATTTTTTGCTTCAAGTATGTATTAAACCCATGATTAAAAAATATAGTAAATGCTATTTAAGAAAAGAAAAATTAAATACAAAAACTAAAATCATAAAATAACTAGAAGGAAACATAGGTGAACTTTTTTTAAACGTCTTTATTGGAGTATAATTGCTTTACAATGGTGTGTTAGTTTCTGCTTTATAACAAAGTGAATCATTTATACATATATATATGTCCCCATATCTCTTCTCTCTTGCATCTCCCTCCCTCCAACCCTCCCTATCCCACCCCTCTAGGTGGTCACAAAGCACCGAGCTGGTCTCTCTGTGTAATGTGGCTGCTTCCCTCTAGCTATCTGTTTTACATTTGGTAGTATATATATGTCCATGCCACTCTCTCACTTTTCCCAGCTTACCCTTCCCTCTCCCCGTATCCTCAAGTCCATTCTCTAGCACCTCCTAGAGGAATGGAAATTAAAACAAAAATAAACAAATGGGACCTAATGAAACTTAGAAGCTTTTGCACAGCAAAGAAAACCATGAACAAGACAAAAAGACAACCCTCAGAATGGGACAAAATATTTGCAAATGAAGCAACTGACAAAGGATTAATCTCCAAAATTTACAAGCAGCTCATGCAGCTCAATGTCAAAAAAACAAACAACCCAATCCAAAAATGGGCAGAAGACCTAAATAGACATTTCTCCAAAGATATACAGATTGCCAACATAGGTGAATATTTATCTCATCTCTATTTAGCAAAAGGCTTCAACTAGTAAAAGCAGAGGAGGAATCCACAGTGTTCAAAGCTCAAGCTATTTGCCATTATAAAAAATTTTATATAGCAAAATCCAATATTAACTAACTTTAAATTAAAGAAAAAACAGAAAAACATTTGCAAATGTATAAGTAGGAATAGACTAGGTTATGCTGAAGTAAAAAACAGCCCCCAAATACTAAGAACTTAACACACAGTTTACTTTTTGTTCATGTAATATGGCCAATGTGGAGCAATAGGAGGGTCCTACTAGTGGTAACCACTCAATCATCCAGGCTGTTGTAGGTTGTAAGTTCCTATATGATTAATAACATTAAAAATATATATTAATATCTAGCATTGGGAAATAGCTCAGTTCTGCTATTTGAATGCTACCTCATTGGGATTGTAGTATAAATTGCAAGTTTGATGGAGGAGAAAAGCCACCAGTGTATAACAATCTAAATACAAAATAGTGGTTATTTATTAAATATGAATGGTGTACCAATATGCCATAATAGTATACAATCACTAAAAATAAGACTTTGTAGGATTATTTAGAAATAAGGACATATAGTTGTAATGTATTGTCCAGAGTAATAAGCTGTTTACAATGCATTATATATGGAGTATATGATTCTCAGTAATCAATTTGCATAGAAATATAATCTGTATAGAAAAATGATTACAGTGAAACAAAGCATTTTTAATAGTAAATATTTATGGATTGGTGAAGCCTAGTAATTACAGGTGATTTCTATTTTCATCTTGTGTTTTTTTATATTTCAAAGATGTCACCAATGAGTAGTATTTGGAAGGAAAGTGTTAGTATCTTTGAATTTATTTTCTTACTTTATAGAGGGAATCCTGGGGAAAGAGAGAAAGATGACCTGGTCAAATCCCTTTGTAAATGTGCAAAATATAAGCCTTCTGGAAAACAGACTAGTAGTGTTAATAGTGGGAAATTAACTACCTATGACACACTTTTAGCAAGAGGTACTGACCTGTCTAGAATTACTTATAATAAACTGGGAATCTATGGGTTTCTGGAGCATGAGTCACTAAAAGTCACAGAAGCTATGTACTTATCAAAGTATAAACAGAGATGTCTCCTGACTAAATTAGCTCTCTTTTATATAAATGCTACCTGTAACCCATTACATAAAGACCTTGTATGTTTAATTTGGGCCAAAGCATGCCCTAATGTAGCAAGAAAGAATCTGGGGCATGGTGTTGGCAGTTTTGGACTTTTCCAAGTTCTGTATGTGCATTATGACTACTTAAATTATTGAAGCTATTATTAAGACTAAAAATGTATAAGATCTCTGTAGGAGATCTTATGAATCTGAGTTGACAATGTAATTCTTTGTGTTAGTTCATATTATATACACTGCTAGAAAAAATGTTTGAAAGAACACAAAACAGGAAACAAAGTCACAGGAACATGAGATGCTGGCTGGATTCAAGAAAACATAATCACTATGATGGTTTACTTACTTGGCTTTCAAACTTATAAATGGTTTTAAGGGATAAAATTGAACACAGCACCCACAAGAAGGCTCATTGATGATTCTATGATCAAATTACTATATCACTAGTAACACTATTGTAATCTCTAAAAATAACAGTCCATTCCAAACCTCTCTATTACATTTCAAAATTTATGGCCTCAGTCAGTTGGTTGGCTGGTGTTAGTGAAAACAGTTCTTTTCTGCCTTCAGCTGAAAGGGCTCACTGTAAATCTCTGATGAGTAAGTCAATTGAGCCAGGAGTTGGAAGATAAAATGATGTATAGGGCTCTGTGTTAAGCTGCCTAGATTGAAACCTGGTTACAGAATTAACAAGCTATATGGCTTTGAAAAATCAGTGGGCTCTTTAAAGCCTGAGCTTACCTAGTTTCAATTTAGGAATAATTATATCCTTTTCCTTATACAGAGGTTGTGAGAAGTAAAATTATATATAGTTTGTATCCTCTTAAATTTGTTGAGCTTTGTTTTGTGGCCTAGAGTGTGATTTATCCTGGAAAACATTCCAAGTGCACTTGAAAAGAATGTGTATTCTGCTGCTTTGGATGGAATGTCCTGTAGATACCTATTAAGTCCAACTGATCTAATGTGTCATTTAAGACCACTGTTGCTGCATTCATTTTCTGTCTGGATTATCTATCCATTGCTGTCAGTGGGATGTTAAAATTCCCTACTATTATTGTTTTGTTGTCAGTCTATCCTTTTATGTCTTTTAGTATTTGCTTTAAATATTTAGATGCTTCTGTATTAGGTACATATATGTTAATGAGTGTAACATCCTCTTTTTAATTTTTTTTAACATCTTTATTGGAGTATAATTGCTTTACAATGGTGTGTTAGTATCTGCTTTCTAACAAAGTGAATCAGCTATACATATACATATTTTACATGTTTATTTTTGTGTATGGTGTTAGGGAGTGTTCTAATTTCATTCTTTTATATGTAGCGGTCCACTTTCCCCAGCACCAGTTATTGGAGAGGCTGTCTTTTCTCCATTGTATATTCTTGCCTCCTTTGTCAAAAATAAGGTGACCATATGTGCGTGGGTTTATCTCTGGGATTTCTATCCTGTTGCATGGATCTGTATTTCTGTTGTTGTGCCAGTACCATACTATCTTGATTACTGTAGCTTTGTAGTATGGTCTGAAGTCCGGGAGCCTGATTCCTCCAGCTCCGTTTTTCTTTCTCAAGATTGTTTTGGCTATTCAGGGTCTTGTGTGTTGCCATACAAATTGTGACATTTTTGTTCTATTTCTGTGAAAAATGCCATGGGTAGTTTGATAGGGATTGCATTGAATCTGTAGATTGCTTTGGGTAGTATAGGCATTTTCACAATGTTGATTCTTACAATCCGAGAACATGGTATATCTCTCCATCTGTTTGTGTCATCTTTAATTTCTTTCATCAGTGTCTTATAGTTTTCTGCATACAGGTCTTTTGTCTCCTTAGCTAGGTTTATTCCTAGTTATTTTATTCATTTTGTTGCAGTGGTAAATGCGAGTGTTTCCTTAATTTCTCTTTCAGATTTTTCATCATTAGTGTATAGGAATGCAATATAAATGTATTATTTAGAACAAAATGGAGGGTTATTGTCATAAATTGGTGTTGAATTTTCCTAAAGCTTTTTCTTCAACTATTGAGATGATCATATGGTTTTTCTCCTTCAGTATGTTAATATGGTGTATCACATTGATTGATTTGCGTATAAGAATCCTTGCATTCCTGGGATTAACCCCACTTGATCATGGTGTATGATCCTTTTAATGTGCTGTTGGATTCTGTTTACTAGTATTTTGTTGAGGATTTTTGCGTCTATGTTCATCAGAGATATTGGCCTGTAGTTTTCTTTTTCTGTGACATATTTGTCTGGTTTTGGTATCAGAGGGATGGTGGCCTCATAGAATGAGTTTGGGAGTGTTCCTCCCTCTGCTGTGTTTTGGAAGAGTTTGAGAAAGTTAGGTGTCAACTCTTCTCTAAATGTTTGATAGAATTTGCCTGTGAAGTCATCTGGTCCTGGGCTTTTGTTTGTTGGAAGATTTTTAATCACAGTTTCAATTTCAGTGCTTGTGATTGGTCTTTTTATATTTTCTATTTCTTCCTGATTCACTCACGGAAGATTGAGCTTTTCTAAGAATTTGTCCATTTCTTCCAGGTTGTCCATTTTATTGGCATATAGTTGCTTGTAGTAATCTCTCAGGATCCTTTGTATTTCTGCAGTGTCATTTGATACTTCTCCTTTTTCATTTCTAATTCTATTGACTTGAGTCTTCCCCCTTTTTTTCCAGATGGGTCTGGCTAATGGTTTTTCAATTTTGCTTATCTTCTGAAAGAACCAGTTTTTAGTTTTATTGATCTTTGCTATCATTTCCTTCATTTCTTTTTCATTTATTTCTGATCTGATATTTATGATTTGTTTCCTTCTGCTAACTTTAGGGGTTTTTTGTTCTTTCTCTAATTGCTTTAGGTGTAAGGTTAGGTTGTTTATTTGAGGTGTTTCTTTTTTCTTGAGGTAGGATTGTATTGCTATAAACTTCCCTTTTAGCACGGCTTTTGCTGCATCCCATAGGTTGTGGGTTGTTTTGTTTTCACTGTGATTTGTTTCTAGGTATATATTTTTTTCTTTTTTTTCTTTTTTTCCTTTTTTTTGTGGTACCCAGACCTCTCACTGTTGTGGCCTATCCCACTGCAGAGCACAGGCTCCGGATGCACAGGCTCAGTGGCCATGGCTCACGGGCCCAGCCGCTCCGTGGCATGCCAGATCCTCCCGGACTGGGGCATGAACTGTGTCCCCTGCATCGGCAGGCGGACTCTCAACCACTGCACCACCAGGGAAGCCCTGTTTCTAGGTATTTTTTTATTTCCCTTTTGATTTCTTCAGTGATCTCTTGGTTATTAATTGTGTATTGTTTAGGCTCCATGTGTTTGTAGTTTTTACAAATTTTTTTCCTGTAATTGATATCTAGTCTCATAGCATTGTGGTTGGGAAAGATACTTGATATGATTTCAATTTTCTTAAATTTATCAAGGCTTTATATGTGACCCATGATATGATCTATCCTGGAGAAAGTTTCCTGAGTACTTGAGAAGAAAGTGTACTCTGTTGTTTTGGGATGGAATGTCCTATAAATATCAATTAAGTCCATCTTGTTTAATGTGTCATTTAAAGCTTGTGTTTCCTTATTTATTTTCATTTTGGATGATCTGTCCATTGGTGAAAGTGGGGTGTTAACGTCCCCTACTATTATTGTGTTACTGTCAATTTCTCCTTTTATGGCTGTTAGCATTTGCTTTATGTATTGTGGTGCTCCTATGTTGGGTGCATAAATATTTACACTTGTTACATCTTCTTGGATTGATCCCTTGATCGTTATGTAGTGTCCTTCTTTGTCTCTTGTAATAGTCTTAATTTTAAAGCCTATTTTGTCTGATATGAGATTTGCTACTCCAGCTTTCCTTTGATTTCCATTTACACAGAATATCTTTTTCCATGCCCTCACTTTCAGTCTGTATGTATCCCTAGGTCTGAAGTGGGTCTCTTGTGGACTGCATATATACGGGTCTTGTTTTTGTATCCATCCAGCCAGTTTATGTGTTTTGGTTGGAGCATTTATTTCTTTTACATTTAAGGTAGCTATCAATATGTATGTTCCTATGTAATATCCTCTTCTAGAATTGATCCCTTTATCATTATATAATGCTCTTCTTTGTCTTTTGTTATAGCCTTGTTTCAAAGTCTATTTTGTCTGATATATCACTACCCCTGCTTTCTTGTCATATCTATTTGCATGAAATATGTTTTTCCATCCACTCACCTTCATTCTGTTTGTGTTTAGCTCTGAAGTGAATCTCATAGGCAGCATATAGAAGGGTCTTTTTTTCCAATCAACCACCCTCTGTCTTTTGATTGGAGCATTTAGTCCATGACATTTAAAGTAACTATTGATAGGTTTGTACTTATTCCCATTTTATTACTTGTCTGACAGTTGTTTCTATATTCCTTCTCTTTCATTTCTTCTTTCTTCTCTTATGGTTTGATAATTTTCTCTAATGGTATGCTTGTGTTCCTTTATTTTTAATTTTTTGTGTATCTATTGTAGGTTTTGATGTGTGGTTATCATGGGGTTCATATATGTTGGCCTATAACTATATCTACTTGCTTTAATGTGGTATTCATTTAAGTTTAAACACATTTTTAAAAATCTCCATTTTTTCTTGCCCTCCCCACATTTTGTGTTTTCATGTCGTATTTTACATTTTCATGGTTATCCCTTAACAGTTTATTGTAGTTATAGTTGCTTTTACAATTTTTTGTCTTTTAATCTTTGTACTGGCTTATTTAAGTGGTTGCTCCTCTGCCATTACTCTATATTTGCCTTTCTTATTGGGATTTTCCCTTTCTTATAGATTCTTACTTCTTTTCCACTTAGGGAAGAACCTTTAATATTTCTTTTAAGGTAGGTTTAGTATTGATGAACTCTTTTAGTTTTTGCTTGGCTGAGAAGTTCTTTATCTCTCCTTCTATTCTAAATGGTAATATTGCTGGGTAGAGTATCCTAGGTTGCAGGTTTTTCCCTTTCCACCCTTTGAATATATTATGTGACTTCCTTCTGGCCTGCAAAGTTTCTGCAGGCAAGTCAGCCTTATGGGAGGTCCCTTGTGTATGACTCTGTTTTTCTGTTGCTGCCTTTGGAATTCTCTCTTTATCTTTAACTTTTTCCATTTTAATTATGATATGCCTTGGTTTGGGTCCTTTTGTGCTCATCTTGGTTGTGACACACTGTGATTCCTATGCCTTAATATTTGTTTACTTCTTTAGGTTTGGGAATTTTTCATCCATAATCATCTCAAATACATTTTGACCCCCTTCTCTCTCGCTTTTCCTTCTGGGACCCATATAATATGAATGTTGGAATGCTTAATGTTATCTCAGAAATCTCTAAAATTGCTTTTATTTTTAAAAATTTGTTGTTCTTTTTGCTGTTCTGATTGGACGAGTTCTATTATTGCTATCTACCAGATCACTTATGCATTCCTCTGTATCACTTAGTCTGCTAGGCATTCCTTATAGTGTGTTTGTGTGTTTAAATTTCAGCTATTGAATTCCCCCTTTCTGACTGGATCTTTTAAAAATATTTTCTTGTTCCTTGTTAAAATGTTCACTGTGTACATCAATTCTTTTCTCTAATTTAGTTAATATTTTTATTACCAATGCTTTGAATTCTTTGTCTAGTAAATTGTTTATTTCTGTTTTATTTTTTATTTCTTCAGGGGTTTTCTCTTATTCTTTCAATTGAGAGTAATTCCTCTGCCTTTTTATTTTGTTTAACTCTCTCTGCCTCTATGAATTTATGTGAAACAGTTACCTATTGTGGTCTCAAAAGGGTGTTCATATGTGGGAACATCCCTGTAGTCTGCTACATGTGCCAAATGTCTTTAGGGGAGAGCTAGGTTTGATGTGGACACAAGACACATCTTTCTTCAGGGTGTGATGGCAGCAGTTGGTAGGGGGTGGGGCTGGAGTTGGAAGGGCTAGAGCTGGCATCAAGTGTGAGTGGGACTTCCCTTCAGCTCGAAACCATTACCACTCTATCAGGGGGGTGGGGTCTGATTCCAATTTGCTGGAACAGAAGCCCTGAGGGTCAGGTTGACCTGGCTCCATTCCCTTTAAGTATGTGTTTTTTATCTTTCCCTGCACCAGGACTCTTGCCCAAAAGAAGGGAGTGCTGAAGCAAGTGAGGTCTGTGTGCTGATAGAAGTTTGATGTGCTGCCTGTGTAGGTGCCCATGGCTCTGCTCAGATGCAGCCTTTGGAGGAATTCCTATTTGTCCCTCACAGTGATCACTACCCCTAGCCTCTGCCACCCCTACCCTGTTGTGGAACAACTCTGCAGGGCTGGAAGGGTCCATGTGGACTCTCAGCAGGTAATGGAGGGTGAGTGGCTACCATCAGAGATTGGGCTGCTTGAGTAAGCACCAACAATGGCCACTGCACCCTGCCCAGGCTCTGCCCTGGGACCAGGTCTACTGTGCATCCCATGGTCTTTTCCTGGTTGTGGCTGCCCCAGATCCAGTGCCACATTGTGATGTGTAGTCAGTGGGGCTGGCACATTTGTTCAGCTTGGGCTGGGGTGCATGGCAAGATCGTCATGGGAAACCTGGCAGCCACTAGAGCAGACCTCTCTCTGCCCTGCCTCAGGAGCTAGCCAGTGAGCACTCCTCATGAGCTGAGTCCAGGCTTCCCACAGCCCTTCTGTTTTTCCCAGTGGTCCTCCAACCAGCCAAGTTTGCTTGTCTCCCCTGTGTAGGACCCAGGACTGGGGAGCCCAGTCTGGCTTGAGCCACTTACTCCCCAGGGTGGGTGTCTGACTGTGTAATCTCCCTTTTCCTCTGAGTCCCTTCCCAGGGGCACAGGTCCTGACCTGATCACTTTTCTTCCCTTCCTACTTGATTGCATGTGTATCTTTCTTATAGCTTTGTTTGTAGTTCTTCTGACAGTTTCCAGTTAGTTTTCAATGAGAATTGTTCCACGTGTAGATGTATTTTTCATGTGTTTGTGGGAGGAGGTGAGCTCCACATCCTTTTTCTTTACCACCTTGATCCTTCCTAGAAATAAGAGTATATAGGTGCTAACACTATGCCAGGGCTAGAGGAGGTGTGGCTATTATTTTAACAAATTCAATATTTCCTAAAATTTTAGCTAATTACTTTTTGTTTTGTTTTGTTTTGTTTTGCGGTACACGGGCCTCTCACTGTTGTGGCCTCTCCCGTTGCGGAGCACAGGCTCCAGACACGCAGGCTCAACGGCCATGTCTCAAGGGCCCAGCCGCTCCATGGCATGTGGGATCTTCCCGGACCGGGGCACGAACCCGTGTCCCTTGCATCGGCAGGCAGACTCCCAACCAGGGAAGCCCGTGAGACATTAGCCCGCTGATTACTTTTTTGTTTTCAAAAAACCTTCTAAGTTCCTCTGTGTTCCTCCATACCTTTTAGCACATGGTCTTTCTCATGAATAATTGAAAGCCTGTAAGTTAGGGTAAAAAACAAAACAAAACAAAACAAACTTCCCTTGTGGAGCTTTGAAGAGTAAAACAAGTGGAAGGAAAGTCATTTGTATTGATTGGATTTTGATTCCAAGAATGTGATACCCTAGAAGTTTGGACCCACCCTGGTATTGAAGTTATGGATTTTGAATATTTATTGATTTTAACCTGTCTAATCATCTTTTCATCATGTTTTCCTGTTTTCAGAAAACTTTGTATTTCAAAAAATTTACTGAACTACCCATGAGCTATTCAAATAGCTTAGATAGGCAAGTACCTATTGTTACCAAGGAAAACTGCTCTATTTCTCTCTTAGCTCCATGAATTTATTTAATACTTGCTTGTCAAAGTTGATGGGATTTCACAGCCCTAATTCCTGTCTGCTAGCCTAAGGCTGACAATTTCCATTTTCACAAATATTTTGGTAGTGATAGAAATAAGAACTCTTTATGATTTCAACCTAAGTATTTTCCATTCCACACTGTGGAGATGCTCATCTTTAGTAAAAATAAGGCAAACCTAGTTCTCATCCATTCCCAGGACATAGGATTGTGCAGTTGGACCTGCTGACTTGGTCCAGCTTTGTTCAACACATGCAGAATAACTTTCTTTGTTCCCCCTCACCAGAACCCTATGCTTGACGGCAACCAGGATTCCTTATTGCATTCAGTGTGAACATCATTGAACTCTGATCATTCAATGGTAGTGATTCTGAAGTTTCATCTCCTGATTCATCTCCTGAAATTCATCTTTCTAATTTCTGCTGTTCTGAATCTGAACAGAGTTATGATGAGTTTAAGTGTTCATCAATTAATGTCAAAACTCAATGTAACACCTTCAGAACTAACTTTGACAAACACTAGAATACAAAATGAATTCACTAATGATCAGTTCTTGAGCAGAAGACATCTCAGAAATTTGTGATGATGCAACATTTCAGCTCAGTTCAAAAAATATGCATGGGTTTTTAAAATGGGGATTAAAAATTTTGAACACAGAATGAAATGAGGGCACAGAGAACAGTCAGGTTGTTCAAGGACTCTAAAACTAATTTTTTTTTTTCAAATTTAGAACTTTTCTGTTCTTTTGATTAACTTCAGTTTACTCTGGTACTTGTTAGAAAAATTCAGTGGCCTCTCTGAAATTTCAACTCTCCCTGAAGTCATAGTTTGTTAGTATGTTTTATGGTTATGATAGAAAACATGGGTATTTCTATTACTTGTAAGTGCTTCAAATCAATTCCATACAGATGATTTTCAGTGGAATGAGCTTACTTTCTTCTGGGGACAAAGAAATAATACACATACATTCCCATGTACATTCACATGTTCTCCACTCCTTCTTTATTACACCCATGTCATGAACTGATAGGGTCTTGCAACTACCAGTTTGGGCCCAATCCACTCAAGGGAGGTTTTCAGTGCTCCCATATTGAGTGTTTGTGTCTCAACTTCAAGCAGGACTGTATGGTTCATTGTCTCTTCTACAGGGGAAGTGGAAAATCCTTTTTTTTGGTGAGGTGGTATGAAAAGTCTTTACTTTTTATTTTGATACACAGGTGCATGTGTTACAGTTGTGTTTTAGAGCCTGCATATGTACAATTTTAGTAGATACTGCCAACTGTTTTTAAAATTGTTTTTCCAATAAATTCCCCAAATGTCAGTATGTGTACATCCTTATCAACATTATCTTCAAAACTCTCATCAATTATTTCACCATGTCCAGCTGGCTAATTGGAATCCCAAGTGAGTGCACAATCCTTAGGATGTTTTAGGAAGCCCATTGTGATCTGACCTCTACCTGTCTTTACAGTCTGTCCTCATAATGAACCCTAGACATTACAATCAGACATTACGGCTTTTGAGCAATCTGTGTTTCCTCTTTCACACTTCCAATCTTCACACAGAGTTCTCTTTGTGTGGATTTCCCTTTCCCTCCTTGTCATCCTAAAAGAGTCCTTCTCAGTGTTAGGTCAAGTTCTTTCTCCTCTATGCTCTTGTAGACTTAATTCTCTCTTACAGCATTTATCATATTTGTTAAAAGTTGTTTCTTCATCTGACTCTTGAAACTTTATCTTCAGCACCTAGGAATGAATCCAATGCATATTGAGATCTCAATGTTTGTTTGTTAAATGAGTGAATGAGCTGATGAATGTATGACTGAGAACTGGCATTATACAATCCTTGCCTTTTCCCCCATTTTATTTCTAGTCTTACCAGGGAAAATTGGGTTCTAATGAAGCTAATTTCACAGAGTCCTAAGGCAGGAAGAGAACTTAAAGTTTCACAAATTATTTCATGCCTCCAAATGCCAGCAGAGTCTATTTACTATCTCAGAGACAGTCATATGTGCTAAGTTGGGTAGCTAGTTGGTATGGAATTTGATTTTGGATTACCTTGAAGATTCTTCTGCTCTTCTCTCCCTACTTTCCTCTCCAACAACAAATACCTAAAGTATCTCTAACTACAGGCAAAATTAACATACAGATATATTTACTATTTTACCAAGATGTGTTCCATGGAATGTGTCCCATAAGGTACTTCCCGAGTAACAGACTCTATGGGCAAACTAACTTTGTGGGTTATACTTGATTGTACCAGCCTTTGTTAGTTCAGGTCTTCCAGGAAGTAAATGCCAAAATGGGATTAAATGAGATTTATTAGGGAAATACCTAAAGAATGAAGGGGAAGAAACAGGCACAGGCAGAGAATCAAAGGTAGAAAAAAGGAGGATTGAATAGGCAGAATCTTAGATTACAGTGCAGTGCTAAGGAAGTTTCACTGAGGATGGGCACACCAGAGCTTAGTCACTTGTTAGAAAAGTCTCATGTCTCACAGGAATGGGCTTGCACTGGTACACACACCGTGCACTGCCAGGGAGAAATTGTGGTCTTAGCACAAATGCAATGGTGGACCCAGAGGGCTGGCAGCTGGGACTGTCAGTCAACTTTTGCTCCCTGCAGCAGGAGATCTGAGAGGCACATTTTCATGTCTGTCTCACAGACGCTATTCTAAAGGTAATTTGTATGTAGCATTCATGACATACCTATGAAAGTGGTAAGTTCTACTAATATCTGCATTTTACAAGGCATAGGCAGGTTAAGTAACTTGCCCCAAACTGAAGTAATGGATCTGGGATTGGAAACTAATGAATCTGGCTCCAGAGACTGTGATCTTAACCACTGCATTATATTGTCTCACAATATCCTCTTTTGGAGAATCATAACATAACTTCCCAATACTCCATTCCATCCTATTTCTTTATCCACTTCTTATTTCACAATGTGCATAACTATGATCAAGGCTTTGAGAATTCTCCAGTAAAAAGAAATGTTTGTTTAGCCCAGTGCTTTCCAAATTTATTTACCTATGGAACCCATAGTTGATAGTACTAGTGTTCTCTAGAACACATTTGGGAAAATACACTATTTTAAATGATTAGCAACAAATTCTTTCCAAGGAGCAAGGTTCTATGGGAATCGAAGGAGACACTGTGAAGGCTGAGCTCCTAGGTGGGCAGAGATAAGTTGTTATAAATGCAAAGGGAGCAGAAGATTGAGATTCATCAAAACAGAGCTTAGGGGCTTCCCTGGTGGCGCAGTGGTTGAGAGTCCGCCTGCCGATGCAGGGGACACGGGTTCCTGCCCCGGTCCGGGAAGCTCC
>NW_006769289.1:461727-485753 GCF_000442215.2 Lipotes vexillifer
CTTAGGGGCTTCCCTGGTGGCGCAGTGGTTGAGAGTCCGCCTGCCGATGCAGGGGACACGGGTTCGTGCCCCGGTCCGGGAAGATCCCACATGCGGCGGAGCGGCTGTGCCCGTGAGCCATGGCCGCTGAGCCTGCGCGTCCGGAGCCTGTTGCTCCGCAACGGGAGAGGCCACAACAGTGAGAGGCCCAAGTACCGCAAAAAAAACAAAAAAACAAAGAACAGAGCTTAGGCTTCAGTTCCACCATTTCTGGTGAGGTGGCTTGGTTTGATAACCACTTATCCTCAGTGTTTTAGCTGTCAATCATGGATAATAGTGCCCATTTGCCAGTGTTATTCAAATCAAGTATGAATTTATATAAAGGTGTTTATCCCAGTGCCTCGCATAAAGCAGCTGTGGTCAAATATCAATGTTCTTCCTTGATTTTCCCTCAAAGAAAGACTAAATGCATTTAATTTACCCCTTAGCTAAGGGTTAGTTCTCTCAGTGAAAATTATGTCTGCCTGACTAATGTGCAATGACTCTTTGCTTCAGGATATTCACTAAAAATATTAATTGGACACAGAATTTTTCTGTTGAGAAAGGAATTAGGTAAAAATAGTGTTGTGGATTTGAGGGAATATCCATATATGGACTTTGATTAAAACCTAAGAGCATCTGTCATTAACATATCTCTTGGAGGACAAGAAAGCTTGGAAGATTAGTTGTATCCCCCCTTGCTCTCCTCAGATTATAAAGATAAAAGTTGAATACCTAGGAATGAAAGGAGTAAAGGGAGAAGAACTATGGGCTCAGGAGAGGAGATGGGCAGAGACAGACTGCTGTATTCCCTGGGAAGGAAGTCCTCAGCTGATCCCTGTGCTAATTTCCCCAATGCTCCTCTCCCTTCTCCCTGCTCTGAGACTCATTGCGCAGCTTCGACCAATCCCAGATCCATTACTTCGGTTTGGGGCAAGTTACTTAACCTGCCTATGCCTTATAAAATGCAGATATTAGTAAAACTTACCACTTTCATAGGTATGTCATGAATGCTACATACAAATTACCTTTAGAATAGAGCCTGTGAGACAGCTCCGACCAATGGGCTTTACAATTCTGTTCTGTGGCTGGGGATGGTCAGTTAACAGGACCTGAGCATTAGGACTTTCTACACGGAGGGGATATAGCACTGGAGACATGATCATTTGCTATTCTTGTTTTTCTGTAATCCCAGTGATATAAAAATGTCCATTACCCCTTTACTTTCTCCATGGAGATTTTACTTCCGTCTCCCTCCTGGGCTCGTGATGGACTCTCTGGAAGGCTTTTCCTCCTCTGGTCCTTCCTTTCTCATTCAACCTTCTACATTTTGCTTCAACTTTTTTTTTGTGTGTGTGTGTCCCTTGTTGGCTCCATTCTTCATTCCGACCCCTCCTCTTTGTCCTTTCTTCATTCTCTGCACAAGTTATTTATAGGACAGTTTCACCTTCTTTCCCCTTCTAGGATTTGGCTCTTTCCCAGGTTCCTTTCTGTTACACCTGTGCTGCTATTTGAGCATCTGTAGTCTTTAAGGGTTGGTCAGAGGCCGAGATGCTCCCTGCCAAAAGGCAAGGGGTGATTTGTTCTGAATTAGCAGTCTATAACTGACTCTGACCTTTATACCTTTTCTGGTACAGAGACAGATACAGTGCAGGACAATATGTGAGCTGCTAGGAGAATTGTATGACCAATCCCTTCCTTCCAAGCTAAAGAGACCAGATTTTATTTTGAGCCCTGCAGACTCTCTCCTTTGATTAAAAATCTTTTATTTTTTCAGAAATAGCAGGTTTACCTTAGTTCCCCTTTTTGTACTGAAATCCCACTGATCTTTCAAGGCTCAATACCCATACCGCACCATCTGGGAGCATGAATTTCCCTGATATCCCTGTCAGAGGAAATTACTCTCCTCTCTGTTCTCAGGACACCTTGTTTTGGCCTCCCTAATGGCCCTCTCCCTCAGTTAGTTTGCACAGCAGGTAGTTTTAGTGTCATTCTCCTCTGGTAAACTGTTGGCTCCTTAGGGGCACCTTCTTCAAATTTGTAGGACGAGGTTCAGCCTCTTTGGCTCTTTGCTCTTTTGGAAAGAGCAATGATTCTCAAGCTTTAGTGGCTGAGATATGAAGTATACCAATGCACAATGGCAAGTCTATATAGGACAATAAAACCTGACCCACACCTCTATAGCAACCAGCCTGGGGAGCCAATCAGCCCAGAACAATTAGAATTTGGTCAATAACTGCCAGCTTCACTAATTTTTGCCCCCACCTCCAACCCGGGACCAACCAGAGAAAGTGAAATATATTTGCAAACCAATCACATAGGATGCCCCACTTCTAGTTAGCCTCATCCAGCGTTCCCACATCAATAACCTCCAGTCAAGACATATCTTAAACTTTCCCTTTTTTTCCACTGTAAAGTTTTGCCACTCCCCTGACTGCCTTAGAGTCAAATGTAAGTGATGGTGGCTGATTTCCTTGCTATAGCAAGCTCTATGGTCTTCATTTATTTCTACACAGCATAAGAATCATGCAGAGAGCTTGTTAGTTGAATTGTCAAAATTTTAATTCAGTAGATATGGGGTGGGGCCTGAGATGCTGCACTTTTAATGAGCCACAGGTGATCTTGAGTAGCACAGAATGAGATAGTGTGTTCAGGTAATTATCAGATATTAATCTATGTTCTCCCCACCAAATTTCTTTTGCCTTTCCCTTGCTGCATTCACACAGGGAAACTTTCCTGAGTTCAGTATCTCAGGGGAGAAATGAAGCAAGCAGGAAGGAAATACTTAGGGACTTTACTTCTGTGTTTTGGGTTTTTTTTCCACAAAAATTCAGGATATTAGTGTCTCTTAACCTGGGGTTATTTTTCTCCCAGCAGGAAACATTTTGCACTTCAGATTGTCACAGCTAAGAGACATTTACTGGGTGTGTGTAGATGCTGCTAACATCTGTGGGGGAGGAAAACTTTTCCTTTCTTCCATTCTGGTTTCTTTGACTGATCTAATTAAATTGCCATGAGATAAATTAACAGGAGAAAAACAAACTTAAGTTTTTTTATGTACAGGAGCTCATAAAAATATGACTCAAAGAAGTGACCAAAGCAGGCAGCTTTTCTACTCTTTAGACAAAGAAACAATAAATTTGGGAAGAATTGATAAAGAAGTTTGGGTTTGGGGTAGTAAATTAGTGAAGAAGTAACAAGATTTGTTTACACAGCCTTCTTGGCCCTAAATTCCCTATCTCTGGTGATAAGGTCGTCTCTTTGCCTGCTGGTACATGGAGGATACCTTTCACATGGGAAATTTATTTCTTCCATCTCAGGGGGTGAAGAAGAGTCAGTGTCCTTCTTGCACTGGCTGTTTCTTAAGTAACTTTAATTCAAAATAACCAATGTACCAGAATGACACACTTTGGGGAGACATATTCTGCTCTCCTTCATATCCTAGAATCCAAAGGACAAGCCCCCACTACAAAGAATTATCTGGTTCAGAATGTTAATGGTGCCAAGGTTTCAAAACCTTGATATAGAAGAGGCACAGAGAGAATGTTTAAAAGCAGCAAGGGCTTTCCCCATCTCCTAAGATTTCCTGGGTTGGGGGATCTATAGTAGAGACACAGGGAAAGAGATAAGAGCAGAGACATATGTGGGTCATGGCCCATATAGAGGGGCCTTGTACCATGTTTCCTCAATAGACCTGTGGGGATACAGAAGGACTTAGAGGAGGAGGGCTACAAGTTGAATCTGGATCAAGAGGGACAGTTGGATAGCCTCATTGTCCATGCTCAATCCAAAGCTGCCGTTATCCCTTAGCATGGAAATGAGAGAGAAGTTGCTTCAGGATGAACATGCCAGGTGAGAGGGAAAAGGGATACCTCAGAAGTAAACAATGGACAAATGACAGGACCAGATGGGAAGGATTTTGGAAAACAAATGGCATAGAAAATCAGAAATGGCTCCCTCTCTGTGCCTTATACTTTGAAAGCACCTGAAACTTAGATGCAGCCCTAGGAAAAGTGGACCTGAATGGTCTGAGATTAATTTTCCAGTATAATAACAGGCTGTGGGAAAATAAATGTTCCTGTTTTTTCTGTTGTTCGTGGTTAATCTGTTCTGCTCCAGAAAACTTGTGTGTGTATTCAGGGTAATACTAATAAGTATGCATATTAGAAACTTAACAGAATCCAAAAGAAAAAAAGCAAACTGAGTTAGAGAAACAGAATAGTTCCTACATAGCTAAGTTTTTGTCTGAACTCCTAATAAAACTATCTACCCCACGGTTCATCATGGACATTAAGAATTGAAGCCGTGCCTTATTGTCTATAGTATGACTTTGTGCTTTTCCTTGGTCTTCAGTAGTATAACTTTACTACTCAGGCAAATGGCCTGATTATTCATTATAGGAAATTCCCAAAAGACCCATCAACTCTTCAGTGGAAAACATCAACAGACAGTTTAAGCCTTATGATTTTTTTTTTTTTTTTTTTTTTTTGCAGTACATGGGCCTCTTACTGTTGTGGCCTCTCCCGTTGCGGAGCACAGGCTCCGGACGCGCAGGCTCAGCGGCCATGGGTCACGGGCCCAGCCGCTCCGCGGCACATGGGATCTTCCCAGACCGGGGCACGAACCTGTGTCCCCTGCATCGGCAGGCGGACTCTCAACCACTGCGCCACCAGGGAAACCCTAAGCCTTATGATTTTTAAATACTTCTCCTAAAAGTCCTTACCTTACTCTTTCCACCAATCCTGGACTATTGTATTATAATCCTTAACAATTCTAATCAAGCCCCCCAAATTTCCCCCTCAACCCCCCTGGAAAGATATGCCTTAAATAAAACTTCCAAATCTCAGTACATTCTGACATTACCTTTCCCCTTCTCAAATGTTGCCAAAGAAGTGTTAGGTGGTTTTCTCCCTGAAGTGTGGTAAGCAATATACTCAGATTTGTCTCTCAGCAGGTTGTGTTGGACATATTTGGGAAGCCAACTTTCCATGCTTGGCAATCAACCACCTGACCAGGGAAACCCTAAGCCTTATGATTTTTAAATACTTCTCCTAAAAGTCCTTACCTTACTCTTTCCACCAATCCTGGACTATTGTATTATAATCCTTAACAATTCTAATCAAGCCCCCCAAATTTCCCCCTCAACCCCCCTGGAAAGATATGCCTTAAATAAAACTTCCAAATCTCAGTACATTCTGACATTACCTTTCCCCTTCTCAAATGTTGCCAAAGAAGTGTTAGGTGGTTTTCTCCCTGAAGTGTGGTAAGCAATATACTCAGATTTGTCTCTCAGCAGGTTGTGTTGGACATATTTGGGAAGCCAACTTTCCATGCTTGGCAATCACAGTAACAACAATCAAGGGATGCTATTTTTGTTCCAAATGTTTCCCTTTTCCTGGACCTCCTTGTGTCCTCAGTCCTCCTGATTTCATACATCAGTGGCCCCCAACCTTTTTGGCACCAGGGATCAGTTTTGTGGAAGACAATTTTTCCAGGGACGGGGGGCGGGGGGTATTGGTTCAGGCAGTAATGCCAGTGATGGGGAGCGGCAGATGAAGCTTCGCTAGCTCTCCCACCACTCACCTCCTGCTGTGTGGCCCTGTTCCTAACAGGCCATGGACTGGTACCAGTCTGCAGCCCAGGGGTTGGGGAACCCTGGCATACATCATCCCATATACACAACTGTATGCTTGCATGGGTGCAACTTGTTCATTGTTCTTTTGGTGATTGCAAAAGGGGTCCAAGTTGTGTCTAGAGGCAAGGAGGCAATGACGAGCAGAAGCAAGAAATTTGGTTCACAGGACTCTTATATGGCTGGATGCTTCTGGGATTTGTGTACACCTGGGTAGGTTGACTATTGATGGGGAAATATAATTAACAACAGAATTTTCTCCCAACCCAGATAAGCTCTCCACAAAGGTACTAGCGAAATAAAATGGTTTTATTATTGAATAATTGTTAAGCCAGAATATGATGTGCAACACAGGCAATCTGCTAAGAGAGTGCAAAGAGAGAAAGGAACCTCACCCCCTTATATCGTCAACAGACACAACCCATTCCATACATGCTATCAATAACTAGTCCTCAAGAGGACTTGACAGCACGCTCGGTCACACACAGTTCATTCTAACTTCTGGTAATCAGGGTGATCATCTGTGTTAACTAATTGGCTCTATACAAAGGAAAAACAAATTTCTCATATCGTTATGACAAGAGGTAGTTTTGCAAATTTGGGGGAAAATACTCACCAAAGTTAGGCTATTAGTCTTCCACAGAAATAGGAGTGCTATCTCCCTTGATGTTAGCATTTCAAAAAGATGGCTCCCAGGTCCTTGAAAAAGACATTCCTGAGTCATACACCTGACAAAAAGCCTATCTAGTTTTCAAAAGATTTACATAGATTTCAAAGTGGGAAGTAAGTACTTACCATTTTAAGTTTTCTAAAGTCAATTCTCTAAGAAAAAGGAGGGGAGGGGAATCTCTTCCCTTATTTTAAACAGGGAGAATTAAGTCTCTTATTTAAAAATTTTATTTCACCTTACATTATGCAGGGATCTGACTGAAATAATCAGTTCTGCCACGGTGGTTATTTCATCTGTGAGGGGTAAAATTTGTGCCTCAATGGAACGCTGTGTACTTTCTAGAGCACATCGTGAGGGTTATCTAATTCTAGACTTCCACTGTCTTTGTGCTATTTTGCCACTCTATAAATTGCAGATAACTGACAGCAATGTAAAATAATTCCTGTTCATAGACATGGAAATTCTGTCCTATCCAGTAGAAGTTCAGCTGACTATCCTCCTCTAACATGGATGAGGCCAGTTTTGCCTCCATTTGCACATTCATTTTAATATCTCCTACCTATAGATGTATCTCTTCTTTGTCTTCTCATTTTGAACCAATTTTCCCATCTTGTTCTCTCAGTGAGTAATGAGCTAAATAAAATCTTTAGCATATGTTTATTTTATATCTGTACAAAAGTCGTGATTTTACCTATTTTTTTGAAAATTACCCTTTAACACCTGGCACAGATCCAGTCTTACCAGCATTCCCAAATTCCATTCTTAGCTCTAAACTTGGCTGTATGACTTTGGCGAGATCCTTATTAATAACTTATTAAATTTTTAGGTGCTAGTTAGGAAAAAATAGTAAAAATGGACACTGAACAGGAGTGGAACCTGGTCAGAATGCCTCTGACAGCTCCATAGATATCTACTGTGTAATCTGGTTCATTCAGTTAGGAGAGTGGGCTTAATTTTGTTCACCTGTTTTCCATCAGTTTTTCTTTGTATCCTTTGTACTTGATGGTCAGCCTTTTATTTATATAATGCACTTTATTCTGATACTCAGGTGGAAGGTGACATTTGTTCATCTTCTTGCTGTATAATGTTATGGGTTGTTTGCTTTTTACTGTTCTCAAAATGGCATCAGGATTTATGGTACGATTCTTCTGGTCCCATGAACTTCATATCTCCATCCTTGGCAGTTCTCCAATGTCTGGAGCTTCTGAGGGAGGCAAATAATAATAATGAAAATAATGATTTGCCCAGGTATTGTAGATGATGCACTTGATGTGGGAAATTTTTTTCTAATACCTTCAGAGGAGAGGCATTTGATCTGAAGCATGTGATGTGATAAACTCACCAGTGTCGTAACTGAGAAGAAATTTTAAATTATTTTCTATTATTATAGCTCTGGCATTAAACATGTAGTTGACTCCTACCTTGTCATTTACTAGCTGCGTTGCCTTAGGTAAAGTGAGTTAATCTCTTTACGCATCAGTTTACCCTTTTGTTAAATGGGGATAGGGATAGTATCTACCTCCAAAGCCCTTGCTCATGTTCTCTGTCTGTCAGCAATGTTCTTCCTTCCAGCTGCCAAATGGAAACCTTTCAGATGTCAGCTCAAATAACAATTTTCTCAGGGAGGGTTTCCCTTCTCTCTCTTCCAGTTACACTCTCCCAGAGCATCTTATAATTTAAAAAAATCACATAGTTCACAATTTATAATCATATATGGATGAGTGTGTTTATTCAATTTCTGCCTCCTCTTCTAGGGTGTGGGGTCCATGAGCATGTAGGTGGGGTAAGATTGTATCTCTCTATGCCCAATACCTCATACTGTGACAGGCAAGACGTCAGTGCTCGATAAATAGATAAATATTTTTAAAGTTTTATTGAACTTGTCACAACATTGTTTCTGTTCTATGTTTTACTTTGTTTTGTTTTCTTGGCCACGGGGCATGTGGAATCTTAGCTCACCTACCAGGGATCAAACCCACATCCCCTGCATTGGGAGGCAAAGTCTTAACCACTGGACTGCAAGGGAAGTCCTTAATAAATGCTTGTTGATTGAATAAATGAAATATTTAAAATGGTACCCTAAACAGAGAGGCACTTAATAAATGTTACTTGCCCTTTTTGTTGCATTCAAAAGAGGAAATTCAGGACATTTAAAAGGCAGTAGATTGAAAATGGCCTCTTTTGGATATTCAGATAAACTAAGAACATCTTTCAGTGTAACCTTTTTCTATGTAATATATATACTCTATTTACCACTATTTAAAAGTAATATCTCACCCCACATAACTCTGAAATGCGAGTCAAATGCTTGACTTCTTATATCATATTGTATACATGGAGCATATTGTGTGCTGATGGTATATGCTTGATCATCAAATTAATTTTTCTTTAAACTTTTAGGTATTAATTATTTTTAAACATCTTTATTGGAGTATAATTGCTTTACATTGTTGTCTCTGTTTCTGCTGTATAACAACGTGAATCAGCTATACATATACATATATCCCCATATCCCCTTCCTCTAGAGCCTCCCTCCCACCCTTGCTATCCCACCCTTCTAGGTGGTCACAGACATCAAGCTAATCTCCCTGTGCTATGCACCTGCTTCCCACTAGCTATCTGTTTTACATTTGGTAGTGTATATATGTCAATGCCACTCTCTCACTTCATCCCAGCTTACCCTTCCCCATCCCCATGTCCTCAAGTCCATTCTCTACGTCTGCATCTTTATTCCTGTCCTGCCCTTAGGTTCTTAAGAACCTTTTTTTTTTTTTAGACTCCATATATATGTGTTAGCATATGGTATTTGTTTTCCTCTTTCTGACTTACTTCACTCTGTATGACAGATTCTAGATCCATCCACCTCACTACAAATAACTGAATTTCACTTCTGTTTATGGCAGAGTAATATTCCATTGTATATATGTGCCACATCTTCTTTATCTATTCACCTGTTGATGGACACTTAGGTTGCTTCCATGTCCTGGCTATTATAAATAGTGCTTCAATGAACACCATGGTATATGTTGCTTTTTCAATTATGATTTTCTCAGGGTATATGCCCAGTAGTGGGAAAGCTGGGTCATATGGCAGTTCTCTTTTTAGTTTTATAAGGAACCTCCATACTGTTCTCCATAGTGGCTGTATCAATTTACATTCCCAGCAACAGTGCAAGAGGGTTCCCTTTTCTCCACACCTTCTCCAGCATTTGTTGTTTGTAGATTTTTAAATGATGGCTATTCTGACTGGTGTGAGGTGATACCTCATTGTAGTTTTAATTTGCATTTCTCTAATGATTAGTGATTTTAAGCAACCTTTCATATGTTTTTTTGCAATCTGTATATCTTCTTTGGTGAAATGTCTATTTAGGTCTTCTGCCCACTTTTGTATTGGGTTGTTTGTTTTTTGGATATTGAGCTGCATGAGCTGCTTGTATATTTTAGAGATTAATCCTTTGTCAGTTTCTTCATTGGGAAATATTTACTCATATTCTGAGGGTTGTCCTTTTGTCTTGTTTATGGTTTCCTTTGCTGTGCAAAAGCTTTTAAGTTTTATTAGGTCCCATTTGTTTATTTTTGTTTTTATTTCCCTTTTGCTAGGAGGTGGGTGAAAAGGATCTTGCTATGATTTCTGTCATCGAGTATTCTGCCTATGTTTTCCTCTAAGAGTTTTATACTGTCTGGCCTAACATTTAGGTTTTTAATCAATTTGGATTTTAATTTTGCATGTGGTGTTAGGGAGTGTTCTAATTTCATTCTTGCACATGTAGCTGTCCAGTTTTCCCATCACCACTTATTTAAGAGGCTGTCTTTTCTCCACTGTATATTATTGCCTCCTTTATCAAAGATAAGGTGACCATATGTGTGTGGGTTTATCTGTGGGCTTTCTATCCTGTTGCATTGATCTATATTTCTGTTTTTCTGCCAGTACCATACTCTCTTGATTAATGTAGGTTTGTAGTATAATCTAAAGTCAGGGAGCCTGATTCCTCCAGCTCTGTTTTTCTTTCTCAAGATTGCTTTGGCTATTCAGGGTCTTGTGTGTTTCCATAAAAATTGTGAAATTTTTGTTCTATCTCTGTGAAAAATGCCAGTGGTAGTTTGATAGGGATTACATTGAATCTGCAGATTGCTTTGGGTAGTATAGGCATTTTCACAATGTTGACTCTTCCAATCCAAGAACATGGTATATCTCTCCATCCATTTGTGTTATCTTTAATTTCTTTCATCAGTGTCTTATAGTTTTCTGCATACAGGTCTTTTCTCTCCTTAGGTAAGTTTATACGTAGGTGCTTTATTCTTTTCTTGCAATGGTAAATGGGAGTGTTTCTTTAATTTCTGTTTCAGATTATTCATCATAAATGTATAGCAATGCAAGGGAATTCTGTGCATTAATTTTGTATCCTGCTACATTATCAAATTCATTGATTAGCTGTAGTAGTTTTTGGTAGCATCGTTAGGATTCTCTATGTATAGTATCATGCCATCTGCAAACAGTGACAGTTTTACTGCTTCTTTTCTGATTTGGATTCCTTTTATTTCTTTTTTGTCTCTGGTTGTCGTGGTTAAAACTTCCAAAACTATGTTGAATAATACTGGTGAGAGTGGGCAACCTTGTCTATTTCCTGATCTTAGTGGAAATGGTTTCATTTTATCACCATTGAGAATGATGTTGGCTGTGGATTTATCATATATGATGTTTATTATGTTCTCTCTAGGCCTGCTTTCTGGAGGATTTATATCATAAACGGGTGTAGAATTTTGTCAAAAGCTTTTTCTTCATCTATTGAGATGATCATATGGTTTTTCTCCTTCAATTTGTTAATATGGTGTATCACATTGATTGATTTGCATATATTGAAGAATCCTTGCATTCCCCCCAGTTGATCATGGTGTATGATGCATTTAATGTGCTGCTGGATTCCGTTTGATAGTATTTTGCTGAGGATTCATGCATCTATATTCATCTGTGATATTGACCTGCAGTTTTCTTTTTTTGTTTGTCTGTTTTTGGTATCAGGGTGAGGATGTCCTCTGTCCTCGTAGAATGAGTTTGGGAGTGTTCCTCCCTCTGCTATACTTTGGAAGAGTTTGAGAAGAGTAGGTGTTAGCTCTTCTCTAAATGTTTGATAGAATTCACCTGTGAAGTCATCTGGTCCTGAGCTTTTTTTTGTTGGAAGATTTTTAATCACAGTCTCAATTTCAGTGTTTGTGTTTGGTCGGTTTATATTTTCTATTTCTTCCTGGTTCACTCTTAGAAGGTTGTGCTTTTCTAAGAATTGTCCATTTCTTCCAGGTTGTCCATTTTATTGGCATATAGTTGCTTGTAGTAATATCTCATGATTGTTTGTATTTCTGCAGTCAGTTGTTACTTCTACTTTTTCATTTCTAATTCTATATTTTTTTACATCTTTATTGGAGTATAATTGCTTTACAATGGTGTGTTAGTTTCTGCCTTATAACAAAGTGAATTAGTTATACATATACATATGTTCCCATATCTCTTCCCTCTTATGTCTCCCTCCCTCCCACCCTCCCTATCCCACCCCTCCAGTCAGTCAAAAAGCAACGAGCTGATCTCCCTGTGCTATGTGGCTGCTTCCCACTAGGTATTTACCTTACGTTTGGTAGTGTATATATGTCCATGCCTCTCTCTCACTTTGTCACAGCTTACCCTTCCCCCTCCCCATATCATCAAGTCCATTCTCTAGTAGGTCTGTGTCTTTATTCCTGTCTTACCCCTAGGTTTTTCATGACATTTTTTTTTCTTAAATTCCATATATATGTGTTAGCATACAGTATTTGTCTTTCTCGTCCTGACTTACTTCACTCTGTATGACAGACTCTAGTTCTATCCACCTCATTACAAATAGCTGAATTTCGTTTCCTTTTATGGCTGAGTAATATTCCATTGTATACATGTGCCACATCTTCTTTATTCATTCATCCGATGATGAATACTTAGGTTGTTTCCATCTCTGGGCTATTGTAAATAGAGCTGAAATGAACATTTTGGTACAGGACTCATTTTGAATTATGGTTTTCTCAGGGTATATGCCCAGTAGTGGGATTGCTGGGTCATACGGTAGTTCTATTTGTAGTTTTTTAAGGAAACTCCAATCTGTTCTCCACAGTGGCTGTATCAATTTACATTCCCACCAAGAGTGCAAGAGGGTTCCCTTTAATTCACACCCTCTCCAGCATTTATAGTTTCTAGATCTTTTGATGATGGCCATTCTGACTGGTGTGAGATGATATCCCATTGTAGTTTCGATTTGCATTTCTTTAATGATTAATGAAGTTGAGCATTCTTTCATGTGTTTGTTGGCAATCTGTAAATCTTCTTTGGAGAAATGTCTATTTAGGTTTTCTGCCCATTTTTGGATTGGGTTGTTTGTTTTTTTGTTATTGAGCTGCATGTGCTGCTTATAAATTATGGAGATTAATCCTTTGTCATTGCTTCATTTGCAAATATTTTCTTCCATTCTGAGGATTGTATTTTGGTTTTGTTTATAGCTTCCTTTGCTGTGCAAAAGATTTGAGTTGCATTAGGTCCCATTTGTTTATTTTTGTTTTTATTTCCATTTCTCTAGGAGATGGATCAAAAAGGATCTTGCTGTGATTTATGTCATAGAGTGTTTTGCCTATGTTTTCCTCTAAGAGTTTGATAGTTTCTGGCCTTACATTTAGGTCTTTAATCCATTTTGAGCTTATTTTTGTGTATGGTGTTAGGGAGTGATCTAATGTCATACTTTTACAAGTACCTGCCCAGTTTTCCCAGCACCACTTATTGAAGAGGCTGTACTTTCTCCACTGTAAATCCCTGCCTCCTTTATCAAAGATAAGGTGACCATATGTGTGTGGGTTTATCTCAGGGCTTTCTATCCTGTTCCATTGATCTATCTTTCGGTTTTTGTGCCAGTACCATACTGTCTTGATTACTGTAGCTTTGTAGTATAGTCTGAAGTCAGGAAGCCTGAGTCCTCCAGCTCCGTTTTTCATTCTCCAGATTACTTTGGGTATTCGGGGACTTTTGTGTTTCCATACAAATTGTGAAATTTTTTGTTCTAGTTCTGTGAACAATACCAGTGGTAGTTTGATAGGGATTGCATTGAATCTGTAGATTGCTTTGGGTAGTAGATTCATTCTCACAATGTTGATTCTTCCAATCCAAGAACATGGTATATCTGTCCATCTATTCATATCATCTTTAATTTCTTTCATCAGTGTCTTATAATTTTCTGCATACAGGTTTTTTGTCTCCTTAGGTAGGTTTACTCCTAGATTTTTTATTCTTTTTGTTGCAATGGTAAATGGGAGTGTTTTCTTGATTTCACTCTCAGATTTTTCATCATTAGTTTATAGGAATGCCAGAGATTTCTGTGCATTAATTTTGTATCCTGCTACTTTACCAAATTCATTGATTAGCTCTAGTAGTTTTCTGGTAGCATCTTTAGGATTCTCTATGTATAGTATCATGTCATCTGCAAACAGTGACAGCTTTACTTCTCCTTTTCTGATTTGGATTCCTTTTATTTCCATTTCTTCTCTGATTGCTGTGGCTAAAACTGCCAAACCTGTTGAATAAGAGTGGTGAGAGTGGGCAACATTTTCTTGTTCCTGATCTTAGTGGAAATACATTCAGTTTTTCACCATTGAGGATGATGTTGGCTGTGGGTTTGTCTTATATGGCCTTTATTATGTTGAGGAAAGTTCCCTCTATGCCTACTTTCTGCAGGGTTTTTGTCATAAATGGGTGTTGAATTTTGTTGAAAGCTTTCTCTGCCTCTATTGAGATGATCATACGGTTTTTCTCCTTCAATTTATTAATATGGTGTATCATATTAATTGTTTTGTGTATATTGAAGAATCCTTGCATTCCTGGAATAAACCCCACTTGATCATGTTGTATGATCCTTTTAATGTGCTGTTGGAATTTGTTTGCAAATATTTTGTTGAGGATTATTGAATCTATGTTCATCAGTGATATTGGCCTGTAGTTTTCTTTCATTGTGACATCCTTGTCTGGTTTTGGTATCAGGGTGATGGTGGCCTCATAGAATGAGTTTGGGAGTGTTCCTCCCTCTGCTATATTTTAGAAGAGTTTGAGAAAGATAGGTGTTAGCTCTTCTCTAAATGTTTGATAGAATTCACTTGTGAAGCCATCTGGTCCTGGGCTTTTGTTTATGGAAGATTTTAAAACACATTTTCAATTTCAGTGCTTGTGATTGTTCTGTTCATATTTTATATTTCTTCCTGATTCAGTCTTGGCATGTTGTGCATTTCTAAGAATTTGTCTATTTCTTCCAGGTTGTCCATTTTATTGCCATAGGGTTGCGTGTAGTAATCTCTCATGATCTTTTACTTCTCCAGTGTCAGTTTTTACTTCTCCTTTTTCATTTATAAATCTACTGATTTGAGTCTTCTCCCTTTTTTGCTTGATGCATCTGGCTAATGGTTTATCTATTTTGTTTATCTTCTCAAAGAACCAGCTTTTAGTTTTATTGATCTTTGCTATCATTTCCGTCATTTCTTTTCCATTTATTTCTGATCTGATTTTTAAGATTTCTTTACTTCTGCTAACTTTGGGTTTTTTTTGTTCTTATTTCTCTAATTGATTTAGGTGCAAGGTTAGGTTGTTTATTCGAGATATTTCATGTTTCTTAATGTAGGACTGTTTTGCTATATACTTCCCTGTTAGAACTGCTTTTGCTGCATCCCATAGATTTTGGGTCATCGTGCATCCATTGTCATTTGTTTCTAGGTATGTTTTAATTTCCTCTTTGATTTCTTCAGTGATAAGTTCGTTATTAAGTAGTGTATTGTTTAGCCTGCATGTGTTTGTATTTTCTACAGATCTTTTCCTGTAATTGATATCTAGTCTCATAGCATTGTGGTCAGAAAAGATACTTGAAACAATTTCAGTTTTCTTAAATTTACCAAGGCTTGACTTGTGACCCAAGATATGATCTATCCTGGAGAATGTTCCATGAGCACTTGAGAAAAATGTGTATTCTGTTGTTTGTGGATGGAATGTCCTATAACTATCAATTAAGTCCATCATGTTTAATGTATCATTTAAAGCTTGTGTTTCCTTATTTATTTTCATTTTGGATGAACTGTCCTTTGGTGAAAGTGGTGTGTTAAAGTCCCCTACTATGAATGAGTTACTGTTGATTTCCCCCTTTGTGACTGTTAGTATTTGCCTTATGTATTGAGGTGCTCCTATGTTGGGTGCATAAATATTTACTATTGTTATACCTTCTTCTTGGATCGATCTGTTGATCATTATGTAGTGTCCTTCTTTGTCTCTTCTAATAGTCTTTATTTTAAAGTCTATTTTGTCTGATGTGAGAATTGCTACTCCAGCTTTCTATTGGTTTTCATTTGCATGAAATATCTTTTTCCATCTCGTTACTTTCAGTCTGTATGTGTCTCTAGGTCTGAAGTGGGTGTCTTGTAGACAGCAAATATATGGGTCTTGTTTTTGTATCCATTCAGCCAATCTGTGTCTTTTGGTGGGAGCATTTAGTCCATTTAAATTTAAGGTAATTATCTCTATGTATGTTCCTATTCCCATTTTCTTAATTGTTTTGGGTTCGTTATTGTAGTTCTTTTCCTTCTCCTGTGTTTCTTGACTAGAGAAGTTTTTTTTAGCAGTTGTTGTAAAGCTGGTTTGGTGGTGCTGAACTCTCTCAGCTTTTGCTTGTCTGTAAAGGTTTTAATTTCTCCAGAAAATCTGAGTGAGATCCTTGCTGGGTAGAGTAATCTAGGTTGCAGGTTTTCTCATTCATCAGTTTAAATATGTTCTGCCTCTCGCTTCTGGCTTGCAGAGTTTCTGCTGAAAGATCAGCTGTTAATCTTATGGGGATTCCCTTGTGTGTTATTTGTTGTTTTTCCTTTGCTGCTTTTAATATGTTTTCTTTGTATTTAATTTTTGACAGTTTGATTAATATGTGTCTTGGCATATTTCTCCTTGGATTTATCCTGTATGGGACTCTGTGTGCTTCCTGGACTTGATTAACTATTTCCTTTCCCATATTAGGGAAGTTTTCAACTATAATCTCTTCAAATATTTTCTCAGTCCCTTTCTTTTTCTCTACTTCTTCTGGAACCCCTATATTTCAAATGTTGTTGTGTTTAATGTTGTTGCAGAGGTCTCTGAGACGGTCCTCAGTTCTTTTCATTCTTTTTTCATTATTCTGCTCTGCAGTAGTTTTTTCCACTATTTTATCTTTCAGGTCACTTATCTTTTCTTTTGCCTCAGTTATTCTGCTATTGATCCCTTCTAGAGTATTTTTCATTTCATTTATTGTGTTGTTCATCATTGTCTGTTTCATCTTTATTTCTTCTAGGTCCTTGTTAACTGCTTCTTGCATTTTGTCCATTCTATTTCCAAGATTTTGGATCATCTTTACTATCATTATTCTGAACTCTTTTTCAGGTAGACTGCCTATTTCCTCTTCATTTGTTAGGTCTGGTGGGTTTTTATCTTGCTCCTTCATCTGCTGTGTGTTTTCCTGTCTTCTCATTTTGCTTATCTTACTGTGTTTGTGGTCACCTTTTTGCAGGCTGCAGGTTCGTAGTTTCCATTGTTTTTGGTGTCTGTCCCCAGTGGCTAAGATTGGTTCAGTGGGTTGTGTAGGTTTCCTGGTGGAGGGGAGTAGTACCTGTGTTCTGGTGGATGTAGCTGGATCTTGTCTCTCTGATGGGCCTGTCCACGTCTGGTGGTGTGTTTTGGGGTGTCTGGACTTATTATGATTTTAGACAGCCTCTCTGCTAATGGGTGAGGTTGTGTTCCTGTTTTTCTAGTTGTTTGGCATAGGGTGTCCAGCACTGTAGCTTGCTGGTCGTTGAGTGAATGTGGGTGCTGGCGTTGAGACAGAGATCTCTGGGAGATTTTCACCATTTGATATTATGTGGAGCTGGGAGGTCTCTTGTTGACCAGTGTCCTGAAGTTGGCTCTCCCACATCAGAAGCACAGCACTGACTCCTGGCTGCAGCACCAAGAGCCTTTCATCCACATGGCTCAGAACCAAAGGGAGAAAAAGTAGAGAGAAAGAATTAGTAGAAGTAGGAAGAAAGAAAGAAAGGAAGAAAGGAAGAAAGGAAGGAAGGAAGGAAGGAAGGTAGGAAGGAAGGAAGGAAGAAGAAAAGAAGGAAAGAAGGAAAGAAAGAAAGAAAAAAGGAGGGAGGGAGGGATGGTGGGAGGAAGAAATGAAGGAGGGAAGGAGGGAAGGAAGGAAAAAAGAAAGAAAGAAAGAAGATAAAGTAAAATAAAGTAATGTAAAATATAATAGTTATTAAATTAAAAAATAATCCTTAAGAAAAAAATTAAAAAAAAAAACAATGGACGGATAGAACCTTAGGACAAATGGTGGAAGCAAAGCTATACAGACAAAATCTCATACAGAAGCATACACAGACACACTCACAAAGAGTGGAAAAGTGGTAAAAATCATAAATCTTGCTCTCAAAGTCCACCTCCTCAATTTGGGATGATTTGTTGTCTAAAGGATGGAAGGAAGGAAAGAAAGAAAGAAAGAAGATAAAGTAAAATAAAAGAAAGTTATTAAAATTAATTATTAAGAAAAAATATTATAAAAAAAAATGGAAGGATAGAACCCTAGGACAAATGGTGGAAGCAAAGCTATACAGACAAAATCTCACACAGAAGCATACACATACACACTCACAAAAAGAGGAAAAGGGGAAAAAATCATAAATCTTGCTCTCAAAGTCTACCTCCTCAATTTGGGATGATTCGTTGTCTATTCATGTATTCCACAGATGCAGGGTACATCAAGTTGATTGTGTAGCTTTAATCCACTGCTTCTGAGGCTGCTGGGGGAGATTTCCCTTTCTATTCTTTTTTCTCACAGATCACAGGGGCTCAGCTGTGGATTTGGCCCCGCCTCTGCTTGTAGGTCCCCGGAGGGCATCTGATTTTCGCTCAGACAGGACGGGGTTAAAGAGCCGCTGACTCAGGGGCTCTGGCTCACTCAGGCCAGGGTGAGGGAGGGGCATGGAGTTTGGGGCGAGCCTGCGGTGGCAGAAGCCAGCTTGACGTTGCACCAGCCTGAGGCTCGCCGTGCGTTCTCCCGGGGAAGTTGTCACTGGATCCCGGGAACCTGGCAGTGGCGGGCTGCACAGGCTCCCTGGAAAGGAGGTGTGGACAGTGACCTGTGCTTGCACACAGGCTTCTTGGTGGTGGCAGCAGCAGCCTTAGCGTCTCCTTCCCGTCTCTGAGGTCTGCGCTTTTAGCCGCGGCTCACGCCCGTCTCTGGAGCTTCTTTAAGCAGTGCTCTTAATCCCCCTCTCCTCGCGCACCAGGAAACAAAGAGGGAAGAAAAAGTCTCTTGCCTCTTCGGCTGCTCCAGACCTTTTCCCGGACTCCCTCCCGGCTAGCCGTGGTGCACTAACCCCTTCAGGCTGTGTTCACGCCACCAAACCCAGTCCTCTCCGATTGTGTGATTTTGTCTTTTATTTCTGTGGTGTATCATATTGATTTGTGTATATTGAACCATCCTTGTGAACTTGGGATGAATCCCACTTGGTCATGGTGTATAATCTTTTTTAAGTGTTGTTGGATTCAGTTTGCTAACATTTTGTTGATAATTTTCACATCTATATTTATCAAAGGTATTGGCCTATAATTTTCTTTTTTGGTGGTGTCTTTGGTTTTGATATCAGGGTGCTTATGGCTTCATAGAATGAATTTGGTAGTGTTCCCTGCTCTTCAATTTTTTGGAAGAATTGGAGAGGGATCAGCATAAATTCGTTTTATGTTTCATAGAATTCACCTATGATGCCATCTGGTTTTGGACTTCTGTTTGTAGGGAGTTTTTAAATTATAGATTCTATGTCACTTGTAGTCATCAGTCTGTTCAAATTATTTGTTTCTTCTTGATTCAATTTTGGTGGGCTGTATGTTTCTGGAAACTTGTCCATTTCTTCTAGGTTGTCAAATTTGCTGGCATATAATTGTCATAGTATTCCCTTATTATTATTATTATTTTTTTGTATTTCTGTGGTATCAATTGTTATGTCTCCTTTTTCATTTCTTATTTTGTTTATTTGGGTTCTTTCTCTTTTCTTCTTTTTGAGCCTGGCCAGAGGTTTGTCAATCTTGTTTATCCTTTCAAAGAACCAGCTCTATTGTTTTTTTAAATCTCTATTTTACTTATTTTTTCTCTGCTTTTTATTATTTCTTCCTTCTGCTGACTTTGGGTTTTATTTGTTCTTCTTTTTCTAACTCTTTCAAGTTGTAAGTTATGTTGTTTATTTGAGATTTTTCTTGCTTTTTGAGGAAGGCTTACATAACTGTGAACTTCCCTCTAAGAACTGCTTTTGCTGCATCCCATAGATTTTGTATGGTTGTGTTTTTATTGTCATTTGTGTAGACACATTTCTTAACTTCTTCCCACTCTGGTTTGTCTGCCATTGTACATAAAATAGACAGAGGGGCTCAGATCCTATAGCCCTCAGCCAGATTCACCTAAGTGCATGTGGTGGGTTGGGAGATTACAAACTTAGGAAGGAGCAGACACTGAAGGCTTATGTGAGTGGAGGAAGAGAAGGAAGGCTCCATCTTTCCAGGATCTCCTTCTCCAAGGAAAAGAAAGAAAGTAAAGAATTTTTTGTCTTTCTGTAGGATGAAATCCAAGTTGTTGCTGTTCTCTGTGATGGAAGAAGTGGGTAGAATAGTCAAAGCAAATAGGAAATACCAATACAAGTTACTCAGAAGGGCTAAACTGCTTTTATGGTTTAAAAACATGTCTTTCAAATTAAAAAAATATGCAGAATGCCTCAATTTGTCTCTAATACAAACAGAAAAACTCTAATTATTAGGATTTTTCAGATGCTTTTTGATTGAGAAGTTACAATAGTTTTTAAAGGGGATGCTCAAACCAATATTCTCATTTATTTGAGTTTTTTTTAGTATTTAAAATTTTTGAATATTGGTAATTCACATATGGCAGATACAGTGATTTTCAGGTAAAGGGATTATCCCATTATCTGGAGACCCAACTATGCTTGATGAATTAATAAACTTTATTGCATTCTTTTTAACATCTGAAGATTTACCACTAGATGGCACTTAAAGTCCATGAGACACAGAGGCCTGCTTCAACTGGGAGGCAAAAGACACAGGACAGGAATGCAATTTGAGTTCTTAGAGCAATATTATCTACTTTGCAGGAGAGGAAGAAAAGTAGATCCAAGATTATTTTGAGACAATGAGAGGGTAGGATTTTATAGTGAATCATAAATGATAGAATGTTCCTCTTTGAATATAATTTACCTTCACCTAAATCGATATTGATGAGCAGCTTTTTAATATTAAGACAACAGGGTGTTGTACTAATGAGAGTTTGGTGTAAATAGTGAAGGGTTGTATTCCTTCTGAAGAGGTTTGGAGCATGCACAGAGGATCTGAATGTGGGGTTTTGATACGAGCTCAGTACCTTCTCTGTTGTTTGGCAACAGGCTAACTGCTCTTTTTTGCTTATGGTTTGTGCTTCTCTCATACATCAGGGGAGCAAAACCCAATATAAGTTCACCATAATGCACAAAATGGAGTAATGGAGTGTAACGATTGATTTCAGAGACATAGCAACAGCCAACCATCTCACTGAATGTTCAATCAGATATGGATGTAGTGGCAGGTGGACTTAAATGGTTGGAGTTCATTTTTAGCCAAAGCATTATGTAACACCATCAAGGCAAAAACAGATACAATTAAACAACAGCCAGACCTGAAGCACTAGGTACCAGGCAGTGTGTGCAGCCAGCACACAGAGAGGGGAAAGATGACTGGATTGAGAGTCCGGGTGAGGATTTGGTTTAAACTCTACAGCCAATCACCAGTGTGACCTTGGGCAAGTTAAAATGTCTTTGAGCCTCTGTTTCTCACTTAAATTTGAAGAGTTTAGTTTATATGATTTCTGAAATCCCTTGTAAATTTTCTAGATCATGTCAGATCATAATTTTTTAATTTAGTCATCACAACAATTTTTTCATTTGGGCATAGCAGAAAGTTTATTATCCTCTCTGTTTTCTACAACAGGAATTGGAAGCTGAGAAAGGTTTCAAGTCTGGACACAGTCTACTGCTGCTCAAAGTGTGGCCTGGGCTGTATCAGACTTGTTTGGAAGAATGAGGGAAATGCAGACTCTCTGGCCTGATCCTGGAGCTAATAAAGCAGAATCTTCATTTTTTTTTTTTTTTTTTTTTTTTTTTTTTTGTGGTACGCGGGCCTCTCCCGCTGAGGAGCACAGGCTCCAGACGCGCAGGCTCAGCGGCCATGGCTCACGGGCCCAGCCGCTCCGCGGCATGTGGGATATTCCCAGACCGGGGCACGAACCCGTGTCCCCTGCATCCGCAGGCGGACTCTCAACCACTGTGCCACCAGGGAAGGCCAGAATCTTCATTTTTAACAAGATCCCAGTTAATTCATATGCACACTAGTTTGAGAAACACTGTCATGTACTGCACTTCTTGAAAAAGTCCCAGACTGCTGACCCCAGGATAGCTAATTTTATAGCTATGATTTCTCCTTTTATTCTTTTCCTTTAAGAACATCCTTGAATTGAGGGGTGGGATTTATTCATTTTTTGACAAATATTTATTAAGTACCTAATGTGTCTTAGTCACTGTTAGCCTCCAGGATAACAGAAAAGGACAAGAATGAGAAGGTCTCTGTCTTCGTGGATAAGTAAAGGAATTAATCCTGGTTGGCCTCAGCCTGCAGCGGCTTCAAGCAGGGTTTTGGTTCCTGGCCAGAGATTGAGATTGGGTTGCGGCAGTGAGACCACTGAGTCCTAGCCACTAGACCACCAGGGACCAGTGACCAGTGACAAGGCCCTAGTCCATCAGCAGTGTAGAAATGAATTTCCACATAGAGAAGGAAAGTAGTGAAGCAAGTAAAGTGTGTATTAGGAGAAAAAGGAGTACAGTACGTATGGATAGACACACAGGTGGGCTCAGAGGAAGAGTTGCACCCTCATGGTAGTTTGAATCACTTTTATGGGGCATTTCTTCTGAGTTGCCTTTGACCAGTCATCTTGCTCTGCCTAGTTCTGAGTCCATATTTTGTATATCTAAGGGTCCTCCCCTGTGTGCATGTGCAGCTCTTAACCAAGACAGATTCTAGCAATGAGGCTTATGGGTAGCTGACATCACTTACTATGAGGTGGCACCCCCTCCCTTTTTGACCTCCAGGGAGCCTTTCAGCATCATGTGTAGTCAGGGAGGTCTCCTTGATTTCGAGAATGAGGAATATGTGGTCTTTTATCTCTTATCTGGGCAGGACCCAGCCTCCTCCATCATCCTGCTTTTATGGAGTTTCTGTCCACAGGGGAGAAACTATTCAGCCTGGGGCCCATCTATCTCCTGCCTCAGAATTACTTGCAGGAGCCCTTTTTCTCTTTCTCTTTTTCTGCCTTCTATTTCAGAGTAGCAGTTTAGGTGGTAAGATGAGGCCTGCAGCCTCCAGCAGCCTTTATTTGAGGGTTTTTTTTAGCTTCTAAAAATAGGGGATTTTCTTGAGTATTGCAGGACATATAACAGCAACCCTGGCCTCTATCCAGATATGCCAGTAGCAACCTCCCAGTTGTGGCAACCAATAATGTCTCCAGACATTGATAAATGTCCCTGACCCATCTTATTGATAATGAGTGATCTAAGAGGAGCTAGGATATAGTCAAGGGGGGAGGCAGCCAGGAACCAATTAACAAGTCTGACTGCATATACGGTTTTCAGAAAAAGAGAAGTAAATGGGAACTTGAGCTTTCTTTTTCACTGTCAAAATTTTCTCCATAGTGAAAAAGTAGGTATGGGTTTCAGAAGAAGATCTATTCAGAATTAATTAGTGTCCACATATTTGAAGTTTATTTAATATTGTCTCTGAGGGACATGAAGAAAAGTAGAAGAGGAAATATCTCTTGCAGTTTCTATGCTCAAAGAACTCTCCCAAATTAATTAGCATTGTTTCTGTGGACAGTCAGTAGTCAAGGTTACCCACAGCCCCCCTTTTTTCTTTTACAGGTGACAAGAACAGTGGTATTGCATATCACACTTGAACCAGAGAATCTTTAGATAGAGATGTACAGATGGAGAATCTATAGATAGGCTTGCACTTCACCATAGATTCCCAGATAGTGAGATGTTTTTTCCTTCTTTGGAGCCAATAGGATTTAAATAATATGACACTGGGATGGTCAAGTTCCTGGCTAAATTTACAGGTGAGAGAGGAGACACTTCTGAAGTGATTTTAATGCAAATAAATACCACCAGAATAAAATGAGAGCACTTCCCTCAGACAAAATTGAAGAACAGAACTGTACAAACTCTGCATTCCTGTATTGCGAGTGGAGGGAGATGTAACCTTTCCACAGTTCTGTGTAAATTCTAGAAGTCTAGTCTGTCTTGATTCAGTGTAGAATTTGCTTCCTGAAATCTCTCTTGAAACTAAAAATCTGCTTTCTTGACTCATTTGTTTAACCCCTGTGACATATGTTAAATTTGTGGGCTTTAAAATGCAGAAGGAAAGCTGGAGCTGGGTTCAGGCAGCAGGGGGATATCTCTGGTCTTGCATACAGCCTTTCTTCTGACTGGCAATGTGAAGTGTATTATTGAAAAAGGCTGGTAGCTCAAGGTACTATTTGGTGTTTTCCCTTGGCAACAAGCAAGCGGCAAACTGTAG
>NW_006769289.1:485795-495363 GCF_000442215.2 Lipotes vexillifer
GTAGGGAAAATTGCTTCTAATCTGCTGGCATCTCCTACCCTGGTGAAATGTAACATGTAGTCTATGGCACAATGAGTCCTAAGAAATGAATAACTCACTTGAAGTAATTTCTCTGCTCTCTACCATGTTTTCAGGCATCTCTGCCTACTGTGGAGAATATAGGTACCATGTTTTGACAATCAGCAATAACCTGGGGGGAAATTAGAGTAAGGTACTAAGTGAAGGTGCTAAGTGGAAGTATAGCCATCAGGGTCTACTTCCTTGCTACACAATGTGTGGTCTGAGAACCACATCACATCACCTAGGAGCTTGTTAGAAATGCAGAATCTTGGGCCCACCCCAGACTTACTAAATCAGAATCTGCCTTTTAACAAGATCCCCAGGTGATTCATATACATGAATTAAGTTCATATACATGAATTAAGCTGCTTAAGTTCAAAAAGCAGCACTATTCTAGATTAGTAGTGCTCAACATTGACTGCACATTAGAATGTTCTGAGGGAGTTTGGAAATATCTTGATGCTCAGGCTAAACCCTAGACCAGTGGTTCTCAACTGGAGGTGACTTTGTCCCCAAGTGGACATTTGGCAACATTTGTAGATATTTTTGTTTGTCAAAGCTGTAAGGGTGCTACTGACATCTAGTAGGTAGAGGCCAGGATACTGCCAAGTATCCTACAATACAGCAGACAGCCCCTCATGGCAAAGAATTATCTAGCCCAAAATATCAATAGTGCCAGTATAGAGAAACATTGTTCTAGACCAATTAGATGAGAATCTGTGGGGGTGGGAAATAGTAACCATATACATTCTAAATTCTTCCCAAGTGATTCCAATATGCAGTCATAGTTGAGAAACTATGGTAGAGATTTGTTGATAGATAGCCATCAAGACAAGGAGTTGGGATTTAAAAGGTCCAGAGAGTTGATGTGGTTTCAGAATATTAAGGTGGGTTGAGCTGTTGTGTGTGTCTAGTGATTTCAGTTGTGAGGAAGGGAGGAGTGTGGGACAGTGAAGTAAATGGGACTTGTTAGAAATCAGAAAATTGCCTGGACCTTAAATAAGCAGGTTCAGAGACTTACTCTATATCTAGCAGCATGGAAGGAACTAAAGGGTATAAATCAGGACAAAAAGCCTAGTCATAGAGACTTTTCCAGTGATTTTTTTTCTGCACAACAAACCACTCCAAAACTTAGTGGCTTAAGACAACAATTTCTTATTACCTATCATGGTTGTGTGGCTTGACTAGGTTCAACTGGACAACTCTTTCTTAGAATCTCTCACGCAGAGGCTGTCAGATATTGTCTGAGGCTGCAGTCTTCTGAAGGCTTCTCTGTGCTGGATATCTAAGATGGCTCACTTACATGACTGGCAGTTGATGTTGGCTGTCACTGAGAACTCACCTGAAAGCTTATCTGGGGCTGTAGGCTGGAGCACCTCCGCATGACCTTCCCATGTGCTTTGGGCTTCCCTCAGTTTAATAGCTAGGTTTCCAGAGGGAGCATCCCAAGAGCAAGTGTTCCAAAAGGCTAGAGCAGGTTTGGACCCTTGTGAATCAAAGGCATAAGTATATACTATATATCTAAAGGTTCTAAGGACTGTTGATGTTTTCTTAAGAATTTTACTTTCTGAGAACTGAAACTTTTATATAATTAAGTTCATATACTGTTAAATCTTGTTGACTTAAGTTCCATCAGTAAGATTCAGAGATTATACGTGTTGGAAAAAATTAATACTGAAATATTTGTGAAACAAAGGACTGCTAAGAAAATATAAAATATCAATATGCTTTCTCTTTTTATGGTTATAGTAGGGATAGTAGTCAGGAGGTCTGTTTACTAAGAAAATAAACTTTAAAAATTTAAACAAAATTGTTTTTAATACCCAGGATGGCTGCTCATTATAAATGACTCATTCACTCATTAAACTAACCATGCAGAAAGATATGGTTGGGGGTTCCAATTTGTCCATGATGTATTTAAAATAATATAATAATGAAAACTATTTTATATTTAGAATTTTTGATGATTCAGACCCATTTCCACTAAATAAACTTTTTTTTTTTTTTGGAATTATAAATCACAGTCATCTCTCTGAGACAGTTCACATTCCTGTTGGACAATGAAAAAGGCTATAAACTTGATGGGAATGCAAATGTGTTGTTTACATTTTCTGAAAAGATCCAAAAAAATGGTCATTCAAAAAAGTTAAAATCAACTACAAATTTTGGGATATTCTTTTTTCTTTTTTATATTCTGTTGGTTTTCATGAGATTTTGTGAAGACATAAGGTATTTATTTCCATCAAAACAACTGACTCCCTGGGTTCTTGCTTTCTTCTATTAACAGTATAAGTTCCAAAATTTTATTAAATAAAGAGGTTCATAATCAAGAAGTAGTATTGCTTTTTGGTTAGAACAAATGAATAATACTTTGCAGTAATCAGTTTATTCTGCACTTAGTTTATGAAAAATATTTCACCAATTCCTTAAGACTGTTTTACTTTTCCCATCATACACGTGGGAACCATAATCATTATGAGAGTGAATAATTCCTACCTACAACAGGGCTTTACTTAGGAACAATTTTTTTATGTGCTCTTCACAGTTATACCACCTCAGAGATGTATCACTCAAAGAAATCTGGCCTATAAAGTTATGGGCCATCTTTGACAGAAGAGAAATCACCAAAGCTCAACATGTGGACCGGGGGTTTCAAGATGGTAGAGAAGTAGGTGGATATGGAGATCATCTCTCTCCACAGATGCATCAGGAATACATCTATAGATGAAAAAATTCTCACAGAACACCACCTGAAAACTAGCAGAAGACCTTGGACACTGGAAAAGACTATAAAGATCCCTGCATAACTGGTAGGATGGAGAAAAAGAAGGGAGAAGGAGGAGGAGAGGTAGTGGGATGGGACCTGCACAATGGGGCAGGGGAGCTGAAGCAGAGGAGAGATTCTTGAATTTGGGGAAACCCCCTCTCTGATGGGGAAATCGATTGGGACAGAAGGGAAGCATTTGAGGCTGTCAGAAGAGGGTGAAGCAGCTGATCTGTGGCAGATGGGACAGAGTGCGAAGTACACAGATGGTCCATACCGTGGCCCTAAGCACCCCAGACTGGGACATGTGTTCACAGATGTGCAAGGGGGCTGGGAGCTGGTGCATGGGGATTGGAGAACAGGCCCAGAGTGAGAACAGCTGTTAGCTGTGGGGAGATGGACTGAGGGGATGGGAGGGAAGAAATCTGCAGAAGGTAATGGCTATGAAGGAAGACTGGACTGCCATGGAAGCAGGGTGCTATTGCTGAGTCACCTGCAGGGAGATGGGCCACTATTGTAACCTCTCTTCCCACATGCCAGCACCTGCCAATGACAATAAAAGAAGCTTGCTCAAGACTGGCTCTTGTGTGCTGTCTGAAAAGCAATTTAAAAAGCCCCCTCAGAACTGGCCCTCATGTGCCAGCAGCAGGACAATAAAAATACAAAAGCCTGGGCTTCCCTGGTGGCGCAGTGATTGAGAGTCCGCCTGCCGCTGCAGGGGACGCGGGTTCATACCCCGGTCTGGGAAGATCCCATTTGCCGCGGAGCGGCTGGGCCCGTGAGCCATGGCCGCTGAGCCTGCGCGTCCGGAGCTCTGCGCATCCGGAGCCTGTGCTCCGCAACGGGAGAGGCCACAACAGTGAGAGGCCCGCGTACCACAAACAAACAAACAAACAAACAAACAAACAAAAAAATACAAAAGCCCTCTCAGGGCTGGCCCTTGCATGCCTGCTGCCAGCAGCCAGAAAATCCCCTGCCAGAGCTCACCCTCATGTGCCTTACACCAGGCACCAGAAAAGACCCTCACTAGGGCTATATCTCCTGTGCCCATGGCCATCGGCTTCCCTGTGCATTTGGTGCCACCAGGGCTCCTGCAATCCAAGCAGTTTTACCACCTTTGCTTCTGGTCCTCACAGGGGCAGACTCAAGAGCTCCAAAGCAGCCGCAGGACCAGACTCCTGAGGGTGGAACACATGCAGATGTGGGGATAAAACCTAAGCTGAACCCCAGGGATAGGGTGACTAAGGAATAAGATCAAAAATCTTTCCATCAGCTGTACAAGCTGCAGATTAAATCCCCATGATCAGCTAGGTAGACGCTGCATCTATGGAATATCTGAGTAGACAATGAGTGTTCTCACAAATGAAAACGGTCTAGCTCTAGAAGTTGTGGACTTTGGGGGTAAGCACACTCAGGAATTGGACCAGATCAGAGTATGAGTGGTCCCCACAGGGCCCACAGCAATTCTAGAGACCAGCCCAGATGCAGAGGAGAGCCTCTTGGGGAGGTGGAGATGGGCTGTGGCTCATGGTTTGTGGAAGGACACTTACAGCAGAGACCCAAAGGAAACAATTATTACTATTAACTTTAGCATGTTTTGATTCATTCTGTTGTTAGTTCTAGATTTTTGTGTTTTTTTTTTGGTTTCTTTTTCTTTCTTTTTTGTTTGTTTGTCTGTTGTTTTAGTTCCTTTTTTCTTAAGTCTTTTGGGATCTCCCTGTTTTATAACATACTTTTATTTATATTTTTTTAGGCATTTCTACTTTTACTTTGTTTTTCTGTTGTTCTGTGTTCTTTTCCTTTATGTTTTCTTCCTCTTTATCTTTAATATATTTTTCTTTTTTTAATATTTCCATTTCTACGTTGCTTTTCTGTTGTCCTGTGTTTTTTCCCTTTTTATTTTATTTTGTTATTATTATTATTTTTAAATCATTTTTATCAGTTTGCTCAGTTTCCTTGCTTTATTCTTCAGTTAGCACACTGCTTTGGTTTTGTTTTAGGTTATGTGTTTTTGTTTATTTTAATTTTAATTGTTTGATTTCATTTTTGAGTTCTTCTATTTGTCTGGTTGTTTCCTTGCTTTTTGATTTATTTGGCTCTGTTTTTGTTTCTTTTACATGTGTGTGTGTTTCCTTGATTCTGTTTTCATTAGTTTGATTTTGTTTTTACCATTTCTCCAGGGTTTTGTTTGTCTCCTTTTTCTTTAATATATTTTCTTTTTTTTATATATTTCTGTTTCTATGTTGCTTTTTGTTGTTCTGTCTTCTTTCCCCTTGCTCTTTTTCTTTCTTTTTATATCATTTTTATCAGTTTTTTTTTCTTTGTTTCATTCTTTAGTTAGCACTCTGCTTTGGTTTTGTTTTTTGGGTTTGGGTTCTTGTCAGCTTTCTCCTTAATTGTTTGATTTCATTCTTGGGTTCTTTTGTTTGTCAGTTGTTCTCTTGCTCTTTGATTTATTTGGTTCTGTTTTTGTTTCAATTGTGTGTGGGCATGTTTCCTTGTTTCTGTTTCTGTTTGTTTGATTTTACTCTTGATCTGGGGTTTTGTTAGTCTATTTTTTTTCCGTAAATATCCTTGATTGCTGGGATGAGCAACTTAGGGGGTCTTGGTCCCTTGACCAGAAGTTGGGCTACAGGCTCTGGAGTGGGAGCACCAAGTCCAGGATGCTAGACCACTAGTGAATTCCCAGCTCTAGGGAAGATTAATCACTAAGAGCTCTCACAGAAGCCTCTATCTGAATCCAAGACCTGGCTCCACCCAACTGCCAGCAGCTTCCAACACTGGAAGCCTCATAGATAACAACAAACAAGACAGGAACACAAACCCACTCATCAGCACACAGACTACCTAAAGTCATACTATGCTTACAGCACCCCAAAACACACCACCTGACACAGTCCTGCTCATCAGAGAGAAAAGACTCAGCTCCACCCACCAGAAAGAAGGCACCAGTCCCTCCCATCAGGAAGCCTACACAAGACATTGGACCAACCCCACCACCAGGGGCAGAGAACAGAAGCAAGAGGAACTACGACCCTGCAGCCTAGGGAAAGGAGACCTCAAATACTGTAAATTAGACTAAATGAGAAGAGAGAGAAATATCTTACAGGCAAGGAGCAAGATAAAAATGCACAAGACCAAATAAATAAAGAAGAAATAGGCAAACTACTGGAAAAATAATTCAGAGTAATGATAGTAAAGTGATCCAAAATCTTGGAAATAGACTAGAGAAAATACAAGAAACGTTTAACAAGGACCTAGAAGAACTAAAGAGCAAACTAACAGTAATGAACAACACAATGACTGAAATTAAAAATACTCTAGAAGGACTCAATAGCAGAATAACTGAGGCAGAAAACAGATAAATGAGCTGGAAGATAGAGTGGTGGATATAACTGTCACAGAGCAAAATAAAGAAAAAAGAGTGAAGAGAATGGAGGACAGTCTCAGAGACTTCTGGAACAACATTAAGCACACTAACATTCGAATTAAAGGAGTCCCAGAGAAGAAGAAAAAAAGAAAAGGTCTAAGAAAATATTTCAAGAGATTATAGGTGAAAACATCCACAACATGGAAAAGGAAATAGTCAATCAAATCCAGGAAGCACAGAGAGTCCCATACAGGATAAACCCAAAGACAAACATGCTGAGACACATATTAGTCAAAATAGCAAAAATTAAACACAAAGAAAAAATATTAAAAACAGCAAGGGAAAAGGAACAAATAACATACAAGGAAATCCCCATAAGTTTAACAGCTGATCTTTCAGCAGAAACTCTACAGGTCAGAAGGGAGTGACAGAATATATTTCAAGTGATGAAAGGGAAAATCCTACAGCCAAGATTACTCTACCCAGCAATAATCTCATTCAGATTTGAGGGAGAAATAAAAAGTTTACAGACAAGCAAAAGTTAAGAGAATTCACCACCACCAAATGAGCTTTATAACAAAGGCTAAAGGAACTTCTCTAGGCTGGAAACACAAGGGAAGGAAAAGACTTACAAAAACAAACCCAAAACAATTAAAAAATCATAATATGAACATACATATCAATAATTATGTTAAATATAAATTGATTAAATGCTCCAACCAAAACACACAGACTGGCTGAATGGGTACAAAAATAAGACCCACACATATGCTGTCTACAAGAGACCCACTTCAGACCTAGGGACACATACAGACTGAAAGTGAGGGGATGGAAAAAGATGTTCCATGCAAATGGAAAACAAAAGAAAGCTGGAGTGGCAACATTCATATCAGATGAAATAGACTTTAAAATAAAGACTATTACAAGAGACAAGGAAGGATACAATATAACAATCAAGGGATCAATCCAAGAAGAAGATATAACAATTGTAAATATCTATGCACCCAACATAGGAGCACCTCAATACACAAGGCAAATGCTAACAGCCATAAAAGGGGAAATCAACAGTAACACAATAATAGTAGGTGACTTTAACACCCCAATTACACCAATGTACAGATCATTCAAACAGAAAATTAAAAGGGAACACAAGCTTTAAATGACACAGTAGACCATATGGACTTAGTTGATATTTATAGGACATTCCATCCAAAACCAACAGAATACACCTTCTTCTCAAGTGCACATGGAACATTCTTCAGGCTATGTCACATCTTGGGTCACAAATCAAGCCTCAGTAAATTTAAGAAAACTGAAATCATATCAAGCATCTTTTCTGACCACAGTGCTATGAGACTAGATATCAATTACAGGAAAAAATCTGTAAAAAATACACACATGGAGGCTAAACCATATGGCACTACACAAACAAGAGATCACTGAAGAAATCAAAGAGAAAATCAAAAAATACCTAGAAACAAATGACAATGAAAACATGATGACCCAAAACCTATGGGATGCAAAAAAAGCAGTTCTAAGAGGGAACAATCCTACCTCAAGAAACTAGAAAACAAGAAATACGTAAACAAGAAAAATCTCAAACAACCTAACCTTACAACTAAAGCAATTAGAGAAAGAAGAATAAAAAATACACCCCAAAACCCAAAATTAGCAAAAAAGAAAGAAATCATAAAGAAGAGATCTGAAATAAATGAAAACAAATGAAGGAAACAATAGCAAAGATCAATAAAACTAAAAGCTGGTTCTTTGGGTAGATAAACAAAATTTATAAACCATTAGCCAGACTCAGAAGGAACAAAAGGGAGAGACTCAAGTCAACAGAATTAGAAAGGAAAAAGGACAAGTAAGGACTGACACTGCAGAAATACAAAGGATCACAGGAGACTACTACAAGCAACTATATGGCAATAAAATTGACAATGTGAAATAAATGGCCAAATTTTTAGAAAAATACAACCTTTCAAGCCTGAACCAGGAAGAAATAGAAAACATGAACTAACCAATTACAAGCACTGAAATTGAAACTGTGATTAGAAATCTTCCAACAAACAAAAGCCCAGGACCAGATGGCTTCACAGGCAAATTCTATCAAATATTTAGAGAAGAGCTAACACTTATCCTTCTCAATCTTCCAAACTATAGCAGAGGGAGGAACACTCCCAAACTCATTCTATGAGGCCACCATCACCGTGATACTAAAACTAGACAAAGATACTACAAAAAAAGAAAATTACAGGCCAATATCACTGATGAACATAGATGCAAAAATCCTCAACAAAATACAAGCAAACAGAATCCAACAGCACATTAAAAGGATCATACACCATGATCAAGTGGGGTTTATCTCAGGAATGCAAGGATTCTTCAGTATACACAAATCAATCAATGTGATACACCATATTAACAAAATGAAGGAGAAAAACCATATGATCGTCTCAATAGATGCAGAAAAGGCTTCTGACAAAATTCAACACCAATTTATGATTAAAAACTCTTCAGAAAGTGGGCATACTGGGGACCTACCTCAACATAATAAAAGCCGTATATGACAAACCCACAGCCAAAATCATTCTCAATGATAAAAAATTGAAAGCATTTCCCCTAAGATCAGGAAGAAGACAAGGTTGCCCACTCTCACCACTATTGTTCAACATAGTTTAGGAATTTTTAGCCACAGAACTCAGAGAAGAAAAAGAAATAAAAGCAATCCAAATTGGAAAAGAAGAAGTAAAACTGTCACTGTTTGCAAATGACATGATACTATACATAGAAAATCATAAAGATGCCACCAGAAAACTACTAGAGCTAATCAATGAATTTGGCAAATTAGCAGGATACAAAATCAATGCACAGAAAACCCTTGTATTCTCTCTCTCTCTTTTTTTTTTTTTGCAATACGCAGGCCTCTCACTGCTGTGGCCTCTCCTGTTTCAGAGCCCAGGCTCCGGACGTGCAGGCTCAGCAGCCATGGCTCACGGGCCTAGCCACTCCATGGCATGTGGGATCTTCCCGGACCAGGGCATGAACCCATGTCCCCTGCATCGGCAGGCGGACTCTCAACCACTGCACCACCAGGGAAGCCCCCTTGCATTCTTATACACAAACAACAAAATATCAGAAAGGGAAATGAAGGAAACACTCCCATTTACCACTGCAACAACAACAAAAAATAAAATACCTAGGAATAAACTTACCTAAGAAGGCAAAAGACCTGTATGCAGAATACTATAAGACACTGATGAAAGAAATCAAAGATGATACAAACAGGGCTTCCCTGGTGGCGCAGTGCTTGAGAGTCCGCCTGCCGATGCAGGAGACGCGGGTTCGTGCCCCGTTTCGGGAGGATCCCACAT
>NW_006769289.1:495391-500967 GCF_000442215.2 Lipotes vexillifer
CGCTGAGTCTGCGAGTCGGGAGCTTGTACTCTGCAATGGAGAGGCCACAACACTGAGAGGCCCGCATAAAAAAAAAAAAAAAAAAGATGATACAAACAGATGGGAACTTATACCATCTTCTTGGGTTGGATGAATCAACATTGTGAAAATGACTCTACTGCCCAAAGCAATCTACAGATTCAATGCAATCCCTCTCAAACTATCAAGGGCATTTTTCACAGAACTAGAGCAAAATATTTTACAGTTTGAATGGAAACACAAAAGACTCTGAATAGCCAAAGCAACCTTGAGAAAGAAAAATGGAGCTGCAGCAATCAGGTTCCCTGACTTCAGACTATTGTACAAAGCTACAATAATCACGACAATATGGCACTGGCACTAACACAGAAATATAGATCAATGGAACAGGATAGAAAGCCCAGAGACAAACCCGTGCACATATTCTCAACTTATCTTTAATAAAGGAGGCAAAGATATACAATGGAGAAAAGACAGCCTCTTCAATAAGTGATGATGGGAGAACTGGACAGATACATGTAAAAGAATGAAATTAGAATACTGTCTGACACCACACATAAAAATAAAATCCAAATGGATTAAAGACCTAAATGTAAGGCCACACAGTATAAAACTTACAGGAAAACGTAAGCAGAACACTCTGACATAAATCACAGCAAGATCTTTTTGACCCACCTCCTAGAGTAAAGGAAATAAAATCAAAAATAAACAAATGGGACCTAATGAAACTTAAAACTTTTGCACAGAAAAGGAAACCATAAAGAAGATGAAAAGACAACATTTAGAATGGGATAAAATATTTACAAAGGAAGCAACTGACAAAGGATTAATCTCCAAAATATACAAGCAGCTCATGCAGCTCAATATCAAGAAAACTAACAACCCAGTCCAAAAATGGGCAAAAGACCTAAAAAGGCATTTCTCCAAAGAAGACATACAGATTGCTAAGGACACATGAAAGGATGCTCAAAATCACTAATCATTAGAGAAATGCAAATCAAAACCACAATGAGATATCACCTCACACCAGTCAGAATGGCCATAATCAAAAAACCTACAAACAATAAATTCTGGAGAGGGTGTGGAGAAAAGGGAACCCTCCTGCACTGTTGGTGGGAATGTAAACTGATACAGCCACTATGGAGAACAGTATGCAGGTTCCTTAAAAAACTAAAAATAGAACTACCATATGACCCAGCAATCCCACTACTGTCCATATACCCTGAGTAAACCATAATTCAAAAAGAGACATATACCATAGTGTTCATTGCAGCACTATTTACAATAGCCAGGACATGGAAGCAATCTAAGTGTCCATCAACAGATGAATAGATAAAGATGTGGCATGTATATACAATGGACTATTAGCCATAAAAAGGAACAAAATTGAGTTATTTGTAATGAGGTAGATGGACCTAGAGCTTGTCATACAGAGTGAAATAAGTCAAAAGGAGAAAAACAAATACAGTATGCTAACACACATATATGGAACCTAAAAAATGGTACTGATGAGCCTAATGGCAAGGCAGGAATAAAGATGTAGAAGTAGAGAATGGACTTGGGGACATGGTGTGGGGAAGAGGAAGCTGGGTTGAAATGAGAGAGTAGCATTAAGATATATACACTACCAAATATAAAATGGATGGCTAGTAGGAAGCTGCTGCATAGCACAGGTTGATAAGCTTGATGCTTTGTGACGACCTAGAGGAGTGGGATAGGGAGGATGGGAGGGAGGCTAAAGTGGGAGTGAATATGGAGATATATGTATACTTATAGCTGATTCACTTTGTTGTACAACAGAAACTGTCACAATATTGTAAAGCAATTATACTCCAATAAAAAAAAAATCAAATACATGTGGACCAAAGAGTTTGGGTGAAAGAAGGAAGGACATTATGAAAAGAGCCATTGACAAGGATTTGAAAGGTTGAGATCTAGTTCCAGCTCTCTTACCACTCAGTTATAAGCCCTGTGACTTCATAGACTTCATTTGACTTCATAGACCACTCCCAATACCTCCCAAATTTAGAGTTCGTCAGGGAAAGGGAAGATGCAGCCCTGATTTTCCTACCTTAGATGAGACAGTATCCACAGGGCTTAGAAAGTGAATAAGTGCTGTGTAATGAAAGAGTCACATCCCCTATTACCCACACTCTGATTTTCAGCAATCCCTTCCTGGAGTCGGTAGGAGCAGCTCTCTCCTTGAAATAAACAGGAGTCATTTGTTCATGCGTTCTGCCAATAAAGGGCTGTTAAATAACAGCCGTGAGACAGTCTGTTCCCCAACAGAGATAGAAAACCATGGAGCATTACCTGAACCTAGAGAGAATGAATTCATAATAAAATAAGACTTTACTCCATGCAACATTTCTTCTCTTCTTAGACTGAAGCCATACATGTGTAAGTTAATGGTTCCATGAGAGAAGTAGAGAGTGATTAGACATAAACTAAAAGAACAAATGACTCTGAGCCTAGACTAGTCATTTCATTTCTGCTCTGTGATGCAGATGCATCATCCACTCTTTGCAATCCATAGATTTATTCTAATACTGAAAACACAAAGTATTTCTCAAGGTATTTTTGGTTGTTTAAGTCATGAAAAATATACAATATCTCCATTCTTCTTATCCAACCCAGAGCATCTCAAGTACTGAATGCTTTCTCATTCTACACTTGCATTCTGGCAGAGGGAAGAACAATAAAGGTATCCTTTATCAGTGAAGTATTAATCATAAAAGAGACCCAATAAGACATATTCACTAAGTGGGGATACCTGGCATTAAGTGAGAGCCCAGTAATTTTGTTAATTATGTGTTAAATAAATCACATTTTTTTAATGATGTGTTAAATAAATCAATGTAGTAGAACTATGAGAGTTGTTGGAAATAAAGAAGAGGATGAGGTATACTTGGCTGGAGATCCTGTGAATTTTATGTTTTTTTTCCTTTTTAAACAAAGTCTTATTGATTACAGTATGCCTCTAACTTCTCACTAAATCATACCACCTCTGCATAAAGATTCAGGGAAAAAATGGAAACACTCACTGTTCTCTCTTCCTGGAATACTCAGAGATTGACATGATTTCCTCTTTTACCTCTTTCAACTGTCACCTCATCAGAGAAGTCTTGTCTGACCACACAATATAAAATAACATCACATCATCTTTCCCTCCAATCCCTCCAAATCTCTGTCCACTTACCCTGCTTTTTCTTCACAGCACTTATCATCACCTGGCATGTTGTACATTTACTTATTTATTTGTCTGTTAGCTGCCCCCTACTACTTACCTGCCTCTGCAGTGTGAACTTTGTGAGAGAAAGAGCTCAGTCTTTTGGGTCACTGCTATATACTCAGCACCTAGAACTGTTCCTTCCACATTAGAAGCTCAGTACACATTTGTTAAATGAATGGATGAATGGCTGTGAAATACTTACTTTACAATTCTTTCAAGATGACCTCCAACTGGAAGATAAAACTTGAGACAGTTTAGAGGTCTTCCAGGTCTTCCATGTTATACTTGGTTATGTGAGTCTATGGCTATAATTAACAAGGCTCATTGAAAAATTAAATCACCGATCTTCTTGGCAATGATAAGGTTAGATCAGATATATCTTTAGATGGAGACCGATTATAACTATGGTGACTGCATGAGTAAAAGTTTTTTGGCAGAGATGCTGACATGTTCTTCCTAGTACAGATCTTAGAAGCACTAGGTATGCAATCTATGGGGGATAAAAGTGAAAAGATAGAGTTTGGGTGTTCCAAAAATGATCAAAGCCTTGCAGTTATTTTTGAGTTTAAGTCCTGACTCTGCTGCTTATTTTTATATGACCTTGAGCAAATGAATTAATATCATTGGGCTTCATCTTTCTCATCTATAAAATGGGCATAGGTAGAAATATGGCAACATTGATCTTGAAGGGCTATTGAGAAGATCAAGTCAGACAATACTGGGTGGTCAGACAAGATTTCTCTGATAACTGAAAGAGGTAAAAGAGGAAATCATGTGGATCTCTGAGCATTCTAGGAAGAAAAAGAGTGAGTGTGGAGGCTTTGAAATGGGAGAATTCATGGTGTGTCAAGTTGCTGCAGGGAGGCCAGAGTGTGAGAATAGAGGAAGAGAAGGGGAGACAGGAAGGAGAAGAGGATGAAGGTAATAGGGTTGGAGGGCAGATGATATGCATAAGATGATATGCACAGTAAGGGCTTTGTCCCCCGCTCCATTCAGCATGCCTTCACATTTCTTATTTTCAGAATATTTTCCACTCTGTCTGTAATCTTCAGACGTACAGAGACCCCTTACATGTGTCATCTTCCAGAGGCCCTGCAGTATATTGCTTACCTTCAGATTCTGTAATTAGGCTTGATTCTTGCATGTGACTTTGGGCAAGTTATCCACACTTTTGGTGATTCACTTTCCGCATTTGAAAAGTGGAGATGATGATGATATTATCTACATCCTAGGTCTATTTTAAGGATCACATGAATTAGTATATGAAAAACACCTAGGACAGTACCTGACACATAGGAAGCTCCATGTACAAGTGGGCTGTTCCAGTATGGCATTCTTCTCAAGAACGTTTTCTTTCTAAGAGAAAATGTTTCCTGATAATTTTTAATAGTGGAATCCCAGGCATGAAATGCATCTATCTAGGGGAGAGAATTTTGATTAAGAAAGCCTTCCTAGCACACCTCCTACAATACACCATAATTTACTTTTATTTAGAGATAGACCAACTTTTCACTCCACCAGAATTCTAAAGGAAATCCCAGCTCCTTAGTTTCTTTTGTTGACCCAATATGCTTATGATTTTCAGAATCAAAATCTTTGGTTTTGTTTTATGTTAGGTTGTGAATGTTAGGCATCCAAGGATCCATTTTATGCATTTTTTGCATAAAAATTAGGGCCACCACTCCATTGTGCACTCAGAAAGGAGAGGTTGCTCCAAGCTGCAGGAGAGATGGTTCATCTTGCACATCTGAGAGTCAGAGGCAGTGGAGGATTGAGCTATAAGGCAAGGGCCATAATAGCATATGCTCATGAATAATGAATCTGATATTATAGCTATGCAAATGGAACACAGAAAGTTCTAAGCTGAAACTTGGTTTCATCATTTATTCACAGCATCTTGTGTTCAGCACCTGGATAATGCTCAGAATGGCAAGGGAAGAAAGCAATCTGCTTGCTGTACTTGGGATAGAGAAGGCCTGTGTGAGGAAGCCAGATATCTGAGATGGTGTGATTTCCATCAGCTCTGAAGGTAAATGAAGGTGTACAAAATGCTAGAGGAAATGCAGCTGAATTGCCTAAAGAGTGGACAAATGTGAAAGTTTATGAAGTCTCAGAGTGACAGTGATTGCTGATGCTCAGGATAATGGATGAAGACAAGTTAGAGACTGAATGTAATCCAAACATAATCCAATGTTTGAAATGCTCTTCAGTTGATTCTGATGTACAGCCAGGATGGAGATTCAGTGCCTTAACTGAAACTTGCTGGTGGGCTCTAGCTCTGAGCAGAAGGAGCTGGGCTGGAGGGAAGAGCAGGCTGAGGGAAAGA
>NW_006769289.1:501103-575580 GCF_000442215.2 Lipotes vexillifer
AAAGAGTGTGGCATTTGTTAGTCAAAGAAGTGCACTAAGGGCTCAAGTCTCCCTAAGTGGGGACTCCCCAGTGGTGCCCAATCTCAACAGCTTCACTCATTGTGGACAGTAGCACTCTCTCCTCCAACTTTCATGAACAGAATTAGAGGAAGCTGTTCCTGAAGTGGAAGTCTTGTAGTCACAATTTCTCGAATCTGCAAATTCTTTGGGGTCAGGGTGATGGGAAATTGGGCCTACTGGGCAGTGGTAGGAACCTGGGAGAGTATCCTGAGGCAGCAGAAGGAATTCTCAACAGGCTTGGCACCTGGAGCTGCAGCTGCACCAAACTGAGTGAAGTTGCCTGATACCTTGCTTACTCTTGCTCACTTTGCAATGCTGGATCATGAAAAAGGCAACTGGTGCTCAATCTAAAGATCCAGCAAGAGGTCTGTATCCAGAAAACAAGAGGAAACTGAAGAGATCCACAAGAGAGACACAAACTCTGTATTTGAACAAGCAAAACTTGATGAGGTCTAATTATAAAGCAACTCTATACAAGCCCACTATATTAGTTTTTCCCCTTGACCTTTGGTGAACTGGCTGGCTGGTCCAGTTACTCTCAGATAATAGAAACAGTTTCTGATCACTTAGACTCACAAAACAGTTTCTTTTCAGTGCTAGGTAATAGTCAAAACCTCAATATAAAGCTTTTATTTTCTCTGCTCCTCAGACTCTTTGCTTAGAGCAGGAGGCAGGGCCAGGAAAGGACATTCTTGACTGGCACTGTCATGATTTGGTGCTCTCCTGGCTTGGCAGATAGCCAAAACTGACACTCTCATGGTGGCACTTGTGTAGATTCTCAGACATTTCTCCCTGGGAACACTATACTGCATTTCTGTGAATGAGAGTAAAGCTGCTCTTACTGTTTGCTTACAACTCCTCCCTATGTAAACTATTTAAGGCTCATTGAGGAGGGCCTTTCTCACAGCACACTGATACTTTGCTCTAGAGAATTCTTCCACATTCCAACTCACTCTTCAGCTGTTTTATACCTTTTAAATGAGTGAAGGGCTAAGGTTTGAAAATCCATTTTATAGACACTTCCTTATAAGACATACTTGGTGGTCTAGCAACCTGCTTTGGAGAGTGGAGGGTCATTCTCCTGGGGATGGCTTTGTGGATGTATTACTTTACAGTTACACAGTTTCCTTTACTCAAAAGAACCCTGTGCTTGGATTAATACTCTGCTGTCACCATCTTGAAAGTTTTAATTATTTTTGAAAAAGGTACCCTGCATTTTCACTTTTGACTGGGTCCAGAAAATTATGCAGCTAGTCCTCGTTGTCCCTATTAAAGTGGGAGCTTTTGCTGAAACTGAGAAAGCATCTAATTTTTAGCATCTTGTTTCCAGAGGAGATTTCAGGCTTGTGTAGAATTCTCATTTTTAGTATGGATAAAACTAGAGGAAAAATCCATACATATCAATTTGGAGACTATGAAAGATTTTGAAGCTTGAAAGAACAGAGCTCACATGAGGCAAAGGAAGGGCATACTTGAAAAAAAGATTTACCATAGGAAACAAAAGTAATTTAAGGCAGCATCTGCTTTTACTTTCAATAAAATTCAATTAAGCCTGAATTCTATGAAACATGAGATTAAAGATAAGACAATAACTTATCTCTAAGGGTAGAAAGTTACTCAGCCAAAAAAACAAAACAAAACAAATCTGTTTTCTTAGTTACTTTTTATAGGAAGCTGGGTGTTTTTTTCAAATAAATAAAAAAGTAGATGTGCATTAAAAAATATAATAAGACAATAAACATCAAAGTAAGCTTGTTTACAGGAAGGCAAAAATCAGAAAACAAGCCAGCTGAAAATTGAAATGATGGCTTTGAAAAAAAAAATGAGTTGACAGAATCTTGTAGTGTATTAGGAGTAGTACAGTAGACCCTGTGGATAATTGCAGCAGTAATATGGAGAACTAGCTAAGAGTTTCTAAATGCTGAAGAAAGCAATGAGATGGAAATGACTACAGAGAAGATAGATATCAAAGAGAGGCAATGGAGGAGGAGCACACAGGTCAGTAGTGTTCCTCCAGGACATAAAAGAGCAAATGGTATAGAAGTAATGTTCACATACAGAGAAAATTGCCTAGTTACCTCCTGAGGGGATAGGCACGTGGCTGAAGGAGTAGGAGACCACCAAGTTTTGTATTAAAAAAAAGCTTTCTTACAAATAAAGACAGCACAATAAAGAAGAATATTAATGGCAAAGTTCACTGGGATTATGGATTAACACCTTTTGAGTTTGAGGATGTTCTGCTGAAAGTTCTGTGAATTGCCACTCTGGTTCTTTGACCAAGTACCAGTCATACATACAGTTATAAAACATCCCCATATTTCCCTTTTTAGGGCCTCTATGATAGGAAATAGTGTAAAAACAGTAATCATACAGTTTATGAAGATAATGATTGAGGCTTTGTAAAATGCCTGAGTCCACTTGAAGTTGTAAGCAAAGCTATATTTATTGCAGTCAATTAGAAAAAAAATATCCTTGAGAATTTGTTTGTGGGTGGTTTGAGGAGAGGAGCAATCTTCCATTAATGTGCTTTAGATTACTGCTTGTCATACACTTCTGTGATTGCATCCATTGTAGGGCAGTAGATTCTGATGTAAGGGACTAGGTATTGGATCCCTTACTTGGGTATTAGAAATGCTGTAAATATGACATTTGAATCTAGCAAGAAAGGACCAATAGAGCTGGCTTGAAAATAAGTTCTGTCATAGTCCAAAATATCATAGACATAATTTGGAACTTCATATATGTACTTCCAAATCTCTGAAGATTTTACAGCCAGTGGTTTATTTCCCTAAATTGTATAGCTGTTGTAGAAGCCTATTAGAAAGGTAAACAGAAAGGAATAGGTCTAGTTTCTGAATAGGACCATAGACTCAGACTAGTGATGTAAGATTCATTCACTTCTTTAGTAAAAGAATAATGGGATTTGGAATAAATAAGGGGTGTAAATGGCTACAGAGCATTTTACTCGGTCAAAGTCATAATGTATGACAGGATGACAATGCATTTAATGAATCATGGGATGTCAAGTTCAGGAGTTTAGATATGGTAAACACTCAGCACTACTGATTTCCTACCTGTGGCAGAGATTGCTAGTCTATTATAATAGTTGGAAGCTTAGACACAGCCTCAAACCAATTCAACACAGCATGCTGAGCAGTCTGTGACAGTCCATCAGAGCTGATATTTAAGATGTCATTCCTAATGCAGCTCAGCTCTCTAAGTTTTCAGGTAAGGTCACTGAATTTCAGAAGGATAAAATGACTGAAAGTTCACATGACCATTTGGAAAGAAAGCCAGGATTATGACCTGGGTCTTTGATTCCCTAATCAAATAATCTTTCTGTTATATCTTATTAGAACTTGAAATTGGAATAAATGTAAGGACTTTAAGATTATAGTCCCAAATTAATTTTGATGTGTGTGTTTATGTGTATGTGTATGTATATGTGCCTGTGTATGCATGTTACTACTATGTGATACGACTTGTGTGTACCTGTTTCTGTGTTATCACTACAGATAAAAAGTCCTCTCCCAGATGCTAGGCCTAGGCCCTGGATTTACAAATTCTTGCAAACAAATTTCTTCCATATTGAAGTAGAAATTTTACTCTCATTCTAAAGCAAACCAAAAGTAAGGAGAAAAAAACCACTTCAGACCCTTATAGATCATGTCTTCCTTGAGCCACTGTCCCAGCCCATCCTTCCTTCTCACAATGCTTCTTTGAAGTGAATAAATTTACTTTCTCTGCTTTCTTCATTTTTCATTATTCTTCAATCTTGTGTAACTTGATTTCTGATCTTAATATTCTATTGAAACAATTACTGAACAGGTCACCAACAACCTAATAGCCAAATCTAATGGACCTTTCCTATTTCTGTTTTATAGACCCCACATTTTGTTATGTTAACCACCACTGGTTCTTGAAATCTTCCTTGTTTCCTGCCGATATTTTTCTCTTGATTGCACTGTACCTCACTTCATCCCAAGCACCTTTCTTTTTCCTCCTTAGCATTTGTCTTTGTATCATAGCCTTCCTCTTCCTTTGCACTATCCCTGGGCAATATTATCTACTCTTACGATTTTAATGTACACCTGTGTTGTGATGACACTCAAATCATTCTCCAGCCATGACTGCTCTCTTGAGTTTCAGGTTCATGTATCCAAGAGTTAGCTGAATTACTAAACTTGGTTTTTCTCTGGGCACTTGAAAATCATCATGTCCCAAAGTGAAGTACTTATTCCTCTCTCCAGACCCAAGACCAGGATACTAACACAGCACTGTCACCTATCTTTTTTCTGAGCCCAAAACATGAGAATCAGCCTACACTTATCTCTCTCCACATGTTCAATATCCAAGTCCTGTTGATTTAATTTCTTAAAGTATTTTTAATTAAGTTATAATTGATGTACAATATTATATTAGTTTCAGAGGTATAACATTGTGGTTTAATATTTTTATATATTATGAAATATTCATGAGTCCAATTACCTTCTGTCACCATACAAAGTTGTTACACTATTATTAACTATATTCCCTACATGTACATTACATTCCTCTAACTGAAATGATCATATGGTTTTTATTCTTCCACTTGTTAATATGTTGTATCACATTGATTTATTTGCATATATTGAAGAATCCTTGCATCCCTTGGATAAATCCCACTTGATCATGGTGTATGATCTTTTTCATGTGTTGTTGGATTCTGTTTGCTAGTATTTTGTTGAGGATTTTTGCATCTATATTCATCAGTGATATTGGTCTGTAATTTTCTTTTTTTGCTGTATCTTTGGTTTTGGTATCAGGGTGATTGTGGCCTCATAGAATGAGTTTGGGAGCGTTGCTTCCTCTGCCATTTTTTGGAAGAATTTGAAAATTATGGGTGTTAGCTCTTCTCTAAATATTTGATAGAATTCACCTATGAAACCATCTGGTCCTGGACTTCTGTTTGTTGGAAGATTTTTAATCACAGTTTCAATTTCATTACTTGTGATTGGTCTGTTCATATTTTCTATTTCTTCCTGGCTAAGTCTTGGACGGTTATACCTTTCTAAGAATTTGTCCATTTCTTCCAGGTTGTCCATTTTACTGGCATAGAGCTGCTTGTAGTAGTCCCTTAGGATGCTTTGTATTTCTGTGGTGTCTGTTGTAACTTCTCCTTTTGCGTTTCTAATTTTATTGATTTGAGTCCTCTCCCGCTTTTTCTTGATGAGTCTTGTTAATGGTTTATCAATTTTGCTTATCTTCTCAAAGTACCAGCTTTTAGTTTTATTGATCTTTGCTATTGTTTTTTGTTTCTATATCATTTATTTCTGCTGTGGTTTTTATTTTTATGATTTCTTTCCTTTTGCTATCTTAGGGTTTTGTTGTTGTTGTTATTCTTCTTCTTCTTCTTCTTACTCTAGTTCCTTTAGGTATAAGTTTAGATTGTTTATTTGAGATTTTTCTTGTTTCTTGAGTTAGGTTTGTATAGCTGTAAACTTCCCTCACAGAACTGCTTTTGCTGCATCCCATAGGTTTTGGATCATCGTGTTTTCATTATCATTTGTCTCTAGGTATTTTTTAATTTCCTCTTTGATTTCTTCAGTGATCCCTTTGTTATTGAGTAACGTATTGCTTAGCCTCCATGTGTCTGGGTTTTTTATATTTTTTTCCCTGTAATTTGTTTCTAATCTCATAGTGTTGTGGTCAGAAAGGATGCCTGATACAATTTCAGTTTTCTTAAATTTACTGAGGCTTGATTTGTGACCCAAGATGTGATCTATCCTGGAGTATGTTCTGTGCACACTTGAGAAGAAAGGGTAATCTGCTGTTTTTGGATGGAATGTACTATAAATATCAATTAAATCTATCTGGTCTATTGTGTCATTTAAAGCTTGTGTTTCCTTATTAATTTTCTGTGTGGATGATCTGTCCATTGGTGTAAGTGAGGTGTTAAATTCCCCCACTATTATGGTGTTACTGTGGATTTCCTCTTTTATAGCTATTACCAGTTGCTTTATGTAATGTGGTGCTCATATGTTGGGTGCATATATATTTATAATTGTTATATCTTCTTCTTGGATTGGTCCCTTAATCATTATGTAGTGTCCTTCCTTGTCTCTTGTAACATTCTTTATTTTAAAGTCTATATTTTTTCTGGTATGAGCATTGCTACTCCAACTTTCTTTTGATTTCCATTTGCATTGAATATCTTTTTCTATCCCCTCATTTTCAGTCTGAATGTGTCCCTAGGTCTGAAGTGGGTCTCTTGTAGACAGCATATATATGGGTCTTACTTTTGTATCCATTCAGCAAGCCTGTGTCTTTTCGTTAGAGCATTTAATCCATTCATGTTTAAGGTAATTATCAATATGTATGTTCCCGTTACCATTTCTTAATTGTTTTGGGTTTGTTTTTGTAGGTCCTTTTCTTCTTTTGTGTTTCCCACTTAGAGAAGTTCCTTTAGCATTTGTTGTAGAGCTGGTTTGGTGGTGCTGAATTCTCTTAGCTTTTGCTTGTCTGTAAAGCTTTTGTTTTTTCCATAGAATCTGAATGAGATCCTTGCCAGGTAGAGTAATCTTGGTTGTAGGTTCTTCCCTTTCATCACTTTAAGTATATCATGCCACTCCCTTCTGGCTTGTAGAGTTTCTGCTGAGAAATCAGCTGTTAACCTTATGGGAGTTCCCGTGTATGTTATTTGTCTTTTTTCCCTTGCTGCTTTCAATAATTTTTCTTTGCCTTTAATGTTTGCCAATTTGATTACTATGTGTCTTGTCATGTTTCTCCTTGGGTTTATCCTGTATTGGACTCTCTGCACTTCCTGGACTTCCTGTTTTCTTCTAGGAGTTTTATGGTTTCAGGTCTTACATTTATGTTTTTCATCTATTTTTAGTTTATTTTTGTACATACTATAAGAAAGTGGTCCAGTTTTATTCTGTTTCATGTAGCTGTTCAGTTTTCCCAACAACATTTATTGAAGAGACTGTCTTTTCCCACTGTATATCTTGCCTCCTTTGTCATAGATTAATTTACCATATAAATGTAGGTTTATTTCTGGGCTCTCCATTCTCTTCCATTGATGCATGTGTTTGTTTTCTGCCAGTACCATGCTGTTTTTTCTTTTTTTAAATTTATTTATTTTACTTATTTATTTTTGGCAGCATTGGGTGTTCATTGCTTTGAACAGGCTTTCTTTAGTTGTGGTGAGCAACAGCTACTGTTCATTGCAGTGTGCAGGCTTCTTATTGCAGTGGCTTCTCTTGTTGTGGAGCACAGGCTCTAGAGCACAGGCTCAGTAGTTGCGGCACATGGACTTAGTTGCTCTGCGGCATGTGGGATCATCCTGGACCAGGGCTTGAACCCATGTCCCCTGCATTGGTAGGCAGATTCTTAACCACTGCACTACCAGGGAAGCCCTACCATACTGTTTTAATTGTTCTAGCTTTAAGGATTGTTTCAAGTGTGGGAGCATGACACCTCTAGCTTTGTTCTTCTTTCTCAAGGTTATTTTGGCTATTTGGGGTCTTTTGTGGTTCCATACACATTTAGAATTATATTTTCTAGTTCTTTGGAAAATGACATTGATATTTTGATAAGGATTACATTAAATCATAGATTGCTTTGGGTAGTATGTACATTTTAACAATATTGATTCTTCCAATCCATGAGCACAGTATATATTTCCATTTGTTTGCCTTGTCTTCAATATCTTTCATCAATGTTTTATAGTTTTCAGAGTACAGGTCTTTCACTTTCTTGATTAAATTCATTCTGAGATATTTTATTCTTTTTGATACAATTGTAAATGGATTGCTCTCTTAATTTCTTTTTCTGATAGTTCATTATTAGTGTAGATTCAGTAGATTTCTGTATATTAATTTTTTACCCCAGAACTTTACTGAATTCATTTATTGGTTCTAATAGTTTTTGTTTCCCCTGTGGACCTGAGCTTTTCTCTATGTAATATCTTGTCACCTACAAATGGTGACAGTTTTACTTCTTCCCTTCCAATTTGGATGCTTTTTATTTCCTTTTCTTTCCTTATTGATGTGGCTAGAAATTCCAATACTATATTGAATAAAAGTGGCAGGAATGGGCATCCTTGTCTTGTTACTCAAAACAAGTTTCCATTTTTTTTAACCATCAAGTGTAATTTTAGCCATGGGTTTGTCATATATGGCCATTATTTGTTGAGGTATGTTCCCTCTATACCCAGTTTGTTGAGTTTTTAATCATAAATAGATGTTGAGATTTGTAAAATGCTTTTTCCACATCTGTTGAGATAATCACTTGATTACTGTTCTTCAATTTTTTAATGTGGTGTATCACATTGATTGATTTGTGGATATTGAACCATTCTTGCATTTCAGGGATAAATCTCACTTGATCATGATTTATGATCTTTCAATGTATTGTTGAATTCTGTTTGCTAATATTTTGTTGAAGATTTTTGCATCTATGTTCATCAGTGACGTTGGCTTGTAATTTTCGTTTTCTCTGGTGTCTGCCTGATTATGATATCAGGGTAATTCTGGCTTTGTAAAATGAGTTTGGGTGTGTTCATTCCTCTTCAATTTGGGGGGAATAATTTGAGTAGGATAGGTATTAACTGTTTTTTAAATGTTTGGTAGAATTCACCTGTGAAGACATCTGGACCTGGATTTTGTGTTTTGGGTGTTTTTAAAAAAACTTTATTTATTTTTTGAATTGAGATATTGTTGATGTACAATTGAATGTTTTTTAAAATTTATTTATTTTTAATTGAAATAAGTTGCTATACAATATTATATAATTTACAGGTGTACAATACAGTGATTCACAATTTTTAAAGTTTATACTACATTTATAGTTATTATAAAATATTTGCTATATTCCTCATGTACAATATATCCTTGTAGCTTATTTTATATATAATAGTTTGTACCTCTTACTCCCTTACGCCTATATTGCCCCTCCCCCTTCTCTCTCACCATTGGTAACCACCAGTTTGTTCTTTATATCTATTAGTCTGTTTCTTTTTTTAATATTTCTATTTTACATTGGTGTATAGTTGATTAACAATGTTGTGTTAGCTTCAGGTGTATGGCAAAGTGATTCATTTCTACATATACATATACATATACAGATACATATACATGTATCTATTCTTTTTCAAATTCTTTTCCCATTTAGGTTATTACAGAATATTGAGCAGAGTTACCTGTGTGCTATACAGTAGGTCCTTTTTGGTTATCTATTTTAAATATAACAGTGTGTACATGTCAATCCCAAACTCCCAGTCTATTCCTCCCTCCCACCCTTCCCCTATGGTAACCATAAGTTCATTCTCTAAATCTGTGAGTCTGTTTCTGTGTTGTAAATAAGTTCATTTGTATCATTTTTTTAGATTCTGCATATAAATGATTACATATGGTATTTGTCTTTCTCCGTCTGATTTACTTCACTTAGTATGACAATATCCAGGTCCATGTTGCTGCAAATTGCATTATTTCATTCTTTTTTTATGGCTAAGTTATATGTATATATAATGTCTTCTTTATCAATTCCTCTGTCGATGGACATTTAGGTTGCTTCCATGTGTTTGCTATTGTAAACAGTGCTGCAATGAACATTGGGGTACATGTATCTTTTTGAATTAGAGCTTTCACCTTTTCTGGATATATGTCCAGGAGTGGGATTGCTGGATTATATGGTAACTCTATTTTTAGTTTTTTAAGGAGCTCCATATTGTTCTCCATAGTGGCTGCACAAATTTATATTCTCACCAACAGGGTAGAAAAGTTTATTCTCTGCTTTCACTTATGTTCTTTCTGTATCACCACCAGCTTGCCCATGGAATGTGTACTACTCTCACATTAATTTTCCTATAACCTTTCTCTCAAATGTGTTTCTTTCCCTTGCTGTGATGTACTGAGTCCCAAATATGCTATATGTGATCATTTGAACATAGGTGCCTGCCTGAGACCCTGAACACTCTCTGTGGGGACAAACCTATATAAACCCCCTATGCTGCCTTGTGTTCCTTTACTACAAGATTCAGAATTCCCTTACTCATAAGAAAGGAAGAGCTGAGTTGGACCATAACCACTTAGATTGAGCCATTGGCTAACTAAACCCTAAATGCCATATTTCCCTCCCCTTCAGGGAACTCCAGAGTCCAGATTGTGGATCTGGAGGAAAGAGGGTATGTATTGAGTTGAGGCCCTGACTTTGGCACTGAAGTTCTGGCAGTCCAAGTCTCAGGCTCAATGTGAGTAATTCCTGCTCTAGGTAGTTGCTTGGGGATGTCTTAGTAAATTAGAACATATGAATTCCAAATTTGACTTTCTCAGATTTGTTTCCTCTAGGCACCCGTGGCCCCTGCAGAAACTTTAGGCCATGGGTAACTTTAAAAATGCAGTGTTAGCAGCTAAGAAACCAGATCTTTCCACAGTTGACAGGGAGATGATGGAATAGCCTTGAGTGAGACTTCTAATTATCTGAATTCCTTCCCAACCTTCTTCACCTGGGCAACTCTAAACAGACCTTCAAAACTTCTCTACTCAAAGTGTGGTCCCCAAGGGCTCAATATTGCTACCACTTGGGAACTTAAAAGAAACAGAATCTCAAGCCCTACCCCAGACCTATTAATTCAGAATCTGAATGGTAACAGTATCTCCAGGTGATGTGATACACACTCAATTGAGAAACATTGCTTTTAAAATAAACACTTAATATATCAATTCCTTCAGCAGGCTTTGAACACCAGGTTGCATACATTGCCCCTCACTTGATCTCCCTATATCATCTTGTTGATAATTTTAAAAAGCCTTCTTCCTTAACTCATACTATTTGGAAATAATCCATTTACTATCTGCCACTCCCTTTGTATCATCTAGGCCCAATAGAAATTCAGTTCAAGCCCAAAAAGCAAATGAAATATGTAACTTAAAAATTTCTATTAGTCACATTAAAAAAGTCAAAGAAACTGGTAAAGTCAGGGCTTCCCTGGTGGCACAGTGGTTGAGAGTCCGCCTGCCAATTCAGGGGACACGGGTTTGTGCCCCAGTCCGGGAGGATCTGCCAATTCAGGGGACACGGGTTTGTGCCCCAGTCCGGGAGGATCCCACCTGTCGCGGAGCGGCTGGGCCCATGAACCATGGCCGCTGAGCCTGCATGTCCGGAACCTGTGCTCCACAACGGGAGAGGCCACAACGGTGAGAGGCCCGCGTACCACAAAAAAAAAAAAAAAAAAGAAAGAAACTGGTAAAGTTAATTTTAATCATATATTTTGTGTAATCCAAAATATTTTCATGTTAAAACATAGTCAAGGGATTACCCTGGCAGTCCAGTGGTTAAGACTCCACACTCCCAATGCAGGGGGTGTGGGTTCAATCCCTGCTTTTTTGAAAGAATGTTATTTTAGTTTTCTTTTTTTTTTTTTGGCCACATGCTGCACAGTGAGACCAAAAATAAAAATAAAATAACATTGTTTAAAATAAAACCAAAAAAGTTAGTCAATATAAAAATTATTGAGGCAATTTACATTCTTTTTCATACTAAGTCTTCAAAACTCCAGTAGATTTTTAGCAGTAAGTACACTTATTGCACATCTTAGTTTGGACATTCACCCTTCTAGGTGCTCAGTAGCCACCTGTGAAAATTATACAGTGTAGACCTAGATTCTAAGATCCTTTATCCATTGAATTCTGTTTACAAACACAGTTGCCTCATATGTAAGATGTACTCAGTGAATTCATTCATTCAGCCATTTATTCATTAAACAAATACTGAGTGCTCACTATATGCCAGGCTCAGTTCTAGGCATTGGATATATAGCTATGAATAAAAGAAAGTCCTTATCCTCATGGAACTTACAGTCCAGGACAAGAAAGTGTATAAACATGTACACAAATAAATACATTATATGTTGGGTAGCAGGCTATTCTGAGAAGGTAACACTTGAGCAGAGATTTAAATGCAATAAAGGAGTGAGCCCCTGAAATACCTGGGGAGGGGGAAGGGAAGCAGTCCTGGCAGGGCAACAGGAGTAAAGTTCCTAGACAGCATGTGTACTTGCCAAATTTGAGGAAGACAAAAGAGGGTAGTGGACCGGAGTAGAATGAGCAAGGGGACGAGGGGCAGGAAATAAGGTAGGCTAGGGACCCAGGAGTCAGATTATGTTGGGATTGCTGATCATGTTAAGAATTTTGGATTTTGTACAATGTGTGATGGAAGCCATTGGAAGGTTTTTGATTGGGGGTGTGACATAAACTGGTGTTGGTTGTAAAAGGATCACTTTGGTGGAGAATAGAATTCACAGGAGTTAAGCAGGAACACTAGTTGAACTGAACCTGAGTCAGAATATATGAAGTCACTCTGTTTACACATGTACAACTGAATCTTGTCTCTGGTTTCCCTGGGGAATTGGCTTCAGGTGAGGTATGCACTGCTTCCTGGGATGCTTTTTGTGTTACTCATTGCCACAACATGCCCTTTCAGTGTGCTGTGTCTGAGCTGTGTGTCAGACAGCCCTCTATAAGTATTTACCTATTCCTCATACTTCTTACATCTCATTGTTGTGCTTGCTGACTGACATATCACACTGTATAATTTATGCCTGGCTGAGTCCCATAGCCATGCATTTTTCATCCTTTTAAAATTAAAAACAAGTATAGAAACATATATCCCTATGCTATTTTATGAAGCTTTCCTGCTCAGCAGAATGTTAGTTTGACAGCTGTGGTGCCTCTCCTAGTACTGGAAGCCTGGGTGGTGTTAGAAAGACCCCTCTTGGCGGCTGATTAAAATCTCTGCCCAGTGTCACCTGCATGAAACAGAAGCTTAGTGCCTTCTGCCACCAGGCAAAACACTTCCAACACTCAACATGAGGCACAGGGTTTTACCTTTTGGAATAAGATTTAAAACTGCATCTGCCTTAAGGAGTTTGGAATTTAGCCTAGTTGTCAAATTGGATCTAACTTCAATTGTGGCAAAATTGTGAAGTCAGTAAAGCTTGTTTTTGGTGCCCCCAGATTACTTCTATTACTCCTGCCACATACATATACAAAAAAATAACTAGCACTGCCACCACCACCACAATAACCATAGCTAATTTTTACTTAATGCCAGGTGCTGTCCACTCACGATCTCATTTAACCCTCTTAACAGTTTTATGAGATGACTTTTTGTTATCCCCATTTTACAGGGGAAAATCAAGACTTGGAGAAGTAAATAATGTGTCCAGGTAGCTGGGATACTTTAGGTCCAACCTTAGTCTGAGTTCACATTTTCAACCACTGCTGTGTTGCATCCAAGACATCCTGTTTTCCTGTCTTATTTTTTTTTCACACTTATTCACTCACACATTCCACTACCTCTTTGGTTTCCTCATAGTCTTTCTGTTTATGGTCTACAGGAAGTTATCCAAGGATAAGAATGTTCTGACAGGTCATGGTACTAGAAGTCAAAGAAGAATCTCTGTTTATCAAGGACCTTCTCTGTTGTCATAGAACCTTTTCCTTGTTATCCCTATGGTTGTTGTTTTGTAGATAAGGAAAGCTACCTTAGATTGGGTTCTCCAGAAGCAGATTTGAGATGAGGATACCTGTGGTATTAGGTATCAAGAAATGTTCTTAGCTGGGGTGGGGAAATTGGGCCAGATAAAAGTAGGATGCCAAGCAAAGACTTTGGCTCAAAACCACTGGAAGCTCTATCGTTACTGTGGGGCTTAATTCAGAGTTGCCTCATGGGAGACAAGGTGACTAGGGTATTTATACCCCTGGACCTATCAGTCACTGGCTAAGGATTATGTACAACCTGTCAACTGAAAAAACAATGTGCAGTGTGAGAGCTGTAAGTTGTTTTATTTGGGGCTTACTAAGGACTATAGCCCAGGAGACAGCCTCTCAGATAACTGACAAACTGCTCCTAAGAGGTAGTGGGGGATACATGATTTTAGTGAAGAGGGGATATGTGTAACTAAGCACACATTTTGGCAGAAGGTTGCTGCTATTCATGAGAAGCAGATGTCTCTGTTAATGATTTTAGTACTTTTCTAGATATGAGAAGATGCAAGAAATTGGGTTTATAAAATCTGAAAGTATCTAACTATCTGAAGTCTTGTTCCACCAGTTTTTCCCAAAGCACAGAGTGCCTAATTCCTGATCTCTGCCCTCAATGACTGCAGTGACTAGTGACTTCATTCTTGTTGAACTGGATATTGAGTGACATTTTTAGGTTTGCAATCCTCAGGTACTTAGGGCTCCCTGTCAGCCTGAGGGCATCTCTAACAAATAGATACAGTGCAGGCCTTTGGGAAGGAAGACCATTATAGACCAATCTACACAATCCCTTTACACAAAAATGAAAAGGGATCAGAGGGGAAATGGGGAAATGGGCAGAGTCCTGGCAGCATTGTCCAGAAGACTATTGAGAGCATGTGAGTTTCTCCAAAGTGGCAGAGCTGCAATTAAAAATTAAGACTCAAGTTCACTTTAAAACCTGGATATTTGTATTTCTCTTACAGGTAATGCTGAGTTGTCTTGCACAGTAGTTACAGGTGCCATAGAGAGTTTTTCAGGAACATGAAGTTATAACCTCAGGAAGCTACTTCTGTCTACGTGTAAAACCAGTTATGCAATGAGACTCAGAAAAAATTCTTTGCTTTGGGGTTTATACATTTTTCCTTTCTTTCTTCCTTTTTATTTATTTATTTATGTATTTATTTATTTATTTTGCAGTACGTGGGCCTCTCACTGTTGTGGCCTCTCCCGTTGCGGAGCACAGGCTCTGGACGCGCAGGCTCAGCGGCCATGGCTCACGGGCCCAGCCACTCCGCGGCATGTGGGATCTTCCCGGACCGGGGCACGAACCCGTGTCCCCTGCATCGGCAGGCAGACTCTAAACCACTGCGCCACCAGGGAAGCCTTCTTCCTTTTTCTTTTGATTTAGTTTGTAAATTTTGTTTTTAACAGCTTTATTGAAATGTAATTCACATACCATACAATTCACCCATTTAAAGTGTACAATTCAATGACTTTTAATATATCCAAAGTTTTGTAACCATCAACAGCATTTAATTTTAGAACATTTTCATCATCCTCAAAAGAACCTTACTACCTATTAACATTCACATCCTATTCTCTTCTTTCAGACCATGGCAAATAATAGTTTACTTTATGTCTCCATGCATTTGCCTGTTCTGGACATTTCATATAAATGAAGTATATAATATGTGGCCTTTTGTGTCTGGCTTGTTTCACCTAGCATAATATTTTCAAAATTCCTCCATATTGTACCATGTATTCATATATATGTACTTTATATACTTTATGGCTGAATAATATTACATTTTAAGGACATACCACATTTTGTTTATCCATTCATCAGTTGATAAGCATTTGTGTTGTTTAAACTTTTTGCTATTATGCTATGAGCATTTATGTGCACATTTGTTTTTAATTCTCTTGGGTATATACCTAAGGTGGAATTGCTGGGCTAAATGCCAACTTTATGTCCAAATTTTTGATGAACTGCCAAAGAGTTTTCCAAAGCAACAGCACCATTTTATATTCAAACCAGAATTACGTGAATGTTTTGATTTCTCTACATCGGAACATTGCCAACACTTGTTATTTTGTGTCTTTTTTATTATAGGCATCCTACTGGGTGTGAAGTGGTATCTTATTGTGGTTTTGATTTGCATTTCCCATTAAGAATGAGATGCTGAATTGTTTTTCATGGGCTTATTGGCCATTTGTTTACCTTCTTTGGATAAATGCCTATTTAGATTCTTTGCCAATTTTTAAACTGGATTATTTGTTCTTATATTGTTGAGTTGTAATAGCTATATATTCTGGATACTAGAGCCTTATTAGATATATGATTTGCAAAGGTTTTCTCTCATTTTGTGCATTGCCTTTTCATTACCTTGATTTTTTCCTTTGAAGAACAGAAGCTTTTAATTTTTATGAAGTCCAATTTATCTGTTTTTTTCCTTTGGCTGATTGTGCTTTAGGTGTCACATCTAATAAACAGTTGTCTAATCCAATGTCACAAAAGTTTACACTTCATGTTTTCTTTTGAGAGTTTTATAATTTTAACTCTTACATTTAGGCTTTCAGTCCATTTTGAATTAGTTTTGGCATGAAGTGAGGGGCCAACTTAATTCTTTTGCATATGGATATACATGTTAACAGTTGTACATTCTTGTTCCAGGCACCATCTCCTTCCTTTTCGTCTTCGTCCGACCTGATTGCAGAGGTGATGATTGAAGATGCAGCAGTTAGCTTATGACTACAATGGAAAAACCAACAGAATTTTGGAAATTCTGGCACTGAATGGTTGATTGGTGCCAATAAACAAAAAACGAATAAACAAAAAACCCAACCCCCATCCTTCCACCCCCCCCACCTGAACATAACTATTTAAATGTTTTCTGTTATCCTTTAGCCCAAAGAACTACTATCTGATTTATCACATCTTCTTCTGTCCTGGAGTAGATATTTCATGTACTGGTTGATTTCCCCCTTACAGTGACTCCACCTTTAAAAAAAAAATATATTTATTTAAATATTTTTATTTATTTATTTATTTGTTTATTTATTTATTTAATTGAAGTGCAGTTGCCTTACAATATTATATTAGTTTCAGATGTACAACATTGTAGTTTAATATTTTTATACATTATGAAATATTCACGAGTCCAATTATCTTCCATCACCATACAAATTTTTTACACTATTATTGACTATATTCCCTATGTGTACATTACATTCCTCTGACTTCTTTATTTTATAGCTGGAAATTTGTTCCTCTTAATCCCTTCACCTATTTCGTGCATCCCCCACCCTCTCCCCTCTGGTAACCACCAGTTTGTTCTCTGTATCTATGAGTATATTTCTGTTCTGTTTTGTTTTGTTTGTTCATTTATTTTGTTTTTTTAGATTCCACATATGAGTGAAATCATACAGTATTTGTCTTTCTTTGACTTATTTCATTTAGCATAATGCCCTCTAGGTCCATCCATATTGTCATAAATGGCAAGATTTCATTCTTTTTATGGGTGACTAGTATTCCATCATATATATATATATATATATATATATCTTCTATATATATATTCATCTAACAATGGACACTCAGATTGCTTCAATATCATAGCTATTGTAAATAGTACTGCAATGAATATAGGAGTACATATATCTTTTTGAATTAGTGTTTTTATTTTCTTTGTGAAAATACCCAGAAGAGGAATTACTGGATCATATGGTAGCTCTATTTTTAGTTTTTGTGGAACCTCCATACTGTTTTTCATAGTGGCTGCCCCCAATTTACATTCCCACCAAGTGTGCACAAGGGTTTCATTTTTTCCACATCCCCACCAACACTTGTTTCTTGTCTTCTTGATAACTGACATTCACTATACAATATAGTGATTTGATATTTTTATAGATTAGACTTCATATAAAGTAATTATAATATATTGGCTGTATTCCCTGTGTTGTACAATACATCATTGTAGCTTACTTATTTTATACTTAGTAGTTTGTATCTCTTAATGTCCTTTCCCTGTCTTATCCCTCCCTTCATTCCTCTCCCCACTGGTAACTACTAGTTTGTTCTCTATATCTGAGTCTGTTTCTGTATTGTTTGTTCATTTGATTTATTTTAGAGATTCCACATATAAGTAAAAATGTATAGTATTGTCTTTCTCTTTCTGATTTATTTCACTAAGCACAATACCATCTAGGTTCATCCATGTTGTTGCAAATAGAAAAATTTCATTCTTTTTTATGGCTGAGCAATATTCCATTATACACACACACACACACACACACACATATATATATATACATATATATACACACTCACACACACATCTGTACCACTTATTCTTCTTTATCCACTAACTGTTAATGGACACTTAGTTTGCTTCTGGATATTGATTATTGTGAATAGTGCTGCAATAGATATATGGGTACATATAACTTTTCAAATTAGTGTTTTTGTTTTCTTTGGGAAAATACTCAGAGTGGGACTACTGCAAAGTATGGTAGTTCTATTTTTTTTTTTTTTTGAGGACCCTCCATACTGTTTTCTGTAGTGGCTGCACCAATTTTCATTCCCACCAACACTGCACAAAGTACATCAACAACACTTGTTTTCTTGTCTTTTTGATAATAGTCATTGTGACAGGTGAGAGTATCTCATTGTAGTTTTGATTTGCATTTCCATGATGATTAGTGAGGTTGAACATATTTTCATATGCATGTTGACCATCTGTATGTCTTCTTAGAAAAATACCTACTCAGGTCCTCTGCCTATTTTTTAATCATGATATTTGTTTTTTGATATTGAGTTATATGAGTTCTTTATGTATTTTGGATAGTACTTCCTTATCAGACATATTATTTGCAAATATATTCTCCCATTCAGAAGGTTTCCATTTTATTTTGTTGATGGTTTCCTTTGCTATGCAAAACTTTTAAGTTTGATTATGTCCATTTATTTATTTTTGCTCTTGTTTCCTTTGCCTGAGGAGGCAGATCCAATAAAGTATTGCTAAGACCTATGTCAAAGAGTATACTGCCTATGTTTTCTTCTAGAAGTTTTACGGTTTCAAATCTTCATTTAGGTCTTTAATCCATTTTGAGTTTATATTTGAATATGGTGAAAAAATCTAATTTTATTCTTTTACATGTAGCAGTCCAGTGTCATCAGCAACACTAATTAAAGAGATTGTTTTTTTCCCTATTGTATATCCTTGCCTCCTTTATTATAGATTAATTGACCATTTTTATGGGGGATTATTTCCAGGCTCTCTATTTTTTTTTTCACTTGCTCTATGTTTCTGTATTTGTGACAGTATCATACTGTTTTCATTACTGTAGCTTTGTAGTACAGTCTGAAGTCAGGGAGCATGATACCTCTAGCTTTGTTCCTCTTTCTCAGGATTGCTATTCAGTGTCTTTTGTTGTTCCACACAAATTTTATTTGTTCTAGTTCTGTGAAAATATAATGCGTATTTTGATAAGGATTGCATTAAATCTGCAGTTTGCTTTGGGCAGTACGGCCATTTAAAAAATATTAATTCTTCCAGTTCATAAACATGGGGTATCTTTCCATTTCTTTGTGTCATCTTCAGTTTCCTTCATCAATGTTTTTTATATTTCAGAGTATAGGTCTTTCACCTCCTTGCTTAAGTATATTCCTAGGTATTTTCTTTATTTTAATATGGTTTTAAATGGGATTCTTTGTTTTTGCTTTCTCTTTCTGGTAGTTGATTATTAGCACATGGAAGAGCAATGGATTTCTGTATATTAATCTTGTATCTTGCAACTTTACTGAGTTCATTTATTAGTTCTAATGTTTTGTTTTGTTTTTTGTGGAGACGATAGGGTTTTCTATACATAGTATTATGCCATCTGCAAATAGTGACAGATTTACTTCTTCCCTTCCAATTTGGATGCCATTTTATTTCTTTTTATGGTCTGACCTCTGTGGCTAGGACTTCCAATACTATATTAAATAGAAGTGGTGAGAGTGGGCATCCTTGTCTTATTCCTTATTACTGTGCTTTGAATTCTTTCTCAGGGAAATTATCTTCATTTCATTAGTTTTTTTTTTTCTAGAATTTTATTTTGTTATTTTCTTTGAAACATATACATCTGTCCTCTCATTTTGTTTGAATTTCTTTGTCTCTATGACACTATCTTTGTCTTAAAGTTGTGTCCTTCTGTGGGAACATCTGCATGCGGTCTGCATGTGCCCAGTGGTTTTGGTGGGAAAGCTTGATCTAAAGTAAGCACAGGCTGTGTCTTCTCCTGGGTTGCACTGGCAGCTTCCCCACACCCCACCATGAGAGGTAAGGCTGGAGTTGGAGGGGCTAGAGCTGGAGCCAGGTGTGATCCAGGGCTTCTCCTCAGCTCAGTGGTGGTTGCTTCCCTATTGAGGGGCAAGGCTGTAGCTCAAGGGGTAGAGCAGGATCCCTTAGGGAATTGGGCTTCTCCCAGGTGTAATGGCAGTCTCTGCCTTGATAAGGGGAATGTCTGGGGACCAAGGTTTTGGATTCAAACTTCTTAGCTTGCTCCAGGTGTCCAACTTGGTCAGAGGTGGGGTTGAGGCTCAAGGGGTCGGAGCTGCACTTCTGTGCTGGCTTGTGTCTCCACCCTGGCTAGATGTAGGGCTGCTGCCCAAGGTGGCTCCACTCCTTCTCTGGTGTGCACATGTGTGTTGTGAATGGCGATCTCCCATTTAATGGGGAGCAGTGCCAGAGCAGGAGGAGTTGGAGCAGGGTCTTGTGCAGGCTGGGGTGTGTGCTGGGGGGGTTCTGGCGGGCCAGCCAGAGCACCAGGCAGTTTTCAAACTTCTGCCTCTGTGCTGGGACTGAGAGCAATCAAGTCTGTGCATATGCTCTTTAAACGTGTGCTCTAAGTTTCTTACAGCCCCCCATTAAGTCCCACTGGTTTTCAAACCAGCTAAGGGAGCTCATTATCCCAGTGTCAAAACTCAGGACTGAGGTACTTATTATGGGGCTCCAATCCCCTTACTCCTTAGGGAGGATCCTCAAGCCTGAGATATCCCCCTCTTTTTCTGAGTCATCCACCAAAGTTGTGGGTCCCAATTAGATTACTAATCCTCCCCCCTACCAGATTCTGTGTGATTCATTCTTTACAGCTTTGGTTGAAGAAGAGCTGTTGTGTTAGTCTCCAGGTTGTTCTCAGAGAGAGTCTCTCTATATGTAGTTAGAGTTTTGATGTGCTCATTGAGGAAGGGGAGCTCAAGGTCCTCCTACTTCATCATCTTGATCTTGCCCCTCAGTGACTCCACCTTGACTGAAAATTTTCCCCAAACAGAAGAGGATGTCATGTTAATCATGGGTGGTCTGTAAGACCTCCTGTTGTAGGCCAAATATGAATGGCCTAGGGCTGGACTTGTGTAAGCTGGGCCAATCAGGTCTTTCCTCTTAGAAATATGAAATTTTGAACTGAGATAACTTTTGGTTAAAGGTTCATTGTTTTCCATAGCTGAGGTCTTTGAAGCAACAATGGCTTTTGTCCTTCTGAGGACTTCGTTTCTTTCACTCTTGGATTCTGGGCAACAACTCTCCCTATTCTCACCCCACCCTCATCTTTCAAAATTTTATTTTTGGCTAATATGTTTTGTGTTTAAGCTAGACAAAATTGGTTTTTGTTACATGTAACAAAAAGAACCATAACAATGCATTTTTTTTAACCTGTCATTGTTCCATTCTGTATCTACCCATATGACCATTTATATAGTCACCTGGCTATTATTTTTTCCAACATGGAGATGGTATGTGAGATGCTAAATCCAAAATTGCCCTCAGGAACTACAGTATCCATTTCTTTCAGAAGAAAAATTTTTCCAGAAATGGCCCTGATAATACTTCCTATTAGGTCATAGACGATTAAAGAGCAGTAAAGATAAAAATCCAGGAGAGGTTAGCTTAGTCCTATGTCTAAACATTCACTAATTTTTTTTTGAAAGAACTTGTGGTCTACCATATTTTTCACTCTGGTAGACCAACATCAGGCATAACTGTAGAATATCAACCATTCCTTCACTTAGGAATAGACTAATGAGGAACTCAGTACTCAGGTTTGTGGATTTTGGCTACAGCAGGTTTGAAAACACTCAGGCATTTCTTTTCAAAGATCCATGGGAAGGAAACCTGGAAAACTCTGGTTCCAATGAAGGCAGAGCATCTTTAAATTCCAATCTCCTTTGGGGTGTCTTAGGTTCAATTGTGACTCTCATTTTACTCTGGTTGGTCTGAATCAAACCTTCTGAGGCATGGTGGGGTCTTTTATCATCAGAAACTTTTGGCTTCATGTTACCATCTTTCAAAAATACTTTATATTCACACCAACAGTGCAAGAGTGTTCCCTTTTCTCCACATCCTCTCCAGCATTTATTGTTTCTAGATTTTTTGATGATGGCCATTCTGACCGGTGTGAGATGATATCTGATTGTAGTTTTGATTTGCATTTCTCTAATGATTAATGATGTTGAACATTCTTTCATGTGTTTGTTGCCAATCTGTATATCTTCTTTGGAGAAATGTCTATTTAGGTCCTCTGCTCATTTTTGGATTGGGTTGTTTGCTTTTTTATTATTGAGCTGCATAAGCTCCTTGTAAATCTTGGAGATTAATCCTTTGTTAGTTGCTTCATTTGCAAATATTTTCTCCTATTCTGAGGGTTGTCTTTTGGTCTTGTTTATGGTTTCTTTTGCTGTGCAAAATCTTTTAAGGTTCATTAGGTTCCATTTGTTTATTTTTCTTTTTATTTCCATTTCTCTAGGAGGTGGGTCAAAAAGGATCTTGCTGTGATTCCTGTCATAAACTGTTCGGCCTATGTTTTCCTCTAAGAGTTTGATAGTTTCTGGCCTTATATTTAGGTCTTTAATCCATTTTGAGTTTATTTTTCTCTATGGTGTTAGGGAGCGTTATAATTTCATTCTTTTACATGTACCTGTCCAATTTTCCCAGCACCATTTTTATTGCAGAGGTTGTCTTTTCTCCAGACAGGCTGTCTTTTCTTATATTCTTGCCTCTTTTATCAAAGATAAGATGACCATATGTGTGTAGGTTTATCTCTGGGCTTTCTATCCTGTTCCATTGATCTATCTTTCTGTTTTTGTACCAGTACCATACTGTCTTGATTACTGTAGCTTTGTAGTATAGTCTGAAGTCAGGGAGCCTGATTCCTCCAGCTCCATTTTTTGTTCTCAAGATTGCTTTGGCTATTCAGGGTCTATTGTGTTTCTGTACAAATTGTGAAATTTTTTGTTCTAGTTCTGTGAAAAATGCCAGTGGTAGTTTGATAGGGATTACATTGAATCTGTAGATTGCTTTGGGTAATAGAGTCATTTTCACAATGTTGATTCTTCCAATCCAAGAATATGGTATATCTCTCCATCTATTTGTATCATCTTTAATTTCTTTCATCAGTGTCTTATAATTTTCTGCATATGGGTTTTTTTTTCTCCTTAGGTAGGTTTAATCCTAGATATTTTATTCTTTTTGTTGCAATGTTAAATGGGAGTGTTTTATTAATTTCAATTTCAGGTTTTTCATCACTAGTGTATAAGAATGACAGAAATTTCTGTGCATTAGTTTTGTATCCTGGTACTTTAAAAAAATCATTGATTAGCTCTAGTAGTTTTCTAGTAGCATCTTTAAGATTCTCTATGTATGGTATCATGCCATCTGCAAACAGTGACAGCTTTATTTCTTCTTTTCTGATTTGAATTCCTTTTATTTCCTTTTCTTCTCTGATTGCTACAGCTAAAATTTCCAAAACTATGTTGAATAATAGTGGTGAGAGTGGGCAACCTTGTCTTGTTCCTGATCTTAGTGGAAATGGTTTCAGTTTTTCACCATTGAGGATGATGTTGGCTGTGGGCTAGTCATATATGGCCTTTATTATGTTGAGGAAATTTCCCTGTATGCCTACTTTCTTCAATGTTTTTTATCATAAATGGGTTTTGAATATTGTTGAAAGCTTTCTCTGCATCTATTGAGATGATCATATGATTTTTTTCCTTCAATTTGTTAAAAAGTTGATTGATTTGCATATATTGAAGAATCCTTGTATTCCTGGAATAAACCCCACTTGATCACGGTGTATGATCCTTTTAGTGTGCTGTTGGATTCTGTTTGCTAGTATTTTGTTGAGGATTTTGCATCTATGTTCATCAGTGATATTGGCCTGTAGTTTTCTTTCTTTGTGACATGTTTGTCTGTTTTTGGTATCAGGGTGATGGCGGCCTTGTAGAATGAGTATGGGAGTGTTCCTTCCTCTGCTATATTTTGGAAGAGTTTGAGAAGGATAGGTGTTAGCTCTTCTCTAAATGTTTGATAGATTTCACCTGTGGAGCTATCTGGTCCTGGGCTTATGTTTGTTGGAAGATTTTTTTTTTTTTTTTTTTTGCGGTACATGGGCCTCTCACTGTAGTGGCCTCTCCCATTGCAAATCACAAGCTCTGGATGCGCAGGCTCAATGGCCATGGCTCACGGGCCTAGCCATTCCATGGCATGTGGGATCTTCCCAGAATGGGGCACAAACCCGTGCCACCTGCATCAGCAGGCGGACTCTCAACCACTGCACCACCAGGGAACACCTGTTGGAAGATTTTTAATCATGGTTTCAATTTCAGTGCTTGTGATTTGTCTGTTCATATTTTCTATTTCTTCCTGGTTCAGTCTCTGTACGTTCTGCATTTGTAAGCATTTGTCCATTCCTTGCAGGTTGTCCATTTTATAGGCATAGAGTTGCTTCTAGTAATCTCTCATGATCCCTTGTATTTCTGCAGTGTCAGTTGTTACTTCTCCTTTTTCATTTCTAATTCTATTGATCTGAGTCTTGTCCCTTTTTTTCTTGATGAGTCTAGCTAATGGTTTATCAATTTGGTTTATCTTCTCAAAGAATCAGCTTTTAGTTTTATTGATCTTTTCTATCATTTCCTTCATTTCTTTCCATTCACTTCTGATGTGATCTTTATGATTTCTTTCCTCCTGCTAACTGTGGGGGCTTTTTGTTCTTCTTTCTCTGATTGCTTTAGGTGCAAGTTTAGGTTGTTTATTTGAGATGTTTCCTCTTTCTTAAGGTAGGATTGTATTGCTATAACTATCCCTCTTAGAACTGCTTTTGCTGCATCCCATAGGTTTTGGGTCATCGTGTCTCCATTGTCATTTGTTTCTAGGTATTTTTTTATTTCCCTTTTGATTTCTTCAGTGATCACTTGGTTATTACATAGTGTAATGTTTAGCCTCCATGTATTTGTATTTTTTACAGCTCTTTTCCTGTAATTGATATCTAGTCTCATAGCGTTGTGGTCGGAAAAAATACTTGATACGATTTCAATTTTCTTAAATTTACCAGGCTTGATTTTTGACCCAAGATATGGTGTATCCTGGAGAATTTTCCATGAGCACTGGATAAAAATGTGTATTCTGTTGTATTTGGATGGAATGTCCTATAAATATCAATTAAGTCCATCTTGTTTAATGTATCATTTAAAGCTTGTGTTTCCTTATTTATTTTCATTTTGGATGATCTGTCCATTGGAGAAAGTGGGGTGTTAAAGTCCCCTACTATGATTGGGTTAGTGTTGATGTCCCCTTTTATGGCTGTTAGTGTTTGCCTTATGTATTGAGTACTCCTATGTTGGGTGCATAAATATTTACAATTGTTATATCTTCTTCTTGGATCGATCTCTTGATCATATGTCATGTCCTTCTTTGTCTCTTGTAATGGTCTATTTTCAAGTCTATTTTTTTCTGATATGAGAATTGGTATTCCAACTTTCTTTTGATTTCCATTCACATGGAATATCTTTTTCCATCCCCTCACTTTCAGTCTGTATGTGTCGCTAGGTGTGAAGTGGGTCTCTTGTAGACAGCATATATATGTATCTTGTTTTTGTATCCATTCAGCCAGTCTGTGTCTAGGTGGGTGCACTTAATCCATTTACATTTAAGGTAATTATCGATATGTATGTTCCTATTCCCATTTTCTTAATTGTTTTGGGTTTGTTGTTGTAGGCCTTTTCCTTCTCTTGTGTTTCTTGCCTAGAGAAGTTCCTTTAGCATTTGTTGTAAAGCTGGTTTGGTGGTGCTGAACTCTCTCAGCTTTTGCTTGTCTGTAAAGGTTTTAATTTCTCCATCAAATCTGAATGGAATCCTTGCTGGGTAGAGTAATCTTGGTTGCAGGTTTTTCTCCTTCATCACTTTCAGTATGTCCTGCCACTCCCTTCTGGCTTGTAGAGTTTCTGCTGAGAGAAATCTAAATGGAATCCTTGCTGGTTAGAGTAATCTTGGTTGTAGGTTTTTCTTCTTCATCACTTTAAATATGTCCTGCCACTCCTTTCTGGCTTGCAGAGTTTTTGCTGAAAGATCAGCTGTTAACCTTATGGGGATTCCCTTGTGTTATCTGTTGTTTTTCCCTTGCTGCTTTTAATATGTTTTCTTTGTAATTAATTTTTGACAGTTTGATTAATATGTGTCTTGGCATGTTTCTCCTTGGATTTATCTTGTATGAGACTCTCTGTGCTTCCTGTATTTGATTAATGATTTCCTTTCCCATATTAGGGAAGTTTTCAACTATAATCTCTTCAAATCTTTTCTCAGTCCTTTTCTTTTTCTCTTCTTCTTCTGCGATCCCTATAATTTGAATGCTGGTGCATTTAATGTTGTCCCAGAGGTCTCTTAGACTGTCCTCAGTTCTTTTCATTCTTTTTTCTTTATTCTACTCTGCAGTAGTTATTTCCACTGTTTTATCTTCCAGGTCATTTATCCGTTCTTATGCCTCAGTTATTCTGCTATTGATCCCTTCTAGAGTATTTTTAATTTCATTTTTTGTGTGGTTCATCATTGCTTGTTTGCTCTTTAGTTCTTGTAGGTCCTTGTTAAATGTTTCTTGCATTTTCTCTATTCTATTTTGAAGATTATGGATCATCTTTATTATCATTATTCTGAATTCTTTTTCAGGTAGACTGTCTATTTCCTCTTCATTTTTTAGGTCTGGTGGGTTTTTACCTTGCTCCTTTATCTGCTGTGTGTTTTTCTGTCTTCTCATTTTGCTTATCTTACTGTGTTTGGGGTCTCCATTTTGCAGGCTGCTGGTTCATAGCTCCCGTTGTTTTTGGTGTCTGTCCCCAGTGACTAAGTTTTGTTCAGTGGGTTGTGTAGGCTTTGTGGTGGAGCAGACTAGTTCCTATGTTCTGGTGGATGAGCCCGGATCTTGTCTTTCTGGTGGACAGGTCCACGTCTTGTGGCATGTTTTGGGGTGTCTGTGGCCTTATTATTATTTTAGGCAGCCTCTGTGATAATGGGTGGATTTGTGTTCCTGTAATGCTAGTTGTTTGGCATAGGGTGTCCAGCACTGTAGCTTGCTGGTCATTAAGTGAACCTGGGTCTTGGCACTGAGATGGATATCTCTGGGAGATTTTTGCCATTTGATATTGCATGGAGCTGTGAGGTCTCTTGTTGACCAGTGTCTTGAAGTTGACTGTCCCACCTCAGAGGCACAGCACTGACTGCTGGCTGCAGCACCAAGACCCTTTCATCCACACGCCTCAGAATGAAAGGGTGAAAAAATAGAAAGAAATAGAGAAAGAGGATAAAATAAAATAAAATAAAGATAAAATAAAATAAAGTTATTAAAATAAAAAATAAAAAATAATTATTAAGAATATTTTTTTTAAGTAAAAAAAAAACAATAAAAACGGACGGACAGAACCCTAGGACAAATGGTGAAAGCAAAGCTTTATAGACAAAATCTCACACAGAAGCATACACATACACACAAAAAGAGGAAAAGGGGAAAAAAATAATATATCTTGCTCCCAAAGTCCTCCTCAATTTGGGATGATTCGTTGTTTATTCAGGTATTCCACAGATGCATGGTACATCAAGTTGATCGTGGAGATGTAATCCGCTGCTCCTGAGGCTGCTGGGAGAGATTTCCCTTTCTCTTCTTTGTTCACACAGCTCCCGTGGTTCAGCTTTGGATTTGGCCCTGCCTCTGTGTGTAGGTCGCCTGCAGGCATCTGGTCTTCGCCCAGACAGGACGGAGTTAATGGAGCAGCTGATTTGGGGCTCTGGCTCACTCAGCCCGGGGACATGGAGGGGTGCGAATCTTGGGCGAGCCTGCAGCAGCAGAGGCTTACATGACATTGCAGCAGCCAGAGGTGCGCCGTGCATTCTCCCGGGGAAGTTGTCCCTGGATCATGGGACCTTGGCAGTGGCAGGCTGCACAGGGTCCCGGGAGGGGCGGTGTGGATAGTGACCTGTGCTTGCACACAGGCTTCTTGGTGGCGGCAGCAGCAGCCTGAGCGTCTCATGCCCATCTCTGAAGTCTGCGATGTTAGCTGTGGCTCACGCCCATCTCTGTAGCTCCTTTAAGCAGTGCTCTTAATCACCTTTCCTCGCACACCAGGAAACAAAGAGGGAAGAAATAGTCTCTTGCTTCTTCAGCAGGTCTAGACTTTTTCCCGGACTCCCTTCCAGCTAGCCATGGTGCACTAACTCCTTCAGGCTGTGTTCATGTCACCAACCCCAGTCCTCTCCCAGCAATCCAACTGAAGCTGGAGCCTCAGCTCCCAGCTCCCACCTGCCCTGGTTTGTGAGCAGACAAGCCTCTTGGCCTGGTGAGTGCTGGTCAGCACCGATCCTCTTTGTGGGAATCTCTCCGCTTTGCCCTCCGCACCCCTGTGGCTGCACTCTCCTCTGTGGCTCTGAAGCTTCTCCCCCCCTCTTCCACCCACAGTCTATGCCCATGAAGGGGCTTTCTAGTGTGTGGAAACCTTTCCTACTTTATAGCTCCCTCCCACTGGTGCAGGTCACGTCCCTATTCTTTTGTCTCTGTTTTTTCTTTTGCCCTACCCAGGTACATGGGGGGTTTCTTGCCTTTTGGGTGGTCTGAGGTCTTCTTCCAGCATTCAGTGGGTGTTCTATAGGAGCTGTTCCACGTGTAGATGTATTTCTGATGTATCTGTGGGGAGGAAGGTGATCTCTGTGTCTTACTCTTCTGCCATCTTCCTCAACTCCCCCTAATTTCTCTTTCTGATCTTTTGGTGTTAGTATATAGAAATGCAACAGTTTTATGTGTAATAATTTTGTATTCTACTACTTTACTGAATTCATTGGTGAGCTCTCGTAGTTTTTTGGTAGCATCTTTAGAATTTTCTGTGTATAATATTATGCCATCTTCAAACAGTGACAGTTTTACTTCTTCATTTCCAATTTGGATTCATTTTCTTTTTCTTATTGCTCTGGCTAGGATTTTGATTTCTCTTAATTTGATTACTATGTGTCTCAGCATATTCCTATTTGGGTTCATTCTGTATGGGAGTCTCTGTGCTTTCTGGACTTGGTTGACTGTTTCTTTTTCCATGTTGGGGAATTTTTCAACTCTTATCTCTTCAAATATCTTCTCTGGCCCTTTCTCTCTCTTTTCCTTCTGGGACCCCTATAACGCGAATGATGGTGCACTTGACATTGTCCCAGAGGTCTCTTCTTTTAATTCTTTTTCTTTATTCTGTTCTACGATAGTGATTTCCACCACTCTGTCTTCCAACTCACTTTTCCATTCTTCTGCCTCATTTATTCTGCTACTGATTCCTTCTAGTGTGTTTTTCATTTCAGTTATTGTATTCTTCAACTCTGTTTGATTGTTCTTTATATTTTGTAACTCTTTGTTAAAGCTTCTTGTAAATTTTCACTCCGTGCTTACATTCTTTTCCTGAGTTCTTGGATCATCTTTATGATCCTTACTCTGAACTTTTTCTCAGATAGACAGCCTAACTCCATGTCACTTAGTTTTTCTTCTGGTGTTTTATCTTGTTCTTTATTTTGGGACATATTCCCCTGCCATCACATTTTGTCTAAATTTATATTTTATGCATGGGGAAGGTTAGTTGTGTTTCTTGACTTTGGAGAAGTGACCCTCTGTAGGGGATATCCTATGTGTCCCAGAAGTACACTCCCCTCTTGTCACCCAAAAGTAAGTTCTAATCTGTGTTTGTGGACTCAGTTCCACAGCCTGCTGGTTCATAGTTTTTTGCTTCTAGTGTCTGTCCTCTGGTTGTTGAGGCTGGTCTAGAGCCTTTTGCAGGCTTCCTGATAGGAGGGGCAGGTGCCTGCCCACTGGTGGATGGAGCTGGGTTTTGACCCTCTTGTGGGCAGGGCCATGTACCGGGGCATGTCTAGAGGTGGCTGTGGGCTCAGGAAGTCTTTTGGTCACCTGTCTGCTAATGGTTGGGTCTGTTTTCTGTCTTTGTTTGTTGTTTGGCCTGAGGCATCACAGCACTGGAGCCTGCAGGCTGTTGGGTGGGGCCAGGTCTTGGTGCCAAAGTGGCAATCTCCAAGAAAGCTCACACTGATGAATATTTCCTGGGACATCTGCCACCAGTGTCCCTTTCCATACAGTGAGCCACAGCTGACCTCTGCCTCCCCAGGAAACCCTCCAGGAGAAGCAGGTAGGCCTGGCCCAGGCTCCAGTGGAGTCACTGCTTTTGCCCTAGGTACTGGTGTGCACGAGACCTTGTGTGTGCCTTCCAAGATTGGAGTCTCTTTTTCCTCCAGTTCTGTGGAGCTCCCTGCTGGCCTTCAAAGTCAAATGACCTGGGGGCTCCTCCTCCTGTTGCCCTACCCCCAGGCTGGGGACCTCAGAACTAACTCCTATGGGAGAACTTCTGCATGTAATTGTTCTCCAGTTTGTGGGTCACCCACTTGTGAGGTATGTAATTTGATTATATTGTGAGTGCACCCCTCCTACTGTCTCGTTGGGTTTCTTTTTTATGTCTTTTTATGTAGAATATCTTTTTTTGGTAGGTTCCAGTATTTTTTATCAATGGTTGTCCAGCAGTTAGTTGTGATTTTGTTGTACTCTTGAGAGGAGGTGAGCTTAGGGTCCTTCTACTCTGCCAACTTGTCTCTCCCCAGAGGAGGTGTTCTGAAGCATTTAGATTGGAGTCAGGGAGGGCTATTCTGAGGGATGACATACAAATTGAGAACTTAAGAGTGAGAAAAATCAATCAGGTGAAGAGCTGGGGGAGTAGCCTGTGAAAGAAGAAGTGTGACAGTGACAGATAGCCTATTATGTCCAAGGAAGGTCATGAAAGAGAGGGAGAGACTGTATTATAGGGACCAAGCATGGCAGAAAGGAGAATTGTTGAGAAGTTATTCCAGTAGTCCAGGAGAGATATGGTTGTGTTTTGGTCTGGAGGGATGGCAGTGAAAATGAAGTGAAGTGTATGTTTAAAAAGATATCTAGGAAGTAAATAATCAGGGCATTGTGGCTGAATGGAGAGAATGAGTAGAAAATTCCCAAGTAATTTCAAGCCTTGAACAGCAGGGTAGGGGTTGGTGCCATTTACTGTGATGAGTTTAGCATTGGAGGCAAAAGATTTGGAAGGAGAGTGGGTGGCAGTGTTTGGGTGTGGGATGGATTCGGGAGTTTGGTTTTTGACAAGTTAGCTTTGATTGGCTTGTGAAGAATCAGTGTGGAGATGGTGTATTAGTCAGTGGTTCTTCAGAGAAACAGAACCAATAAGAGACATACAGATATATAAAAGGAGATTTATTATAGGAATTGGCTCATGTAGTTATGGCAGCCCAGAAGTTCCAGGATCTACTGTTTGCAAACTGGAGAATCAGGAAAGCCAGTGGTATAATTTGGTCTGAGTCCGAAGGTGTAAATCCCAATATGAGTTTGAAAACCCAAGAATCGGAACACTGATATCTGAGAGTAAGAGAAGACGGATATCACGTCAGACTTAGAGAGGGAGTTTGCTTTTCCTCCAGATTTTTGTTCCATTTCAGGCCCATTGGATTGGAGAATGTCCACCCACATTGCAGAGGGCCATATGCTTTTCTCAGTTCACCAATTCAAATACTAATCTATTCCAGAAACACTGTCACGGGCACACCCAGAAATAATGTTTCACCAGCTATCTGGGCATCCTTTAGCTCAGTCAAGGTGACACATAAAATTAACATTACAGATGCCAAATATGTAGTTGGACAAATGAGTCTGAAGTTCAGAGGAGAAGTTTGAGATAGAGAGTAAATTTTCAAGTGGTTAGCACATAGATGACCTTTAAAGTAAGAATCTGGTTAAGATCATCAAGAGAAATGTAGTAATAAACGTAGGATAAAGAAGAAGGTCCCAGTGAGCAATACAATAAGAAAGTTCCTAGAATAACAGGAATGAAATGAGGATAGCATGGTGTTATGGAAGCCAGAAAGTGAAGTACAGTAAGGAGAATGAAGGAGATCAACTTTGTTTAATGTCACTGAGATGTCAAATAAGGTAAGACTTTAAAGTGTTTAGTATGTTTTGCAACAGGAGATGACTTTGAAGGAGACCTTTTCAGTAATGTAGTGGATGTGAAAGCCAGAGTGGAGTGGGCTGAGGAGGAAATGGGAGGTGCAGAAGAGGAGACCACATATGCAGAGAACTTTTTAAAGAAGTTGTCCTGTGAGAAAGCAGAGAGATTTGGCATTAGATGAAGGGAAATATTGGACAGAGGGTTTTATATAGATAGTTTGAGTGATCATGGGATAATTTTTGTGGAAGAACTTTTGAGAATATTTATTTTTAGTTCCACAGACTGCCCAAGAGGCTGTCTAGCATAGAGTTTAGAAGCTTGGGCTGTGAAGCAGGCTGCCTGAGTTCAAACCCTGGCTCTTCCCCATAGTGGCTATGTGACAACCACTGAGTGAGTTACTTAACCTTGCTGTACCTTAATTACTTCCTTGTAAAATGGGGATAAGATAATAATACCTACCTTATCAGGTTGCTGGGGGATTAAATGGGTGAATATTTGCAAAGTCTTTAGAACAGAGACTAGTGCATAGTACACATTGTATAAAAATTTGATGAATGAATAAAACATAAAATGTGGCAAATGGTCATAAGTAGAATTTTTAAGAGATGGATTATGCTTATTTTAAAGGCTTTAGCAATACCAAACTATTTTGTTATTTTCACGAAATAACACCAGCTTGTATTTCATGGGCAACGAATAAGAAGTTTAGATTCTGGACATCATTACCAACATATTTTAAAATCATTGCATCTTGTAAGGCAAGAGAAAAAAAGATAGCTCATTGTTATTTAACCAACTGCATTATTTTGATTAATAGTTAGACTGAACATTTTTCAAAAGCTTGTTGGCAACCACAATTTTTCCTGAAATAAATTGTCTGTATTTGTCCACTGTTTATTTTTGCTTTAGAGTTTTTTGCTTTTCCATATTGTCTTTAAAGCAATTAAGGCATCTCTCATGAAACTCACAACTTTTGAGTACAATGGGAATATGGCAGAGTAAAAGAATGTGAAGCTCACCTCCTTCCACAAACACAGCAAATCTACATCTACATATGGAAAAATACTCATGGAAAACTGCCTAGAAAATAGCAGAATGACTGACTCCTATGCAACCATGACTATAAAAAGATACACATGTAATTGGGTAAGATGGGAAGAAAAACGTTGGATTAGGACCTGTGCCCCTGGGAGGGGACTAAAAGGAAAAGGGAAATCAAATTGGAGGACACTCACCCTGGGGAGTGAACATGTGGAGCCACAGACTGGGTGTCCCAGTCTTGGGTTCCTACGCATAGGACACACAACCCCTTGGGTGCTTGGAGAATGGCTGGGACAGATAGGAAGGCTAGAGAAGACTAGAGTCCACTCATGAGGCATGCACAGGTGCTGGCTTGTCCCCAGACTGAGTGGAAAGAGGTCTGCCCTAGTGGCTGCTACCTTGTTATGCTCCCAAGCCAAGCAAATGTCCCAACCTAGCTCACTCCACACCACAGCTTGGTACTGGATGTAAGGCATCCAGGACCTGGGGAAAACTCTATCTAGGGGTGTAGAGGATACCTAGTGCCTCAGGGCATAGCCCACATGGGGCAACAGCAGCTACTGTTGGTGCTTACTCTAACAGTGCCCCAAAGCAGCTCAGACCTCCAGAAGCAGTGCAATCCCTTGAATTCCCACAACTGCCATGCCACACTCCTCAGCCCCAGCCTAGCAAATGCTCAAGCCCCACTCACTACATGCTACGGCCTAGCATTAGACCTGGGGCTGCCATGACAGGAGGAAAGTGGCCTGTGTCTGAATGGAGATGAAGATGCCTATACAGGCAGTGCATTGAACCTCTGTGCTTACACAATTCCCACTTGCTTAAGCATTCCCCTCAATTGGGGTAAAGGCCCAAGTTGGGGGGAGAAAGAAAAACACACACAAAGAGTATGGGATCAGCTTGAACCTGGCCCTCAAAGCTTCTGCTCCAGCAACTTGGAAGAAGACACTGCCCCTGACAGGGTGGTGACACCACTGAGCAGAGAGGAAGTCAGCCTCACACCTTGTGCAAGCTCCAGCTCTTCCATCACAAACTGCACCCCGTATCAAGGTTATAGCTGGAAAGATGAAACTGGTGTCCACATCAAATCTAGCCCTCTAACCAAAAGGCATTGGGTAAACATAGTCTGCATAAGGACGCTCCAACAAAGAAAATGAAAGAGAGATAAACAGTCTACCAAAGAAAAAATTCAAAAAGTTGATAATAAAAATTTTAACAGAATTAGGAAAAAGAATTGATCTAAGCACAGATCATTTAAACAAGGAATTAGAAAATATAAGATGACTCAGTTAAAGATAGATAATTCAATAACTGAGATAAAAAGCACTCTAGAAACAATGAAGAGCAGATTAAATGACAAAGCATGCATAAGTGATCTGGAAGATAGAATATTGGAAATCAGCTAATCTGAACAGCAGGGAGAAAGACAAATAAAAAGTAAATAAATAAAATAACATGTAGGATCAATGGCCTAACGATAAACATGCCAACATTTGCATTATAGAGGTTCCAGAACGAGGAGAGAGAGCAGTATCAAAAAAGTATTTGAAGAAGTTATGAGTGCAGTAAGTCAGACAGAGAAAGACAAATATCATATGATATCATTTATATGTGGGATTTAAAAAAATGGTACAAATGAAATTATTTACAAAACAGAAATAGAGTTACAGATGTAGAAACCAAACCTTATGGTTACCAAGGGGGAAAGGGGGGTTATAAATTGGGAGGTTGGGATTGACATACACACACAACTATATATAAAATAGATAACTAATAAAAACCTACTGGATAGCACAGGGAATGCTACTCAATACTCTGTAATGAACTATATGGGAAAAGAATCTATAAAAGAATGGATATATGTATATGATTTACTTTGCTGTACACCTGAAACTAATACAACATTGTAAATCAACTATACTCAAATAAAAATTAATTTAAAAAAGATTAAAAAAAGAAATTATGGCTGTAAACTTCCCATGCCTAAAGAAGGAAACAGATATCTAGGTACAGAAATCACAGAGAGGCCCAAGCAAGATGAACCCAAACAGACACATACCAAGACATATCATAATTAAAATAACAAAAGTTAAAGAGGGAATTCTAAAGGCAGCAAGAGAAAAACAAAGAGTCATATACAAGGGAATTCCCATAAGGCTATCAGCTGATTTATTTGCAGAATCTTTGCAGGCCAGAAGGGATTGGCACGATATATTTAAATTGTTTAAAGGGAAAACTGTGCAACCTAGGATACTCTACCCAGGAGGATTATCAGTCAGAATAGAAGGAGAGCAACTGCTAGTGCCTACAAAGAAGTTGCACCTCTGGTCACTGGAGAGGTGCTGCACTGACAACAATGGCAGCCATGGAGTTGGTGGCATGGATGCAGTTCAGGGTGTGGAGCATCTGAGTCATGCAGGTCCTGGGCTTTGCTCAGAACCAGCAGACAATCTAGGCTCCAGTGAGACCATGGTCTGGAATGCTGAAGGAGCCTTCAGAAAAAGAGAGCAGGCCAAAGAGGAGTGATACCTCTGAGCTCGTGCTAAAGAAGAGCTGGCAGCCTTGAAGAAACACCATGAAAATGAAATCTCTCATCATGTGAGGGAGACTGAATGCCTGCAGAAAGAAATGGAGGGGCACAAGCAGTTGGTCAGGAAACTAAAACATCATGATGATGATTAAGTGCACAAAGTTCCCTATAGCATGGCTACCTATTATTGCCCACTTCTATTAAACCAGACATAGTTTCCATCTGTGTGTTTCTATCTGTGTGTTTCCAACAAATTATAATAAATTGTCATCAGTGAACTGTGAAAAAAAAAGAAGGAGAGATAAATAACTTCTCAGGTAAGCAAGTATAAGAAGAATTCAGCAACACTGAACTTACCATAAAAGAAATGTTGAAGGGCCTTCTTTACTTTTTTTACTTTTTATTTTTTTATTGAAGTATAGTTGGTGTACTATATTAAATAAGTTACAGGTGTTCAACATAATATTTCACAATTTTTGGGCTTCCCTGGTGGCGCAATAGTTGAGAGTCTGCCTGCCGATGCAGGGGACATGGGTTCATGTCCCAGTCCGGGAGGATCCCACATGCCACGGAGTGGCTGGGCCCGTGAGCCATGGCCGCTGAGCCTGCACGTCCAGGGCCTGTGCTCCACAACAGGAGAGGCCACAACAGTGAGAGGTCCACGTACCACGAGAAAAAAATTCACAATTTTTAAAGGTTATACTCCACTTATAGTTATTATAAAATATTGGCTCTATTCCCAGTATTGTACAATATATCTCTGTGGCTTATTTTACACATGTTAACTTGTACCTCATAATCCCCTATCCCTATATTTCCCCTCCCCCACCTTCCCACTGGCAATCACTATTTTTTTCTCTGTATCTGTGATCTGTTTCTTTTTTGTTATATTCATTAGTTTTTTGTATTTTTCAGATTCCACACATAAGTTATATATATATATATATATATATATATATATATATATATATATACATACAATGGAATACCACTCAGCCATAAAAAAATAATGAAAATTTGCCATTTGCAAGAACATGAATGGACTTGGAGGTGAAATAGTCAGACAGTGAAGGGTTTTCTTTAATGGAAAAGAAGCAAGAATTTTTAGGAAAGGTAAAATCCCAATAGGAAAGGCAAATATAAAGTGAGAATTGAAGATCACTAATATAAGCCAGTATGTAGATTAACAGGCAAAAAATCATAAAAGTAACTATACAATAAACAGTAAAGGGTAAGCATGAAGATGTAAAATATGACATCAAAACCACAAAATGTGGATGAAGAGACTAATAAATGTAGATCTTTTAGAACATGTTTGAACTTTATTAGTTTAAAGCAAGTAGATATAATTATGGGTCAACATATAAATCCCATGGTAATCACAAACTGAAAATCTACAATAGATACACAAAAACCAAAAAGAAAGGAATCCAAGCATACTACAAAAGAAAATCATCAAACCAAAACAGGAGAAACAAAAAGTAATGAAAGGAGAGGAACTACAAAAGCAACGAAAAACCAGGTAATAACATGGAATTAAGTACATAAATATCAATAATTACTTTAAATGTTGATGGACCAAATGCTCCAATCAAAAGATATAAGGTGGTCAATTGGATAAATAAGAAACAAGACCCATCCATATGATGCATAAAAGAGACTCACTTCAGGGTGAAACACACACAGACTGAAAGTGAGGGGATGGAAAAATATATTTTATGAAAGTGAAAACAAGAAGACAGTGAGGGTAGCAATACTCATATCAGATGAAATAGACTTTAAAGCAAAGTCCATAACAAAAGACACAGAAGGTCATTACATATTGATAAAGGGATTAGTACAAGTGGTTATTACACTAATTAACATATACACACCTGATACAGAAGCACCTAAAATATATAAAGCAAACACTACTCAGACGTAAAGAGAGAAGTTGACAAGAATACAATAATAGTAGGGAATTTAAAACCCCACTAACATCAAGGAACAGATCATCCAGACTGGAAATCAATAAGGCAACAGTGGTCGTAAATGACACAACAGACCAACAGACTTAATAGATATACACAGGACATTAAATCCATAAAAAGCAGAATATACATTCTTTTCAAGTGCACCTGGAGCATTTTCCAGGATAGATCACATAACAGGTGACAAAACAAGCCTGAAAAAGTTTAACAGAAGAAAAATAATGTCAAGCATTTTTTCCTCACCACAACAGTATGAAACTAGAAATTAACTACAGAAAGAAAAATGGGGAGAAAACAGACACACAGAAACTAAATAACATGCTACTTAAAAAGCCAATGAGTCAACAATGAAATCAAAGAGGAAATCAGATAATACCTCAAGACAAATGAAAATGGAAATATGACTTTCCAAAATTTATGGGATGCAGTAAAAGCCAGTCTAACACAGAAGTTGATAGTGATATAGGCTTTCCTCAAGCAACAAGAAGAATCTCAATTAAACAACTAACCTACTACCAAAAAGAATTTTAAAAAGAACAAACAAAACCCAAAGTCAACAGAAGAAAGGCAATAATAAAGATTGACAGGAAGTAAAGTTTAAAAATAATAGAAAAGATCAACAAAATCTAAAGCTGTTTTTTTGAAAAAATAAATAAAATTGATAAAACTTTATCCAAGTTCACCAAGATGAAAAGAGAGAGGATCCCCAAAAAACAAAATGATATATGAAAGGGGAGAAATAAAAACAAATACAACAGAGTTACAAAAAATAAGAGAAAACTATGAACAGTTATATGTTAACAAATTCACAACTTAAAAGAAATGGACAAATACCTAGAAGCAGCCAGCCAAGACTGAGTCAAGAAGAAATCATTATGACAGATGGATCACTAGAAGTGAAATGGAATCAGTAATAAAAGCACTGTCAGTTGGGCTTCCCTGGTGGCGCAGTGGTTGAGAATCTGCCTGTCAATGTAAGGGACATGGGTTCAAGCCCTGGTCTGGGAAGATCCCAAATGCTGCGGAGCAACTAGGCCCATGAGCCACAACTACTGAGCCTGTGCATCTGGAGCTTGTGCTCCACAACAAGAGAGGCTGCGACAGTGAGAGACCCGTGCACCCCCACCCGCTTCAACTAGAGAAAACCCTCACAAAGAAACGAAGACCCAACACAGACAAAAATAAATATAAAGAAAGAAAGAAAGGAAAGAAGCTTACATTAAACAAAACAAAACAAAACAAAACATGGTCAGCAAACAAATGTCCAGGACAGAACAGCTTCATAGGGGAATTCTACCAAACATATGAAGAGGAATAAATGCCTATACTTCAAACTAGTTCAAAAGGTTGAAAAGGAGTGAACACTCCCAAATTTATTCTACAAGGCCATCATTACCCTGATACCAAAACCAGACAGTACAGCATTGATGGTATAGTGGTGAGCATGGCTGCTTTCCAAAACCAGACAGAGATAGTACCCCAAAAAGTTACAGGTCGATACCTTTGATGAATATAGTTGCAAAAGTCCTCAAAAAATACTAGCAAGCAAAATACAACAATACATAAAAATGACCATATACCATGATCAAGTAGGATTTATTTCAAGGTTACAAGTATGGTTCAACATATGCAAATCAATCAACGTTATACACCACATTAATGAAAGGAGGGATAAAAATCACATGAGATCTCGATACAGAGAAAGCAGTTCACAAAATTCATCATCTATTCAAAATTAAAACTCTCTTCAAAACTGTGTAGAGAGAACATTTCTCAACGTAATAAAGGCCACTTGAGACCATTCCACAACTAACATTATACTCAATGGTGAAAAGCTGAAATCCTTCCTACTAAATGCAGGAACAAGACAAGGATGTCCACTCTTGCTATTTATAGATAATATAGTATTGGAAGCCCTAGCCACTGTAATAAGAAAGAAAAATAAAAGGTATCCAATTTCGGGGAAGACGGTGGAAGTGTAAGATACGGAGATCACCTTCCTCCCCACAGATACACCAAAAATACATCTACACGTGGAACAGCTCCTACAGAACACCTACTGAATGCTGGCAGAAGACTTCAGACCCCCCAAAAGGTAAGAAACTCCCCACGTACCTGGGGAGGGCAAGCGAAAAAAAGAAGAAACAGAGACAAAAGGATAGGGACGGGACCTGCACCAGTGGGAGGGAGCTATAAAGTAGGAAAGGTTTCAACACACTAGGAAGCCCCTTTGCGGGCAGAGACTGCTGGTGGCGGAGGGGGAAGCTTTGGAGGCGCAAAGAGAGCACAGCAACAGGGGTGCAGAGGGCAAAGTGGAGAGATTCCTGCACAGAGGATCGGGGCCGACCAGCACTCACCAGCCCGAGAGGCTTGTCTGCTCAACCGCCGGGGCGGGCGGGGCAGGGAGCTGAGCCTCTGGCTTCGGTCGGAGTGCAGGGAGAGGTCTGCGGTTGGTAGCGTGAACAAAGCCTACAGGGGGTTAGTGCACCACGGCTAGCTGGGAGGCAGTCCGGGAAAAAGTCTGGACCCTCCGAAGAGGCAAGAGACTTTTTCTTCCCTCCTTGTTTCCTGGTGCACGTGGAGAGGGGATTAAGAGCGTTTCTTAAAGGAGCTCCACAGACGGGCATGAGACACAGCTAAAAGTGGGGACACCAGAGACCGGCATCAGATGCTAAGGCTGCCACTGCTGCCACAAGAGCCTGTGTGTGAGCACAGGTCACTATCCACACACCCCTTCCAAGGAGCCTGTGCAGCACACCACTGCCAGGGTCCCGGTATCCAGGGACAAATTCCCCGGGAGAATTCACAGTGTGCCTCAGGCTGGTGCAACGTCATGCTGGCCTCTGCCGCTGCAGGCTCGCCCCACACTCCGTACCCCTCCCTCTCCCCGGCCTGAGTGAGCCAGAGTCCCCAATACAGCTGCTCCTTTAACCCTGTCTGAGCAAAGAACAGACGCCCTCCAGCGACCTACACGCAGAGGCAGGGCCAAATCCAAAGCTGAACCACTGGGAGCTGTAAGAACAAAAAAGAGAAAGGAAAATCTCTACCAACAGCCTCAGAAGCAGTGGATTAAAGCTCCACAACCAATCTGATCTACCCTGCATCTGTGGAATACATAAATAGACAACGAATCATCCAAATTGAGGAGGTGGACATTGAGAGTAAGATTTATGATTTTTTCACCTTTTCCTCTTTTTGTTAGTGTGTATGTGTATGCTTCTGTGTGTGATTTTGTCTGTATAGCTTTGCTTCCACAATTTGTCCAAGGGTTCTATTTGACTTTTTTTTTCTTAATAATAACTTTTTTATTTTAATAAATTTATTATATTTTATCTTACTTTATTTTATTTTACTTTATCTTCCTTCTTTCTTTCTTTTTTTCCTTCCTTCCCTCCTTCCTTCCGTCCTTCCTCCCTCCCTCCCTCTGTCCCTCCCTCCCCCTTTCTTTCCTTCTTTGTTTCCTTCTTTCTTTCTTTCTTTCTTTCTTTCTTTCTTTCTTTCTACTTCTACTAATTCTTTCTTTCTATTTTTTTCTCCCTTTTATTCTATGCTGTGTGGATGAAAGGCTCTTGGTGCTGTAGCCAGCAGACAGTGCTGTGCCTCTGAGGTGGGAGAACCAACTTCAAGGCACTGGTCCACAAGAGACCTCCCTCCACATAATATCAAATGGCAAAAATCTCCAAGAGATCTCCGTCTCAACACCAGCATCCAGCTTCACTCAATGACCAGAAAGCTATAGTGCTGGACAACCTATGCCAAACAACTAGCAAGATAGGAACACAACCCCACTCATTAGCAGAGAGGCTGACTAAAATCATAACTCCACAGACAACCCAAAACACACCACCAGATGTGGACCTTCCCACCAGAAAGGCAAGATCCAGCCTCATCCACCAGAACACAGGCACTAGTACCCTCTAAAAGCAAGCCTACACAACCCACTGAACCAACTTTAGCCACTGAGGACAGACACCAAAAACAATGGGAACTATGATCCTCCTGCCTGCAAAAAGGAGAGCCCAAACACAATAAAATGAGCAAAATGAGAAGACAGAAAAAAACACCACAGATGAAGGAGCAAGATAAAAACCCACCAGACCTAACAAATGCAGAGGAAATAGGCAGTCTACCTGAAAAAGAATTCAGAATAATGATAGTAAAGATGATCCAAAATCTTGGAATTAGAAGAGAGAAAATGGAAGAAACATTTAACAAGGATCTAGAGGAACAAAGATGAAGCAAATAACAATGAACAACACAAAAAATGAAATGAGATATACATTAGATGGGATCAATAGCAGAATAACTGAGGCAGAAGAACCAATAAGTGACCTGGAAGATAAAATAGTGTAAATAACTACTGCAGAGCAGAATAAAGAAAAAAGAATGAAAAGAACTGAGGACAGTCTCAGAGACCTCTGGGACAATATTAAATGGACCAACATTCGAATTATAGGGGTTCCAGAAGAAGAAAAGAAAAAAAGGGACTGAAAAATATTTGAAGAGATTATAGTTGAAAACTTCCCTAATATGGAAAAGGAAATCATTAATCAAATCCAGGAAGCACAGAGAGTCCCATACAGGATAAATCCAAGGAGAAATACGCCAAGACACATATTAATCAAACTGTCAAAAATTAAATACAAAGAAAGCATATTAAAAGTGGCAAGGGAAAAACAACAAATAACACACAAGGGAATCCCCATAAGGTTAACAGCTGATCTTTCAGCAGAAACTCTGCAAGCCAGAAGGGAGTGGCAGGACATATTGAAAGTTATGAAGGAGAAAAACCTGCAACCAAGATTACTCTACCCAGCAAGGATCTCATTCAGATTTGATGGAGAAATTAAAACCTTTACAGACAAGCAAAAGCTAAGAGAGTTCAGCACCACCAAACCAGCTTTACAACAAAGGCTAAAGAAACTTCTCTAGGCAAGAAACACAAGAGAAGGAAAAGACCTACAATAATGAACCCAAAACAATTTAGAAAATGGGAATAGGGGCATACATATCAATAATTACCTTAAATGTAAATGGAATAAATGCTCCCACCAAAAGACAGAGATTGGCTGAATGGATACAAAAACAAGACCCATATATATACTGTCTACAAGAGACCCACTTCAGACATAGAGACACATACAGACTGAAAGTAAGGGGATGGAGAAAGATATTCCATGCAAATGGAAATCAGAAGAAAGATGGAGTAGCAATTCTCATATCAGACAAACTACACTTTAAAATAAAGGCTATTAGAAGAGACAAAGGAGGACACTACTTAATGATCAAGGGATTAATCCAAGAAGAAGATATAACAATTGTAAATATTTATGTACCCAACATAGGAGCACCTCAATACATAAGGCAAATACTAACAGCCATAAAAGGGGAAATCAACAGTAACACATTCATAGTAGGAGACTCTATCACCTCACTTTCAGCAATGGACAGATCATCCAAAATGAAAATAAATAAGGAAACACAAGCTTTAAATGATACATTAAACAAGATGGACTTAATTGGTATTTATAGGACATTCCATCCAAAAACAACAGAATACACATTTTTCTCTAGTGCTCATGGATCATTCTCCAGGATAGATCATATCTTGGGTCACAAATCAAGCCTTGGTAAATTTAAGAAAATTGAAATCATATCAAGTATCTTTTCCGACAACAACACTATGAGAATAGATATCAATTACAGGAAAATATCTATAAAAAATACAAACACATGGAGGCTAAACAATACATTACTGAATAACGAAGTGATCAGTGAAGAATTCAAAGATGAAATAAAAAAATACCTAGAAACAAATGACAATGAAAACACGACGTCCCAAAACCTATGGGACACAGTAAAAGTAGTTCTAAGAAGGAAGTTTATAGCAATACAATCCTACCTTAAGGAACAGGAGACATCGAATAAACAACCTAACCTTACACCTAAAGTAATTAGAGAAAGAAAAACAAACAAACCCCAAAGTTAGCAGAAGTAAAGAAATCATAAAAATCAGATCAGAAATAAATGAAAAAGAAATGAAGGAAACGATAGCAAAGAAGAATAAAATTAAAAGCTAGTTCTTTGAGAAGATAAACCAAATTGATAAAACATTAGCCAGACTCATCAAGAAATAAAGGGAGAAGACTCAGATCAATGGAATTAGAAATGAAAAAGAAGTAACAATGGACACTGCAGAAATACAGAAGATCATGAGAGATTACTATAAGCAATTCTATGCCAATAAAATGGACAACCTGGAAGAAATGGACAAATTCTTAGAAATGCACAACCTGCCAAGACTGAATCAGGTGGAAATAGAAATAAGAACAGACCAATCACAAGCACTGAAATTGAAACGGTGATTAAAAACCTTCCAACAAACAAAAGCAGAGGACCAGATGGCTTCACAGGAGAATTCTATCATACATTTAGTGAAGAGCTAACACCTATCCTTCTCCAATTCTTCCAAAATATAGCAGAGGGAGGAACACCCCCAAAACTCATTTTACAAGTCCACCATCACCTTGATAATAAAACCAGACAAGGATGTCACAAAGAAAGAAAACTACAGGCCAATATGACTCATGAACATAGATGTAAAAATCCTCAACAATATACTAACAAACAGAATCCAACAGCACATTAAAAGGATCATACACCATGATAAAGTGGGGTTTATTCCAGGAATGCAAGGATTCTTCAAAATATGCAAATCTATCAATGTGATACACCATATTAACAAATTGAAGAAGAAAAACCATATGATCATGTCAATAGATGCAGAGAAAGCTTATGACAAAATTCAACAACCATTTATGATAAAAACCCTGCAGAAAGTAGGCATAGAGGGAACTTTTCTTAACATAACAAAGGTCATATATGACAAGCCCACATTCAATGTCATCCTCAATGGTGAGAAACTGAAAGCATTTCCACTAAGATCAGGAACAAGGCAAGGTTGTCCACTCTCACCACTCTTATTCAACATAGTTTTGGAAGTTTTAGCCACAGCAATAACAGAAGGAAAGGAAATAAAAGGAATCCAAATCAGAAGAGAAGAAGTAAAGCTGTCACTGTTTGCAGATGACATGATACTATACATAGAGAATCCTAAAGATGCTACCAGAAAACTACTAGAGCTAATCAATGAATTTGGTAAAGTAGCAGGATACAAAATTAAGGCACAGAAATCTCTGGCATTCCTATACACTAATGATGAAAAATCTGAAAGTGAAATCAAGAAAACACTCCCATTTACCATTGCAACAAATAGAAGAAAATATCTAGGAATAAACCTACCTAAGGAGACAAAAGACCTGTATGCAGAAAATTATAAGACACTGATGAAAGAAATTAAAGATGATACAAATAGATTGAGAGATATACCATGTTCTTGGATTGAAAGAATCAACGTTGTAAAAATGACTCTACTACCCAAAGCAATCTACAGATTCAATGTAATCCCTATCAAACTACCACTGGCATTTTTCACAGAACTAGAACAAAAAATTTCACAATTTGTATGGAAACCCAAGAGACCCCGAATAGCCAAAGCAATCTTGAGAACGAAAAACGGAGCTTGTGGAATCAGGCTTCCTGACTTCAGACTATACTACAAAGCTACAGTAATCAAGACAGTATGGTACTGGCACAAAAACAGAAAAATAGATCAATGGAACAGGATAGAAAGCCCAGAGATAGACCCACACACATATGGTTACCTTATCTATGATAAAGGAGGCAAGAATGTACAGTGGAGAAAGGACAGCCTCTTCTATAAGTGGTACTAGGATAATTGGACAGGTACATGTAAAAGTATGAGATTAGATCACTCCCTAACACCATACACAAAAATAAGCTCAAAATGGATTAAAGACCTAAACTTAAGGCCAGAAGCTGTCAAACTCTTAGAGGAAAACATAGACAGAACACTCTATGACATAAATTATAGCTAGGTCGTTTTTGACCCATCTCCTAGTGAAATGGAGATGAAAACAAAAATAAACAAATGGGACCTAATGAAACTTCAAAACTTTTGCACAGCAGGTGAAACCATAAACAAGACCAAAAGAGAATTCTCAGAAAAGGAGAAAATATTTGCAAATGAAGCAACTGACAAAGGATTAATCTACAAAATTTATAAGCAGCTAATGCAACTCAATAACCAAAAAACAAACAACCCAATCCAAAAATGGTCAGAAGACCTAAATAGACATTTCTCCAAAGAAGATACACAGACTGCCAACAAACACATGAAAGAATGCTCAACATCATTAATAATTAGAGAAATGCAAATCAAAACTACAATGAGATATCATCTCACACCAGTCAGAATGGCCATCATCAAAAGATCTAAAAACAATAAAAGCTGGAGAGGGTGTGGAGAAAAGGAAGCCTCGTGCACTGCTGGTGGGAATGTGAATTGGTACAGCCACTATGGAGAACAGTATGGAGGTTCCTTAAAAAACTACAAATAGAGCTACCATATGACCCAGCAATCACACTGCTGGGCATATATCCTGAGAAAACCATAATTCAAAAAGAGTCAAGTACCAAAATGTTCATTTCAGCTCTATTTACAATTGCCCAGAGATGGAAACAACCTAAGTGTCCATCATCGGATGAATGGATAAAGATGTAGCACATATATACAATGGAATATTACTCAGACATAAAAAGAAACGAAATTGAGCTATTTGTAATGAGGAAGATAGACGTAGAGTCTGTCATACAGTGTGAAGTAAGTCAGAAAGAGAAAGACAAATACCATATGCTAACACATATATATGGAATTTAAGGGAAAAAAAATGTCATGAAGTACCTAGTGGTAAGACAGGAGTAAAGACACAGGTCTACTAGAGAATGGACTTGATGATATGGGGAGGGGGAAGGGTAAGCTGTGACAAAGCGATAGAGAGGCATGTACATATATACACTACCAAACGTAAGGTAGATAGCTAGTGAGAAGCAGCCACATAGCACAGGGAGATCTGCTCGGTGTTTTGTGATCACCTGGAGGGGTGGTATAGGGAGGGTGGGAGAGAGGGAAACACAAGAGGGAAGAGATATGGGAACATATGTATATGTATAACTGATTCACTTTGTTATAAAGCAGAAACTAATACACCATTGTAAAGCAATTATACTCCAATAAAGATGTTTTAAAAAAAAAAGAATAAAAGCAAAGACACCGGTCTTAAGAAAAAATGTATCCAATTTGGAAGGTAAGAGATAAAACTGCCACTGCTGGCAGGCACATGAGATGATATAGAGAACCTGAAATTTTCCATCCCAAAATTATTAGAACCCTTAAATGAATTCAGCAAGGTTGTAGGACACAAGATTAGTATACTGAAATATGTTGTGTTTCTAGACATTTATATTGAAATATCAGAAAGAGAAAGCAAAAATCAATCAAGTTTAAAATCGCATGAAAAAGAATAAAATACTTAGGAATAAACTTAACCAAGAAGTGGAAGGCCTATACTCTGAAAACTATAAAATATTGATGAAGGAAATTGAAGATGATACAAAGAAATGGAAAGATATCCTGGGCTCTTGTACTGGAAGAATTCATATTGGTGAAATGGCCATATTCACCAAAGCAATCTACAGATTTAATGCAATCCCTATCAAAATACCCATCACATTTTTCACAGAACTAGAACAAACAATCCTAAAATTCATATGGAACCACAAAAGGTCCTGAGTTTCCAAAGCAATCTTTAAAGAAAGAACAAAGCTTGAGGTACCACACTCCCTGACTTCAGACTATGCTACAAAGCTACAGTAATCAAAACAGCATAGTACTGGCACAGAAACAGAGACACAGATCAGTGGAACAGAGTAGAGAGGCCTGAAATATACCCACACACCCATGGTCAATTAATCTATGGCAAAGGAGGTAAGAATATACAATGGAGAAAAGACAGACTCTTCAACAAGTGGTGCTGGGAAAGCTGGACAGCTACATGTAAATAAATGAGATTAGAACATTCCCTTACACCATGTACAAAAATAAATTCAAAATGGTTTAAAGACTTAAATGTATGACATGGAACCATAAAACTCCTAGAAGAGAAACACAGGTAAAACACTCTTTGACATAAATTGTAGCAATATTTTCTTAGATCATTCTCCCAAGGCAAAAGAAATGAAAGCAAGAACAAACAAACAAAAAAGAAACAAATGGGACCTAAATAAACCTAAAACCTTTTGCACAGGAAGGGAAACCATTGACAAAATGAAAAGACAACCTACAGTATAGGAGAAAGTATTTGCAAAGGATGTGACAGACAAGGGGTTAATATGCAAAATATACAAACAGCTCATACACCTCAATTTCCAAAAAGCAAACAACCCAATCAAAAACTGGGCAGAAGGCTGGAATATTCATTTTTCCAAAGAAGACATACAGATGGCTAACAGGCATATGTAAAGATGTTCAACATAGCTAATTTTTAGAGAAAATAAAATCAAAACCACAGTGAGATATCACATCACACCTGTCAGGATGGCTATCATCAAAAAGTCTACAAATAACAAACGTTGGAGAGGATGTGGAGAAAAGGGAATGCTTGAGTCCTTTTGGAGGGAATGTAAATTGGTGCAACCCTTATGGAAAACATTATGGAGGTTTCCCCAAAAATTGAAAATAGAACTACCATATTACCCAGCAATTCCACTCCTGGGCATATATTCAATAAAATTCAAAAAGGTACATACACTCTAATGGTCATGGCAGCATTATTTGCATTTGCCAAGATTGAAAGCAACCTAATTGTCCATCAAAAGAAGTATCTATCACAAATGAATGAATAAAGATGTGGTATATATATATATTGAAGAGTATTTACTATGTGAAATAAGTCATACAGAGAAAGACAAATACTGTATGATATCATTTATGTGTGGAATCTGAAAACTAAATCTAGTAGAAAAAGAAACAGGCTCATGGATGTAGAGAACATACCAGTATTTACCAGTGGGGAGAGGGAAGGAGGAAGGTACAAGAAAGGGTAAGAGATTGAGAGGTACAAACTATTATGTATAAAATAAGTAAGCAATAAGGATATATATGCAACACACAATATTGTCAATATTTTATAGTAACTATAGTAACTATAAGTGGAATATGACCTTGAATAAGTGGAATATGAATTTGTGAATTACTAGGTTATACACCTGAAACTTGTATAATATTGTACATCAATTATACTTCAGTAAAAAAAAGAAAAAGCCCATGATGAGGTATCACCTCACCCCTCTCAAAAGGTGTACAAATAATAATTGTTGGAGAGGATGTGGAGGAAAGTGAACTGTTGTACAAAGTTAGTGCAAATGTAAATTAGTGCAGCCACTCTGGAAAACAGTATGGAGCTTCCTTAAAACACTAAAAATAGCTACCGTATGATCCAGAAATTCTCTCCTGGATATACATGTGGAAAAAAGAAAAACACTAATTCAAAAAGATAGGTGCACAGCAATGTTCATAGCAGCACTATTTTCAGTAGCCAAGGCAGGAAGCAACCCAAGAGCCCATAAACAGATGATTGGATTAAGAAGATGTAATTTAAAAATATATATTTTATCCAAATATATATATATGGATAATACTCAGCTATAAAAAGGAATAGAATATTGCCATTTGCAGCAACATGGATGGATGTAGACAATATTATGCTTAATGAATGTCAGACAAAGACAAATACTATATGATAACACTTATAAGTGGAATTAAAAAAAACAATACAAATGAGTGTATGTTCAAAATATAAACAAACTTGCAGATATGGAAAATAAATTTGTGGTCACCAAAGGGGAGAAAGAAAGGGGGAGTGACAAATTAGCAGTTTGGGATTAACAAATACAAAGTACTATATATAAAATAGATCAGCAACAAAGATATACTGTATACCCAGGGAATTATACCCATTATTTTGTAATAATGTATAATGGAGTATAATCTTCAAAAATAGTAAATCACTGTGCTGTACACCTGAAATGGACACAATATTGTAAATCAACTATACTTCAGTTAAAAAAAATAGTGAGAGAGAAACTTGCAACTTTTTCTCCTTCTGTTGTTTGCCTAAGAAGTGGTGGTTTGAGGGACAAAAAAAGGTCTTTTTTGTGGTCTAACATATGCACTTTTCTATATTTTTTCTCTCCTTCACTCAGAAATGAGATATTCTTCTATTTTTCTTCTTGTGTTTATTTTCTGAATTATATTTATTCTCCAGCTGGAATTTATTTTAGTGTGTAGTAAGTTTAAATTAGGCATATAATTTTATTTTTACACAATATTTAAACAGTTTTACCAACATCATTTATTGAACCATCCATTCTCTTACCAATGAAAAATAAACCCTTTAACATATGTAACCGTATTTAGATCTATTTCCACTCTTTCTAGTCTTTCCATTGTTTTTTCCTTTTGTTCTGGTGATCTGTTCTTTTTATTGCAGTTTCAGTACATCACTCTCAATTATAATTACTTTGAAATGTAAAATTTCAGTAAAACATATAGATGCAAATATAACAATTTTATATGTCATTCTGTTAGATCATTTAAATTTTTTCTTCTTCAAAATTAGCCGTTTCTGTTTGCCTACTGTTTTTTAAATTAGAAAATTATTATGTTTTAAAGTTCCACTTAAACATTCTGATAGGATTCTGATAAAATTTGCATTATACTTATGATATATTGATAACTTAGACTTATTATGGCTCTCAAGGTAAGGTGTCTGTGTTAGACATGGCCTTGCTTGTGAACAGGACTTGTGAATGTTATGGGATATAACTTTCATGATTAGGTCACCAACCAGTTAACTTTTGAGTTAATCAAAACGGAGATTATCCAGGTGGGCTGGACCTAACCAGGTGGGCCCTTAAAAGGGTCTAAGTCATTCCCAAAAGAGAGATTTAAAGTTCAGATGTGTTTTATATGAGGGGGATTCTCTGTTGCTGGCTTTGAAGATAGAGGGGGGCCATGTGGCGAGGACCAGAGAGTGGCCTCTTGGAGCTGAGGGCCCCCCTGTCAGCAAAGGACTGAATTCTCCCATCAACATAAATGAGCTCGGAAGAGGACTCTGACATCCAGATGAGAACACATTCTTCCAACACCTTGATTTTGGCCTTGTGGACTTCTGACCTACAGACCTATGAAGTTAGTAAATCGGTGTCATTTGAAGCTGTTAAGTTTCTGATAATTTGTTACACAGGAGAATAAATCAAATGCATTTTACATATATTAATGTCTCCATTTTCATAAACATCAGTAAAGTTTTAAACTATGGATCCTATAGGTTTATTGGCCAGGGCTCTTACATACAGACAACGTACTCCCCTAGCAAGTGTTAGCACAAAGAGTGTTGTTTATTGGGGAAAAAAAGACTCAGTGGTTTACAGAACTCCTGAGAGAGTTAGGAGAACCAGGCTTAGATTCCAGATATCCAGGAAAAAAGGAGCCAGGTGAAAACTGCCTAACCACACTATAGGACCATTCTAGCAGGAGCATGCTACTGATATGTCACTGCCACCAGCACCTCTGACACATTCTGGATGTCAAAATCCTGCCGCAGATGCTCTGGAAGAACAAAATTCTTCAGGCATCTGACTTGCCAGAAGATACTCTTTTCCCGCCTGCAGCTGCTGCCTCATGTTGCTTACTTTCTCCACTAAGTTTCATGTAAGTACTTCTGCTGGTGGAAAGCCACATATCAAACCTTACCTGTAACAGAGGGTGGAACATGTAGTTTTAAGGCTTTGGGACTTACCTGGTGGTGCAGTGGTTAAGAATCCTCCTGTCAATGCAGGGGACACGGGTTTGAGCCCTGGTCCGGAAAGATCGCACATGACAAGAAGCAGCTAAGCCTGTGTGCCACAACTACTGAGCCTGCTCTCTAGAGCCCACAAGCCACAACTACTGAAGCCCGTGTGCCTAGAGCCCATGCTTCGCAACAAGAGAAGCCACCGCAATGAGAAGCCCGTGCACTGCAACAAAAAGTAACCCCTGCTCATGGCAAGTAGAGAAAGTCCGTGCACAGCAATGAAGACCCAGCACAAACAAAAATAAATAAATTAATTAATTTTTTAAAAAAAGTTTTCTACTCTTTATAATACAGGGAAATAAGCTAGATGGGGATAGTAATGGGTGCTGAATGAGCCAGTTTACAATATCTGTCATTCTATGAATTTCAGATTTTGTTGTTATTGTAAAAGTGATGATTTACTCTTAAATTTTAAGTCTGTTACAATATAGGACTTCTACTATTTGTAAAATTGTCTTGTGGTCTTGCACTGTGCTAAACTTTCTAATAGGTTTTGTAAAATTTCAATTCTTTCCCTTGTGATTTCAAATCATAATCTTGCAAATAGTAATACTTAAAAAAATCCCAATATACAGGCAAATATTGCTTTTCAAGGCATTGATATGCATGAATTTCAAAAAAAAAGTTATCATGATTTAAGTTAAATAACACGAGTTCCAAAACAACATGGTTCAAATTTCAGTTGCCATGAGATATTACCTGTGAGTAACTATATAAAGTACAAAATTTCTACTAGCTCTCCAGTCCACAAATCACTAACTAATAAGAGATGCACATCATGGTCAGTGACCAATCACATCACTTCTTTCAAAGGCTTTTGCTGATTTGTCACTGTGCACCTGTTACTCAGTTCATGCACAGACAGCAAAGCATAGAGTTGTGCTGTCTCCTTATCTCCCAATGATAAGCCATGTGACATTTTACAGGAAGGAATAGTTGAAAGGGGACTTAGTTAACATAAATGAAAGTGCAGCAAAGAAACAAAAAGTGGTAACACTGGAAGTAAAATTTGAATCGAATATGAATGGAGTTATAGAAGAAATAACTGACTGTGGAAATATAGACACTGCTGCCTTTCCAGAAATTCTATATAGATGTGCATCCAGAGCAAGTTACTGAAGGCCAACTTACTGATATAAATGAGAAAAGAGGTTATCATAAAAAGGATGAAGATGTCCTAGAGAAAGGGACACTGGGAATAAAACCCATTAAAGGCACACTCAGAGATTTTTTCATGACATGGAAAGTGCAAAGGATAAAATATTGGAACATGACCCAAATTTAGAAAGGAGCATAATTTACCAAACCATAGAGAAGAAATTTACTCTGTAAAATAAGTTATACTATGAGAAGACAAGCAATGTTGAAACTACTCCTGATAAGTTTTTTGCAAAGAAATAAAACACTTTCATTTGCAGTACTTCTAATGTTTTAAATCACAGTGCATCAAATCAATATTAGTTTTACTATTTTAAAAATTTCTATATAAATTTATAACTGACAGTAGTGAGTTTTTAATCTCTTAACAAAATGTTTAAAGGTCATGGAACAAAGACCACTTTGCACAGTTTCAGCTTGCATGGCCATTTTTATGGTTCTGCAATACCATGCAAATCAAGGACTGTCTATATCCCTCATATTCTCAAATCAACTGAAACTTTCAGAACAAAGGTAAATAATATTGGTGAGCGGGCCATTGCATAAAATATGACTAGGCTAGTTGTAGAATCTTGGGACATAACAATATTTTCTAAAAATATTGCACTGCTAAATTCTGGAATTTAGTATTGGGGAAGAGGTGTTCAAGGCTGCTCTTAGGTTCTTTCCTTTTATGGGTTTTTATTTTTATATTTACATATGTTTTGTAGAAGTGTTGTTATCTTCAAGAGGATTGATCCTAGTTTGTCCAAAAGCCCATCTTTACCTCCAAGTTTGATTAAATTAAGGATGTTTGTGGTAGTGTGCTACAAGGACACACACACACACACACACACACACACACACGTATACTTCTTGCCATTTCAGTAAGCTTCTTAGAAAGAATCAGGATTAAGTAATTATGATCCAGCTACCACTTTCCTGAGAATTCACAACTCTTTTTTCTTAAAATTCTTCTTTTTTATACTGAAATATTTAATATTTAAAGCAAACATAAGAAGAGTCTATTGTTCACAATACTTATTCAATATTTTAGTGTATGATTTCACCATAGACAGAAGAGTTTGAAATTAGAAATTTCAGCATCTGGCTGAGTTATGTTTGTAATTTCCTTAGTTGTTGACTTTGATAACTTGTCTAGACCATATTATGTATCAAAGAAACCAAATAGGACAAAAATGGGAAGCAAAAATGTGAGGAATTTTATTTTATTTTGATTGACTCAGCCCAGTATTTAAACTATTATCCTAAGTTACTGGAATACCATATCCAGAGCATCTAAATGGTATAAGAAATGGCTCATTAGAGCAATAATGGCTGCTCAAAAATTAATAGTGACAGCTTCATGTGAAAAAAATCTCCTCAAAACATAGATGACTGAATTCTTGCATTATTAAAACTGGCTAAACTAGCATAAAGATCCTTAAAGTGTCTGGTAAAGAGTGGGAATATGAATTGATTTGGACTTCTAACCTAGAGTAATATTTTGTATAATTTAGATCCTGTCAGGAGATACACAATTTTATCAAATATTGACTTTTTGGCAAAGATCAAAGTGAAGACCCATGTTTCTTTACTTTAGTCTCCTCTGCCTTGCTTTTCTCTACTGCTTAGTGCAATTTTTCATTTTTATCTTTCCTTTGCTATTGTTTGGTTTATTTTAATATCTTTTTCTTCCAAAAGATGGTTTGGATAAATTGTCTTTGTCAAAATACAATGAAGACTACCGTGATTGTTTCTTAAGAAAATGATTTTAATTTGTGATATGAAGGTATTGGGAGTCGAATGCAACTCAGATAATGTCCATGATTTCTACTGTAATTATATTTGTCATGAGAACAGAATGCAGCCACTTTGTCTGTTTTTTTGTATAGCCACGTCACTCAACATAGATCACAGATGTTTCAGTTCTGTGGAAATGGTGTATCAATGTATAAATTAATAAATATGTAGTGCTCCAAAGTTTGAAATAATTTATGCAAGTCTGTTTTGTTTTAAAAGTACATACTTTCCCTAGGAAATAAAGTCTTATAGGAAAACTAAAGCCATATTAAAGGAGAAAGAATCTTGCTATGTGCTAATCATGAATGGTATAGCTCAATATGATGGCCATTTTTGTTTTCTTAATTACATAAGTAATGCAAATTAACTTTAGAAAAATAAGAACATACAAAATAAAATGAAAGCTTCCCATTCCTATTCTCCTGAGATAACTATTTTTACCTTTCTGGAATCTACTCTATCAGATGAAGAGTTTCCCCTTGCCTTATGAAAAGGAGATAATAACAAATTTTCTCTTTGGAAACTGTTTTTTATCACTTCACAACATAACAGAGACATCTACCCACAATAGTATATCCATTTTACTACATTTTAGTGTAGTAAAATTTTAATTTTAATTCTATAGCAATCTTGTGCATATGTATTATCATTTATATATTAAATCTATTTTTGTTATTTATGTAATTTGTATAATTATTAATTTTATAATTTAATGACTTTGTGGTAAATATCATTATAACTAAAACAGTTTTGCAGATCCATAGTATTTCTTTAGTATAAACATCTAAAGGTAGCTTTCCATGGTTAAAACGTATAGAAAATTGTCAAAGTATACCCTAGAAAATGTATATCAATTTGCATTCTTACCAGTGGAAATGAGATTGTCAGTATCTCCAAATATTTGCCACAGAATTGTTTAATTATATTTTAACATTTGTTAACTTGCAAGGCAAAAGAATGGTCTCTGTTTTAATTTGCATTTTTTCTTTTAGCTTACAAGAGTGAACATTTTCTCATTTTTTAATGAACTTTCTCTTGTATTCTTTTTTGATTGTTTTGCAAATATTCTGTTTGTGACCTTTTTGCAGTTATCTATAAGAAAAAAGCATATTAGTAAAAAAAGACAAAAAGTTCTGTGAATTAGATATACTACCCAAAACACTGGAAACAATGGAGTTACATCCACAGAATATGGAGGGCATGGGGAGGGCTGTAAACTAAAATATTATTACTGAATCAGGGTGATCTTCAAGTGGAAAGGCTATAAAAGTCATTTCCAGACATCAAAAGGCGCAGAAAATAGAATATCTATAAATACTGCAAAAAAATTAGTCAAAATTTTAGTCCCACCAAAAGATGGAAGAAAATACATGTCTACTAAAGGGTGCTCAAACGAATTACCTTGAGCCTTTAAGTGCTTTACACATATTTACTCTTTAAAAGTCACAAATTCCTGGATGGAATAATAATTGATAAAAAAGAGGAAGATACCTTAGGAAATAATCAATTTATATGTGCAGAAATGTAACAGTAAGGGTTATAAAAACAGTGTTATATTTAATTGAAAAACGATATATACAAACAAAATATCCAACAATATTGGTATTGGTATTATATGGCAGGATGAGATACTAAATAGGCATTATAAGTAATGTTGAAAATATTTAATGACACTTGCCAGGCACTGTGCTAATTGTTTTACATTCATTATCTTCTTCTGGTACTTTATAAGGTAAATACATTTATTAACCCTATTATATATATATAGTGTAACTGAGGCATCAAGAAGTTAATTTACTCATGGTTCTACAGTTAGGGCTCAGTGTCCTAATTCATATCCACGATGACCTACTCTAGATTCAAAGATACATAGATGGCTTCCTGGATGTGCCACCATGGAAATCTTTAGTATTATTAGTATTGAGGGTTTTTGTCCTTCTACAATTAATACTTATTACTTTTGAATTTAGGGAAAAACAATTAGTGAAAATGAAGTAAATTTAGAGAAAATAGCAGAAGTTTTTGAAATAAAGGAGTGAAGGTCTAGGAGAAGGAATTCTGGCCACAGTTGAAATAGACATCATTACTTTCTCACAGGGAAAGAACTGAGGAATAACTATTCTAATCCTATCTGACATTTTCCACAAGTCTAGAACCTCAAAACCCAAGTTCCAAAAGTTCAGATTGCCTCTGAAAAGTATGATATGTGATGCGTAATTTTCAGTGTTTAAAGTTGCAGGTTGTCAGAAGCTACAGTGGTATATCAGTCAGAGTTTAATCAGGAAAACAATAGCTTCTTTAATTATTGTGAAGAGAGGGAATTTAATATAGAAATTTTATGCACATGGCTTGGAGTAACTGGAAGAGCAAAGCAGGAAAATAGGAACTGAAGCAGTTAACACAAATCAAGATGATTACCCAGACATTAGAAGCAGCTAGTGTTACTGGCTGGAATCCATGTGTCTACACATAGTGCATTAGTATTCAGAAATTCATAGCCATGAGTTCCAGATTTGCTGAAGTTTTCTAGAAACCCTGGTTTTCTCAGCCAAGGCTGGAACCTCATTGCTGTTCTGTAGATGCTGCTCTTGCTGTCAAAGATGTTGTAATAACTGGAGACAGACTCACTTCTCCCCTCTTTCTCCATCCATTATCTCATGTTGCCTCTCATTGGCAGAATCTAATGGGAATCCAGTTGGCAAGTGAGATAAGAAAATTAAGTTTTCAGCTTCCAAGCTTTCTATTATAACTAACAGAGCAAAGGGTGGGAATAGGGGCTGAGATACATATGACTGACACTGTCCTCACTGGCTATTCAGCATTCAGTTTCATCCTTCTACCCATATTTAATTTCTATACAACATTCCACCTCTATTGATATGATGTACATATCTCTGTTATATGTTATTTCCTCATCTAATTCACTGAACAATTCCTCTTGAATATTCCATATTTTGCAAGCTAAATTATAAAGTTACCTATTACTAACCTACTTGAATAAAAAATGGGAGAGAAAGAGAGGAGTAAAATTGGTCAATATATACAAATATATCTACTTACAAAACAAGAAAGAAAAATATTTATAGTTTCTACATTCCTCATTTCTGTAACTTGTCATAAGGCTGTGTTGATATGTATAAATTTCTTCTTCCACTAATGTCTCTTTGCTCTCAGCCAGACTCTCTTCTAATTAAAGTTCTAAGCTTTCATTCCTGAAGTATCTGAATTGAATCACTAATAATATTCTTTCTTGGGTTACTATTGTCTTCTTTTAGTCTTTAATACTGGAACAGAAATAATAAGAGGCACATAAGGAAATCTCAAATGTTCCATAGTGTTCCTTGTTCTTACTGTGTGACAGCAATACAATTTCCTTTTGATAATTAAATACCTTTTTTGCCATTTTATTTTGTGACATGAGGAGTCTGAAATAGCTGGGTGACATTCTCAACTTTCAGTTTGATTGAACCATTGTTGTATTCCTTAGAGCAGGGGTCGCCAACCCCATGGCTGTGGACCGGTATCAGTCCATGCCTGTTAGGACCCAGGATGCACAGCCAGTGGTGAGCAGTGGGCAAGAGAGCAAAGCTTCATTTGCCACTCTCCATCATTCCCCATCGCTTGCATTACTGCCTGAATCATACCACTGCCCCACACACGTGGAAAAATTGTCTTCCACCAAACCAGTCCCTGGTGCCAAAAAGTTTGGGAACCGCTGACTTAGAGGAACTATTCCTATCCTGGTAATGAAGGTCTATAAAATAGCAGAGCTCAATAATACGGGATCATGGCAAAAGCTCTGTGAGTGAGTGTAATAAAGGAGCCACTAGAAATTTCACCACTTGGTTCCATAATCAACATTTTCTATTCATGGCAAAAACAGCATTATATATTGGTTGGTCATATATCAGTTCAAAGCATATGCCATGCCTCGAAAGACAGCACCCCACTTTACCAGCTGTATAATTGAATCCTCAGTAGTCACTCTACTATATTTCATACCAGCTGCTTCTTGATGCAGGGCACCATGGTAATGATAGTGAGTTCTCTGGATGTGAGTACATTGTTGAACTTTTTTGATGAGCCCCTTGGTGAGAAGCAGTGTTGTCTGAGATACCATGATAATGATTAAAGTACTGTATTAACTTCCTAGGACTACTGAAATAAAATCACACAAGGGATGACTTAAAACAACAAAAATGTATTATCTCACAATTCTAAAGGCTAGAAGTCTGAAATCAAGGTTTCATTAGAGTCATCCCTCTTCAAAAGTCTCTAGGGAAGAATCCTTCCTTACCTCTTCCAGCTTCTGGTGGTTCCAGGCATTCCTTGGAAGTATAATTCTGACTTTTTTTTTAACATCTTTATTGGGGTATAATTGCTTTACAATGGTGTGTTAGTTTCTGCTTTATAACAAAGTGAATTAGTTATACATATACATATGTTCCGATATCTCTTCCCTTGTGCGTCTATCTCCCTCCCACACTCCCTATCCCACCCCTCCAGGCGGTCACAAAGCACAGAGCTGATCACGCTGTGCTATGTGGCTGCTTCCCACTAGCTATCTACCTTATGTTTGGTAGTGTATATATGCCCATGCCTCTCTCTCGCTTTGTCACAGCTCACCTTCCCCATATCCTCAAGTCCATTCTCTAGTAGGTCTGTGTCTTTATTCCTGTCTTACCCCTAAGTTCCTCATGACATTTTTTTTCTTAAATTCTATATATATGTGTTAGCATATGGTATTTGTCTTTCTCTTTCTGACTTACGTCACTCTGTATGACAGACTCTAGGTCTATCGACCTCATTGCAAATAGCTCAATTTCGTTTCTTTTTATGGCTGAGTAATATTCCATTGTATATATGTGCCACATCTTCTTTATCCAGTCATCCAATGATGGGCACTTAGGTTGTTTCCATCTCTGGGCTATTGAAAACAGAGCTTCAATGAACATTTTGGTACATGATACTTTTTGAATTATGGTTTTCTCAGGGTATATGAGCAGTAGTGGGATTGCTGGGTCATATGGTAGTTCTATTTGTAGTTGTTTAAGGAACCTCCATACTGTTCTCCATAGTGGCTGTATCAATTCACATTCCCACCAGCAGTGCAGGAGTGTTCCCTTTTCCCCACACTCTCTCCAGCATTTATTGTTTCTAGATGTTTTCATGATGGCCATTCTGACTGGTGTGAGATGATATCTCATTGCAGTTTTGATTTGCATTTCTCTAATGATTAATGATGTTGAGCATTCTTTCATGTGCTTGTTGGCAGTCTGTATATCTTCTTTGGAGAACTGTCTATTTAGATCTTCTGCCCATTTTTGGATGGGGTTGTTTGTTGTTTTGTTATTGAGCTGCATGAGCTGCTTGTAAATTTTGGAAATTAATCCTTTGTCGGTTGCTTCATTTGCAAATACTTTCTCCCATTCTAAGAGTTGTCTTTTGGTCTTGTTTATGGTTTCCTTCGCTGTGCAAAAGCTTTGACATTTCATTAGGTCCCATTTGTTTATTTTTGTTTTTATTTCCATTTCTCTAGGAGGTGGGTCAAAAAGGATATTGCTATGATTTGTGTCATAGACTGTTCTGCCTATGTTTTCCTCTAAGAGTTTGATAGTTTCTGGCTTTACATTTAGGTCTTTAATCCATTTTGAGCTTATTTTTGTGTATGGTGTTAGGGAGTGATCTAATCTCATACTTTTACATGTACCTGTCCAGTTTTCCCAGCACCACTTATTGAAGAGGCTGTCCTTTCTCCACTGTATATTCCTGCCACCTTTATCAAAGATAAGGTGTCCATATGTGCGTGGGTTTATCTCTGGGCTTTCTATCCTATTCCATTGATCTATCTTTCTGTTTTTGTGCCAGTACCATACTGTCTTGATTACTGTAGCTTTGTAGTATAGTCTGAAGTCAGGCAGCCTGATTCCTCCAGCTCCATTTTTTGTTCTCAAGATTGCTTTGGCTATTCGGGGTCTTTTGTGTTTCCATACAAATTGTGAAATTTTTTGTTCTAGTTCTGTGAAAAATGCCAGTGGTAGTTTGATAGGGATTGCATTGAATCTATAGATTGCTTTGGGTAGTAGAGTCATTTTCACAATGTTGATTCTTCCAATCCAAGAACATGGTATATCTCTCCATCTGTTTGTATCATCTTTAATTTCTTTCATCAGTGTCTTATAATTTTCTGCATACAGGTCTTTTGTCTCCTTAGGTAGGTTTATTCCCAGATATTTTATTCTTTTTGTTGCAATGGTAAATGGGAGTGTTTTCTTGATTTCACTTTCATATTTTTCATCATTAGTGTATAGGAATGCAAGAGATTTCTATGCATTACTTTGTATCTTGCAACTTTACCAAATTCATTGATTAGCTCTAGTAGTTTTCTGGTAGCATCTTTAGGATTCTCTACGTATTGTATTATGTCATCTGTAAACAGTGACAGATTTACTTCTTCTTTTTCGAGTTGGATTCCTTTTATTTCCTTTTCTTCTCTGATTGCTGTGGCTAAAACTTCCAAAACTATGTTGAATAAGAGTGGTGAGAGTGTACAACCTTGTCTTGTTCCTGATCTTAGTGGAAATGCTTTCAGTTTTTCACCATTGACGATGATGTTGGCTGAGGGTTTGTCATATATGGCCTTTATTATGTTGCAGAAAGTTCCCTGAATGCCTACTTTCTGCAGGGTTTTTATCATAAATAGGTTTTGAATTTTGTCCAAAGCTTTCTCTGCATCTATTGAGATGATCATATGGTTTTTCTCCTTCAATTTGTTAATATGGTTTATCACATTGATTGATTTGTGTATATTGAAGAATCATTGCATTCCTGGAATAAACCCCACTTGATCATGGTGTATGATCCTTTTAATGTGCTGTTGGATTCTGCATGCTAGTATTTTGTTGAAGATTTTTACATCTATGTTCATCAGTGATATAGGCCTATAGTTTTCTTTCTTTGTGACATCCTTGTCTGGTTTTGGTATCAAGGTGATGGTGGCCTCATAGAATGAATTTGGGAGTGTTCCTCCCTCTGCTATATTTTGGAAGAGTTTGAGAAGGATAGGTGTCAGCTCTTCTCTAAATGTTTCGTAGAATTCGCCTGTGAAGCCATCTGGTCCTGGGCTTTTGTTTGTTGGAAGAGTTTTAATCACAGTTCCAATTTCAGTCCTTGTGATTGGTCTGTTCATATTTTCTATTTCTTCGTGATTCAGTCTTGACATGTTGTGCATTTCTAAGAATTTGTCCATTTCTTCCAGGTTGTCCATTTTATTGGCATAGAGTTGCATGTAGTAATCTCTCATGATCTTTTGTATTTCTGCAGTGTCAGTTGTTACTTTTCCCTTTTCATCTCTTATTCTATTGATTTGAGTCTTGTCTCTTTTTTTTCTTGATGAGTCTGGCTAACGGTTTATCAATTTTGTTTATCTTCTCAAAGAACCACCTTTTAGTTTTATTTATCTTTGCTATTGTTTCCTTCATTTCTTTTTCATTTTTTTCTGGTCTGATTTTTATGATTTCTTTCCTTCTGCTAACTTTGGGGTATTTTTGTTCTTCTTTCTCTAACTGCTTTAGGTGCAAAGACAGGTTGTTTATTCAAGATGTTTCCTGTTTCTTAAGGTGGGCTTGTATTGCTATAAGCTTCCCTCTTAGAACTGCTTTTGCTGCATCCCATGCATTTTGGGTGGTCGTGTCTCCATTGTCATTTGTTTCCAGGTATTTTTTTATTTCCTCTTGATTTCTTCAGTGATCACTTCATTATTCAGTAGTGTATTATTTAGCCTCCATGTGTTTGTATTTTTTACAGACCTTTTCCTGTAATTGATATCTCATGGCGTTGTGCTCAGAAAAGATACTTGATACAATTTCAATTTTCTTAAATTTACCAAGGCTTGATTTGTGACCCAAGATATGATCTATCCTGGAGAATGTTCCATGAGGACTTGAGAAAAATGTGTATTCTGTTTTTTATGGATGGAGTGTCCTATTAGTATCAATTAAGTCCATCTTGTTTAATGTATCATTTAAAGCTTGTGTTTCCTTATTTATTTTCATTTTGGATGATCTGTCCATTGCTGAAAGTGGGGTGTTGAAGTCCCCTACTATGTATGTGTTACTGTCGATTTCCCCTTTTATGGCTGTTAGTATTTGCCTTATATATTGAGGTGCTCCTATGTTGGGTGCATAAATATTTACAATTGTTGTATCTTCTTCTTGGATTGATCCCTTGATCATTATGTAGTGTCCTTCTTTGTCTCTTCTAATAGTCTTTATTTTAAAGTCTATTTTGCATGATATGAGAATTGCTACTCCAGCTTTGTTTTGGTTTCCATTTACATGGAATATCTTTTTCCATCCCCTTACTTTCAGTCTATATGTGTCTCTAGGTCTGAAGTGGGTCTCTTGTAGACAGCATATATATGGGTCTTGTTTTTGTATCCTTTCAGCCAATCTGTGTCTTTTGGTGGGAGCATTTAGTCCATTTACATTTAAGGTAATTATCAATATGTATGTTCCTATTCCCATTTTCTAAATTGTTTTGGGTTCATCATTGTAGGTCTTTTCCGTCTCTTGTGTTACTTGCCTAGAGAAGTTCCTTTAACATTTGTTGTAAAGCTGGTTTGGTGGTGCTGAACTCTCTCAGCTTTTGCTTGTCTGTAAAGGTTTTAATTTCTCCATCAAATCTGAATGAGATCCTTGCTGGGTAGGGTAATCTTGGTTGCAGGTTTTTCTCCTTCATCACTTTCAGTATGTCCTGCCACTCCCTTCTGGCTTGTAGAGTTTCTGCTGAGAGATCAGCTGTTAACCTTATGGGGGTTCCCTTGTGTGTTATTTGTTGTTTTTCTCTTGCTGCTTTTAATATGCTTTCTTTGTATTTAGTTTTTGACAGTTTGATTAATATGTGTCTTGGCGTATTTCTCCTTGAATTTATCCTGTATGGGACTCTCTGTGCTGGCTGGACTTGATCAACTATTTCCTTTCCCATAATAGGGAAGTTTTCAACTATAATCTCTTCAAATATTTTCTCAGTCCCTTTCTTTTTCTCTTCTTCTTCTGGAACCCCTATAGTTCAAATGTTGGTGCGTTTAATATTGTCCCAGAGGTCTCTGAGACTGTCCTCAGTTCTTTTCATTCTTTTTTCTTTATTCTGCTCTGCAGTAGTTATTTGTACTCTTTTATCTTCCAGGTCAGGTATCCGTTCTTCTGCCTCAGTTATTCTTCTATTGATCCCATCTAGAGTATTTTTCATTTCATTTATTGTGTTGTTCATCATTGTTTGTTTAATCTTTAGTTCTTCGAGGTCCTTGTTAAATGTTTCTTGCATTTTGTCTCTTCTATTTCCAAGATTTTGTATCATCCTTACTATCATTATTCTGAATTGTTTTTCAGGTACATTGCCTATTTCCTCTTCATTTGTTAGGTCTGGTGGGTTTTTACTTTGCTCCTTCATCTGCAGTGTGTTTTTCTGTCTTCTTATTTTGCTTATTTTACTGTGTTTGTGGTCTCCTTTTTGAAGGCTGCAGGTTTGTAGGGTCTTTGAAGATGTAATTACTTAAAGATCTCCATGTTAAATTATCCAGGATTTATGGTAAGACCTAAATTGAATGACTGATGTCTTTACAAGTGGGGGGAAATACAAGGAGAAAATGAAAATGTGAAGATAGAGTTATTGGAGTTTAAAGATCAGAGTTATGAGGACTCTTCCCTGTCTTCACATAAGATCATATTATGAGATTGTAGGTAAATATGAATTTTGGAGGTACACTATCCAACCCATTACAGGTACCATTGTTAGTGATCCATGATGAAAGTGCCCATTGTCATCAGTCTGTTACTAGGTGACTGGCTGATCCCTTATTGAGGATCACACATTGTCCTCTACTGCTGGTAGGTAGAGCATTCAGTGTAGTAGTAACTTGAATAGTCTTAGTGAGGGGAAGTCCATGTTGTTGGCTATTCCTTCCTTATTATGGTGCTCACTTTGTGTTGAACAAGCCCTATCGTCGCTGGTAAAAGGGCTGGTTGACATTTATAGAATGTGTAATCTTGTCCTTTTGATTACTGAGAGCCTCCACTCTAGTGGATACACTTTAGTGAGTATTAACTTGAGATCCAAATTTCCTTTTACTCTTGCCCATTCTGAGCCGTAGGTTTACATATCTCTTGCTAAGACCTCCTTATCACAAGTCAGGTCATATTGTCTCTTCTAAATCTATGACTATCTGGTTAAGCCAGATGCATTCATTGCCTATAAATCAGTGAAGATCTGAACATTAAGCTTTCTCTCTGTCCCATGTATAGTGAACAGCAAGATAGACTTCTTGAACTTCTACCTACTGGGATAATTTCCCTTCCCCACTCTCTTTCAAGGACTATAGTGTTATAGTAGTTCACTTCCAACACGTGCCAGTGTATCTTGTCTCTCCATCTATAAACCAGACCCAAGATTTTTATTCCTTAGCTAACTGGTAACATGGAACACCCTATAAAGCAGTACTTGTGGGTTGAGAGAGAAGCAAGAATGCAGACAGAGAAGGTTCTGAGAGAATTTTATTTGGGCTTCAGAACTTGCCCAATTTTAATCTCATTTCCATTTGATGATGGAATATTGCTCTGCACATCCAACTTCATAATTTTGTGGATTAGATAGCACTCAATATATCATGTATAGTTTAGGCCCCTGATAATGTAGTATCCTTTGGTCAGACATTTGTTTGTAACAGGGTTCACTAGCAAGCTAGGAGCTATTCTTTCAAAGGGTAGTTATACACATAAGAGAACATGGCTTTCCTCCAAAATCCTAGGGATTTCTGCTGTGATTTTTAATTGGGGCCTTCCAGAGTCTTCATATAGAATTTCTGGTTTGACACAGAATCTTCCAATATTGTTGAATCTCCTGAGTCATAAGATCCTAGTGCAGGCAGAATAATAGCTTCCAAAACACATTCATCCGAACCTGTGAATGTGTTACTTTCCATGGTAAAGGGAATTAACATGGCAGATAAAATAAAAGTTGTTAATAAGTTGACCTTAAAATAAAGGATTATTCTGGATCATCTGGATAGGCTCAATATAATCATAAGGGTTCTTAAATGTAGAAGAGGGAGGTGGGAGAGTTACTGTCAGAGTGATGTGATATGTGAAAGATGCAATGGACCATTTTTGGTCTTTATGGTATTCTGTGAGATGTCAAAATGATCGAGGTCCCTAAGTCCTAGATTATGATAGAAAGCTGCAAAGCTTAACCTAAACTAGAAGTAAGTCAGGGAAGGTGTGCTATTTTTCCTGCCATGTAAACCAATCTACTTTTTAGTGGCCTTTACTAACTAATATAGATAATAAAGCATTACTGTGTTGATTTGTTCTAGACAAATTTACTATGTTGATTTGAAACTAGACCATATGTTTTTAACAGTTAAAATTGGAATGACAACCTTGTTACATTTATGTCATTCTCCAAGCCTCTTCTACCTTCGGCACAGGCCAAATAGGTGAGTTAAATAAGGAAATAATAACAACCATAAAACTCAGTCTTTCAAATCTTTGATGATGGCACTTATCCTTGCAATTCCCCTCATGAATGCAGAATTGGCTTTGGTTTAGTTCTGTTACATGTGGACAGTTCCAACAGATGTGGGGCTGACCATTGGTCTTATCATAAGAGCCATCATTCCATTGATCAGGAAACCAGTGGAAGATTTTGTCATTTTTGAATATGACTATTGTAATTAAACAATCAAGAACTAGGAAAATAAACATAGGGTGGTCTACAGACCCAATGGGCCCACAGTGAGACAGGCCAGAGCCACATCTCTTTATCACTTGAGCTCCATAAGTACCTTTTAGGTCAGGTGGACAATAGAAATGTTTTGGGTATCCAGAGATCAACATCAACACAGAGCCTGTGTCTAGTTCCAGATAATCAGTTTATTTCCACTTCTCCAGTGTACTGTGTACAGTATACTGCATATGATAAATGGCTACATAAACCTTTGAGGGAAGATTTAGAGAAAAAGTCACAGAATATACTTTGTAATACTTTAATGGGACCCTTCCTCACCATGGCTTTTCCTCAACTTTAATCAAGGATCTCTCGGTCTTGAATTGGCTTAAGATGGAGAACAGGGCAAGAAGCCATGAACCCTTAAGATTTCTACTCACTGGACCTAAACGTTTTTAAAAAAAAAAAAAAATATATATATATATATATATATATATATATATATATATATATATAAAAAAATAGAAAATTCAGAGAGTGAAGGTTAATCAACAGCGTCAAAGAAAAAAATGTTTGAAAACAGCCTAAAAATATTAACATTAGGGGGACTTCCCTGGTGGTTCAGTGGTTAAGACTACGCTTCCACCGCAGGGGGTGCGGGGTCCGCTCCCTGGTCTGGGAGCTAAGATCCTGCAGGCCCTGTGGCCAAGAGAAAAATGAATATTAGTGATAAAAGGATAAAAATACTAGAAACACAATGATCAGTAAGCCATCCTCAAAGGTCCCTTTGTGATGAAACATTCTGATTGTCATTCTGTCCTTGATGGCCATTAGGGTAATTGTACTCACCTTATTTATGCCAGTGGAGCACTCCCACCTGGCTCCACTGAAATCAGGGGGTCCAGTACAATAAGAGCATCATCCAATGTCATTCCTCACATAGTAATGACAAGTTGCCACAGAGCTTTTCAAGAATTCCAGAGCTCCCCTCACTAATGCAAAACTCTAGGTTACTAAGGCATTACTCAGTGCCTTAGAGAAGGAAGTACCCTATTGACCCTGTTGGGTGATATGAGTATGGAATATTTTCTTTAAATTATGCTAAGGAACATATAGCATCTCAAAAACATTGTGTTTAGGTCATTGTTGAGTTCAGATTTTTGCCAATTATCCAAGAAAATTGTTAAGAAAATTGTATCAAGAACCAGTCTTGATATATAAAACAAAGTATTTCAAACAGGTGTTAGAAGGTCTGGAAGAACAAGAGGGAAGAGAATGAGGAGAGGAAGAGGGGAAAAAAAAGGGGATAACACTCAGAGTTTAGAAGCAGCTATTGTTTCTGGGTGGAAGCCCATGCTCTTGTGCCTGCTGTTGCCCTGCTAGAGACGCTGACAGTTAGTTCTGGACCCAACTAAGAAGTGTTTCATTGACTGTAGATGAAGTATGCTGCTAATATTATCACTGCTACTGCTAGAGCATGGAAAGATTGTGTCTCAGTCAATCAAAGGACGTTTGCTGAAGAGGTGATACTTGGGGTGGGTCTTGAGGGATTAGTATGTGTTTTCAGGTACTTTTTCAAGGTAGGAAAACATTTGCAGGAGAAAAATTTCCTCCACAAGTTATAAATAGCCTTTGGAAATGGGGGGGCAAGTGTCTAGGAGGATGTTTATCAAATTATGGTCCACAGACCACATGTTTCAGGTTACTGCATCCCAGAAGAGGTGAAATAAATTAGAATTTTCCCAGCGGTACCTGGCAATTATCGACTGTGTTAACAAGCACATTAGGTAATTCTTACAAACAATAAAATTTGAGTGAACTAAAATTTTAGAAATTTTAACAATTATTCAGTCAACTACTTATGACTCAAGAGGAGTAGGAAACTGCAAGACGTTTTCCACCCACATATGCATTTGGTTTTGGCTTAATATATCTAGATATGTATGTAAATAGCATGGCTTTCAGCAGTAGAGAATAAGCAATAAGTTTATTGTGTGTATTTGTTACTTGAGCATGCTTATACTTATCTAAGTCTGTGGGATATTTTGAGTTGAATTTTTAAAATAATGGTAACAAAGATTTTCCATGATTTTTAAAGATGAAATCATCAAGGAGTTCTAAGAAACATAGAGATGGAACTTCTTTAAAAACACTCCCAATATTTTTTTATACTATTTTATTCTACGTGTGAAGGAAAAATGTTCAGAATAAGGAACATAAATGGTTCATCATTAAAGAGAAAGTACATCTAATTATATCATCCTCTGGGGCTACTCTTTCTAAATCTCATTTCAAAGTTGGAGTGAAGACAAATAATCAGTTGCTTGTTATTATCATCAGAAGTTTGGAAAATTATCTTTGATGTCTCAGGACAAAAAGAAATATAATTTCATTAATGTTATATTTAAGGTATTGACATTTCAGCCAGAAAGTTTTACATGGATGATTTAAACTGACTAACAAAATTAAATACTGAATCAGAATAGCCTAGTGACAATCCACTAATAGCAAAAAGATAACACAAATCTGAAATTTCCTGATTTTTCATTTGACTGAGTAAAATTAAATTTCGTAACATATCTTGATCTTCTATATGACTCTGTTAGAGGAATGAATTCTGAGTCTTAAAAGTCAAGCCTTCAGGGGGCTTCCCTGGTGGCACAGTGGTTGAGAGTCCACCTGCCAATGCAGGGGACACGGGTTCAAGCCCTGGTCTGGGAAGATCCCACATGCCGTGGAGCAACTGGGCCCGTGAGCCACAACTACTGAGCCTGCGCGTCTGGAGCCTGTGCTCCGCAACAAGAGTAGGCCACGATAGTGAGAGGCCCACGCACCGCGATGAAGAGTGGCCCCTGCTCACTGCAACTAGAGAAAGCTCTGGCACAGAAACGAAGAGCCAACACAGCAAAAAAAAAAAAAAAAAAAAAAAAAAAAAAAAACCTACAGTGTTTTCATCTTACTTAGTGTGGTAGCATCATTTTTCACTTTGATCTACTTATTTAAATTTGAATTTCAATTAAGCCTAAGGTTTTAAGTGAATAATTTGTAGAAGGGTTTTTGGGTTTAATCATCATTTCAAAGAGTTGCCACTGGAGCTAAATATTTATCCTTAGGCCAGGTATACTGAATATGTTGAATTCAGGTGTGCTGTTTAAGAGAGGGAGAAATTGGGCTTCCCTGGTGACGCAGTGGTTGGGAGTCCTCCTGCTGATGCAGGGGACATGGGTTCGTGCCCTGGTCCAGGAAGATCCCACATGCTGCGGAGCAGCTGGGCCTGTGAGCCATGGCCTCTGGACCTGCATGTCCGGAGCCTGTGCTCTGCAGAGGGAGAGGCCACAGCAGTGAGAGGCCCACGTACCGCAAAAAAAAAAAAAAAAGAAAAAGAAAAAAATTAAAAAGAGAGGGAGGAATTAAAATGCCAAAAATATTACTCAATTTGTTCCACCTCTAAAGAGCACTGATTTACTTAATATCAGTTTCTAAAAGCATGACTATAGTTGCAAATTCTAAAGCTTCAGTGGGTCAAAATGATGAAATTGTCATTAAGGATGAAAGAAGAGAAAACACAAGACATTTAGAAAAAGAAAGAATTGGTTTACTGTTCTGATTCATTTTGCTTTGGTACCAAGAAATTTTGTGCAGATCAAAGGAAATTAAAAATACATAAACTTGCTAAAAATATCAGAGGATCAAAAGCTTCAGAAAGAATAAAAGGTTGTAAATTACACAAATAAATACAGAATTGAATTATATCCCAAATACCTGTTAAAAAGAGTAAAACAGAAGCAGGAAAGCTAAGGCGATCTCACTCTTCGTTTGATGGGAACCACAAAGTGGCTTTGTTAAGGTCACCCTTATTGGTGAGACATGAATTTAGTTATTGGTTCATAGGGAACATAACATCTTTAATTCTGGGAGATAGCATGTTTCATTAGAGAAAGCTCTCTCTTTAGTATCAGTTGTGAATTAAAAATCTTAGTTCTGTCACTTATTAGCTGGATAATCTTGGTCAAGTTGCTTAGATTCTCTCAGCCTCCATTTTTAAAATTGAAATATAGTTGAGTTACAATATTCTGTTAGTTTCAGGTGTACAAAAAGTGATTTATATATATATATATATATATATATTCTTTTTCAGACTCTTTTCCATTATAGGTTATTACAAAGTATTGAATATAGTTCCCTGTGCTATACAGTTAGTCTTTTTTACATATAGTAATGTGTATCTGTTAATCCTAAACTCCTAATTTATTCCCCCTTTCCCCTTTGGTAACCATAAGTTTGTCTTCTATGTCTGTGAGTCTGTTTCCATTTTGTAAATAAGTTCATTTGTATCATATTTTTAGATTCCACATATAAGTGATATCGTATAATATTTGTCTTTGTCTGACTTACTTCACTTAGTATGATAATCTCTAGGTCCATACATGTTGCTGAAAATGGCAATATTTCATTCTTTTTTATGTCAACATCAATTTTTTAACCTGCAAATATAGACTATGATGAGCATGAATTTGGCAAGCTTTACATGATTCCAGGTACACAATAAGGTGCTTAACATATTGTGTCCTCTGGTTCTTATTCCCTTCATTTAATCTATTACTTAAGACTATTTAGGGTTTGTTCAGGAAAAAACAATTGCTTATCAACTTATATACCAATGTAGACTAACATAATGCTAAGGAGATATTTAATTTTCCAAGTATAGTTTCTTTCATATCATTGTTATCAACTCTCTTTTTGAGATCATCCTTAACTAAGTGTATTATGCTTTAGAATTCCTTAAAAATCAGTCTTTGTTTAATGGTCATAGATTTTTGCCTTCACCTAGTATTCTTGGTTTTCAAAATGTAATTCTCATTCACAGATAATAAATGATCAGGTCTGAGACTTTGGTTAAAAAAAAGTTGAAAGAAATATTCCAATTATTTTGTCTTACTAAGAAAAGGAACACATGTGCTTCTGTGCTCCTGATTTCAGTATACTTACTCCTGGATTATCTTTCCCTGGTTCTCTGTGTTTTTGAAAGATTAATTCCCAACAAAGTTCTAGACAGAGGTCAACTCTCTCTCCACCCCTTGTTAAATTAAACAAAGAGCTCATTAGACTTAGGTGATGTTAATGCTTTTACAGCCTATGTAAGCAAACGAAAACCTAAGCCTGCAAATACCCCAAGGTTAAGAAATTTATACCAAGAACATCTAATCACAAACAGCCAACGAGGCTTTCCCAAGCAAGGCAACCTCTGAAGCTATAGCCAATCAAATAACTTCCTTGCTTTGCTTCCACATCTTCTCTATAAAAGTCTTGCCCCTAGCACATGTCACTGGAGTGCTCTTAAACACTTCCAGTTTAAGTGCTGTCCTATTGTAATTGATTTTTGCTCAAATTAACTGTTAATATTTTTTAAATGCCTCAGTTTATCTTTTAATACCTTTTATCTTTTAGAGTGGTGGTACATAACTTTTAGGTTATGCACCCAGTAAAAAAATAAAATTTGAGTTTTCACCCTTTTGTGCTTATTTATTTGTTTACACATTCTGCATGGAACATTAGCATTCATGGTAGTACATATTATAAAATAAGCCCCAAAATATAAATATAAAAGTTTGAAAGATTAAACTATATTTGTAAATATTTTAGTAAGCATGACAGTTTCAGACATTAACATTTCATAATTTTTTAACTGCACAGTATACATGCATGTAGGGTGACATAAGAAATGACTGAGGATGTAAATTTGTATTTCAAATAGTTTTCCTAGGACTGTTGACTGATCTGACTTTTTGTCAAGCCTATTTAGATTGTCATTGTTTTACTCAGTATCATAGTTGAGGAAAAGCTTGTACTTGAAGAAGGAGGTGTCAACTCAGTTATTTCCTTGTTAGTCTCTTGTGCTGGCATGATTAGAATTTTGATTATGTTTTCTTTGCAGGAATCCTTTTTTTAAATTGAAGTATAGTTGATTTACAACATTATATTTATTTCCAATGTCGACCATAGTGATTTGATATTTTTGTAGCTTATACTCCATTATACATTATTACAAGATAATGGCAATAATTCCCCATGCTATACAACATATGCCTGTGCCTACCTATTTTATTCTTAGTAGTTTGTATATGTTAACCTCATACCCCTAATTTGTCCCTTCCCCGCTTTGGTAACCACAAGCTTATATTCTATATCTTGTGAGTATGTTTGCTTTTCATATACATTCATTTGTATTTTTTAGACTCCACATACAAATGATATCATACAGTACTTTCCTTTCTCTGTCTGACTTACTTCACTAAATATAATATTCCCTAGATTCAACCATGTTACTGCAAATGGCAGAACTTTATTCTTTTTATGGCTGAGTAATATTCCATTGCTTATATATAACACATCTTCTTAACCCATTAATCTGTTGTTAGGAACCTGGGCTCCCTCCATGTCTTGGCTGTTGTAAATACTATTGCTATAAGCATTAGGATGCATATATCCTTTTTAATTAGTGTTTTTATTATTTTCCAGATATATAACCAAGAGTAGAATTGCTGCATCATATGGTAGTTCTATTATCAGTTTCTGGGGAAACCTCCATAATGTTTTCCATAGTGGCTGCACCAATTTACATTCCCTCCAAAAGTGCTCTATTGTTCCCTTTTCTCCACATCCTCTCCAACGTTTGTTATTTGTAGACTTTTTGATGATAACCATCCTGACAGGTGTGATGTGATATCTCACTGTGGTTTTGATTTTATTTTCTCTAAAAATTAGCTATGTTGAACATCTTTACATATGCCTGTTAGCCATCTGTATGTCTTCTTTGGAAAAATGAATATTCCAGCCTTCTGCCCAGTTTTTGATTGGGTTGTTTGCTTTTTGGAAATTGAGGTGTATGAGCTGTTTGTATATTTTGCATGTTAACCCCTTGTCTGTCACATCCTTTGCAAATTCTTTCTCCTATACTGTAGGTTGTCTTTTCATTTTGTCAATGGTTTCCCTTCCTGTGCAAAAGGTTTTAGGTTTATTTAGGTCCCATTTGTTTCTTTTTTGTTTGTTTGTTCTTGCTTTCATTTCTTTTGCCTTGGGAGAATGATCTAAGAAAATATTGCTACAATTTATGTCAAAGAGTGTTTTACCTGTGGTTTCTTCTAGGAGTTTTTGGTTCCATGTCATACATTTAAGTCTTTAAACCAATTTGAATTTATTTTTGTATATGGTGTAAGGGAATGTTCTAATCTCATTTATTTACATGTAGCTGTCCAGCTTTCCCAGCACCACTTGTTGAAGAGTCTGTCTTTTCTCCATTGTATATTCTTGCCTCCTTTGCCATAGATTAATTGACCATGGGTGTGTGGGTTTATTTCAGGTCTCTCTACTCTGTTCCACTGATCTGTGTCTCTGTTTCTGTGCCAGTACTATGCTGTTTTGATTACTGTAGCTTTGTAGCATAGTCTGAAGTCAGGGAGTGTGGTACCTCAAGCTTTGTTCTTTCTTTAAAGATTGCTTTGGAAACTCAGGACCTTTTGTGGTTCCATATGAATTTTAGGATTGTTTGTTCTAGTTCTGTGAAAAATGCCATGGGTATTTTGATAGGGATTGCATTAAATCTGTAGATTGCTTTGGTGAATATGGCCATTTCACCAATATTAATTCTTCCAGTTCAAGAGCCCCGGATATCTTTCCATTTCTTTGTATCATCTTCAATTTCCTTCATCAATATTTTATAGTTTTCAGAGTACAGGCCTTTCACCTCTTGGTTAAGCTTATTCCTAGGTATTTTATTCTGTTTTATGCAATTTTAAACTTGATTTTTGCTTTCTCTTTCTGATATTTCAAAATAAATGTCTAGAAACACAACATATTTCAGTATAGTAATCTTGTATCCTACAACCTTGCTGAATTCATTTAAGGGTTCTAATAATTTTGGGATGGAAACTTTCAGGTTCTCTATATCATGTCATGTGCCTGCCAGCAGTGGCAGTTTTATTTCTTACCTTCGAAATTGTATGCCTTTTATTTTTCTTTCTTATTACTGTGGCTAGGACTTCTAATACTATATTATCTAGAAATAGTAAGAGTGGGAATTCTTGTCTTGTTCCTGAATTTAGCAGGAAAGATTTCAGGTTTTCACCATTGAGTATAATGTTAGTTGTGGGTTGGTCTCAAGTGGCCTTTATTACATTGAGAGATGTTTTCTTTATGCAGCTTTGAAAAGAGTTTTATTGTGAATAGATGATGAATATTGTGAACTGCTTTTTCTGTATCTATTGAGATCTTATGTGATTTTTATCCCCCCTTTCGTTAATGTAGTGTATAACATTGATTGATTTGCAAATGTTGAACCATCCTTGTGACCCTGGAAGAAATCCAACTTGATCATCGTGTCTGATCCTTTTTATATATTGATGGATTCAGTTTGCTAATATATTGTGGATTTTGTTTTTCGGTACATGGGTCTCTCACTGTTGTGACCTCTCCTGTTGTGGAGCACAGGTTCCAGATGTGCAGGCTCAGCAGCCATGGCTCATGGGCCCAGCCACTCCGTGGCATGTGGGATCTTCC
>NW_006769290.1:0-53549 GCF_000442215.2 Lipotes vexillifer
AGCCACTGTGGAAAACAGTATGGAGGTTTCTCAAAAAACTAAAAATAGAACTACCATATGACCTAGCAATTTCACTCCCAGGTTTATATCCAAAACAAAACAAAACAAAAGCAAAAACACTAATTTGAAAGATACATGCACCCCAATGTTCATAGCAGCATTATTTATAATTGCCAAGACATGGAAGCAACCTAAGTGACCATCAACAGATGACTGGATAAAGAAGATCTGGTATACATACATATATACAATGGAATACTACTCAGTCATTAAAAAAATAAAATTCTGCCATTTGTAGCAACATGGATGGACCTGGAGGGCATTAGGCTAAGTGAAATAAATCAGACAAAGAAAAATACTGTATGATATCACTTATATGTGGAATCTAAAAAATACAACAAACTAGTGAATATAATAAAACAGAAGCAGACTCACAGATATAGAGAACAAACTAGTGGTTACCAGTGAGGAGAGGCAAGGGGGAGGGACAATATAGGGGTAGGGAACTAAGAGCTACAAACTATTAGGTATAAAATAAGCTACAAAGATATATTCTACAACACACGGATGATAGCAAATATTTTATAATAACTATACATGGAGTATAGTCTTTAAAAATTGTTAATCACTATATTTTACACCTGTAACTTATATAATATTGTATATCAACTATACTTCAATTTAAAGAAAGTTTTAACAATTTTGCTTCCATTAAAAAAAAGAAACTAGGTTCCAAAGAACGGAAGCAACTCATTCAAAATTACAGAGCCCAGACTAAGATAAATGCAAGATCGGAGCCTCCTGATTTCCAGATTAGTTTTCTTTCCAGTACATCATGTGCCTGCCTGTAATTTAGTAACCAAAGGGAAACAGACAAAACTCCTTATGTCTTGTGAAAGCCAGAGCAAGCTCATATTCATACTTGACATAGTTGTCATTTTCTTTGTTTTATGTAAAAGCCCTGGAAATCCAACCCAAAAATAAATTCTGTGCTTCTAAACCTAAAAATAATAAATAAAAATCAAAAAACTTTTGCACAGTAAAGGAAACCATAAATAAAATGAAAAGGCAACCTATGGAATAGGAAAAAGTATTTGCACATCACATATTTAATAAGGGTTTAATACACAAAATACATAAAGAACTCACACAACTTTACATACAAAAAAATCTGATTAAAAATGGACAGAAGAACTGAATAGACATTTTCCCAAAGAAGTCATACATATGGCCAACAAGTACATGAAAATGTGCTGAACAGCACTCATTATCAGGGAAATGCAAATCAAAACCACAATGAGATATTACTTCACACCTATTAGAATGGTGATTATCAAAAAGACAAGAGACAACAAGGGTTGGTAAGGATGTGAAGAAAAGGGAATCCTTGTGCACTGTTAGTGGGAATATAAATTGGTACAGCCACTATGGAGAACAATATGGAAGTTTCTCAAACAATTAAAAATAGAACTACCATATGATTCAGAAATCTCACTTCTGGGTATTTATCCAAAGGAAATAAAAATACTAACTCGAAAAGATATACACACCCCCATGTTCATTGCAACATTATTTACAATAGCCAAGAAAAGGAAACAACCTAGTGTCTATCAAAGAATGACTGGAAAAGAAAATGCTTATATATATATATATATATATATATATATATATATATATATATACACATACATACACATATATATATATATATATATATATATGGTTTTTAAATCACTGAGTTTGTGGTAATTTTTATTTATTTTTTATATCTTTATTGGAGTATAATTCCTCTGCAGTGTTGTGTTAGTTTCTGCTGTACAACAAAGTGAATCAGTTAGATGTATACACATATCTCCATATCCGCTCCCTCCCACCCTCCCTATCCCACCCCTCTAGGTGGTCACAAAGCATCGAGCTGATCTCCCTGTGCTATGCAGCAGCTTCCCACTAGCGATCTGTTTTACATCAAAGCATATTGAGGTGTTCATAGAACTCAGCTTATTTCTGTCTTTAAATGTCAGTATCTACAGGTACAAAAACTAATGACTTCGTACAAAAAGAAATAAGGGCCCTGAATGGACAAAGCAATATTCCAGTAGAGTAAGGAGTAAGAATTTGTAGGATGTTGGACCTTAAGTAAGAAATCGAGACTAGATAAGCAGGCAGTTGATAGATCAAAATGAATTGATATTTTTGCCAATTTCTAAAAAAGAGAGAAACTGGGAGTTCATCCTGAAAGCCATACTACAGTATTCTGTAATGCATTTACTTAAAAATAGTTATTGAGCACATGTTTGCAAGGTCAACAAAACAGATCACGTCCTCGTTCTTAGGGAGTTTACATTCTTGTAGGAGAAGACGAATGTTAAATATATCACATGTGATAAGAATTTTGAGAGAGTAAGCTAGCTAATACGTATAGAACGAATATGTACCAAGGACCGGGGGCTATAATTGGGCAGACAGGTATGTGGAAGAGAGAAGGAAAGCCCTCTATTACCCCATGACACTAATTTTTCAGTGTTGTGAAAACAGTGTTTCATATGCCCTTCCTACTCCCTTCCACATACACCTCAGGAAAGTTATAGGAGGCAGTTCTTGGAGAAAATTGTATGATCTGGAATGTTTGTCCCGCTCTCTCCAGTCTTCTCCTTTTGTCTCTTTGAATGGCTTGTTTAATCAAGGATGGCTGGTGGCACTGCTGCCCCAAGGAGAATAGGGACTGTAGTAGAAAGAGTGCTTCTCTTTCCAGCGCTGACCTGTGTGCTAAAGGGCTATTCATAGTCCTTCCAACAATGCTGATCATTTTTCATTCTCACTCTCCAGCCCCACCTCAACACTGAAACATTTAGAGGAAAAGACAGCTAAGACCAAAGGCAGAATGGAAGCAAAGTCTCAGATGCTTGGTACTTTGGGGGAACTGTAAGGAGTCTAGTGGGACCAAAGACGAATTTGATTTTTCCTTATCACCTTCTGTCTTTATTATAAAATATACTTTGAATTTTAATTTGGATGTTGAGATTTTTCCTGGATCTCTCATCTTTGGGCGACTTCACGTTATTCGTAATTTCTACTCTAAATATCCTTAGAGGTACTATGAGTAAACTTCTTGAATTTACTCATAGTAACTTTAACAGAAGGTACAGTAAGTAGCCTTACCTCTTAAGTTCACTCATCCATCGGACATGCTAAATGGCAGGGACTGTGCTAGACCCTCTGTGTACAAAGGTGAGTTAGACAAAGATGATTTTTGCCATTTCCTTTAAGCTGAGTTCACCAAGAAAAAAAGTCAAATAATTAGTGTAATGGGTTAATGAACTTCAATAGAACGTTATTTCAGAGGCATAGAGTATAGAATACTTAACTCTTTAACAGATGCTGACCCAGTGGGAGGACCCAGGCAGGCTGTGTTTCCTTGTCTCCTGGGTCTTCTGGTTTCTGGCTGGCTTTGGGCAATGGGAGACACTGGGGAGATATGGAAGGCGGGAGTGAGGCAGAACTTGGGATATTTCTTTTCCTCACACTGTACCTCGGATGGTGGCTCTGGCAGCAGCTAGATCTCCTCTGTGGCTCCAGCTCCTACAAGCCAGCCCCTTCTTCCATGGTCTCAGCTTCTGGGTGAAGTGCATTATGGCTCCAGTCCTTGCTGCGTGGCTTTTGCTCTACATTCTGGCGATGCCACCTTGCCTGTTGTGGGAGCACAGGCTCCAGACACGCAAGCTCAGTGGCCATGGCTCACGGGCCCAGCCGCTCCGCAGCATGTGGGATCTTCCCGGACCGGGGCACGAACCTGTGTCCCCTGCATTGGCAGGCAGACTCTCAACCACTGCGCCACCAGGGAAGTCCCCTTCCTTTGCCTTTGAAAATAAAGAAGACACTAGGAAATTTTTTGACTAATTTATAGAAAAATTATTTATTACACCTAAGATTACACATATTAAGAATCCTTCTCACATGCCATAATTTTTCCTTAAATCATTTTATACCCTTAGAAATCCAGGTAAAATGCTGCCAAGAATAGGTGTAGCATCTTCATGGGCTCAGGCTGTGTTGTGACATGCAAGGAGAAGCTGGAGGCTGCTAGAGCCAATGGCATGAGCCCACCTGGGGGTTAACCATTTACAGGTTAATGAAGGGCTTCATGAGAGGTTTTGCTTTAATTTTCAATATCAACCTAGTATATTTTCTTCAGTTAAGTAATCACACACCATAGGATCACCTATGTCACCCTTAACCTAGAATAATACTCCTGCTATACTACTGGGATCCTATACTATTTCCAAAATGTTAAGATACTTGCTAAATTTGAAGTAACTTAGTGCTTCAACTTTTTTTTTTAATATTTATTTATTTTTGGCTGTGTTGGGGCTTCGTTTCTGTGCGAAGGCTTTCTGTAGTTGCAGCAAGCGGGGGCCACTCTTCATCGCAGTGCGCGGGCCTCTCACTATCATGGCCTCTCTTGTTGCAGAGCACAGGTTCCAGATGCGCAAGCTCAGTAATTGTGGCTCACGGGCCTAGTTGTTCCGCAGCATGTGGGATCTTCCCAGACCAGGGCTCGAACCCGTGTCCCCTGCATTAGCAGGCAGATTCTCAACCACTGTGCCACCAGGGAAGCCCAGTGCTTCAACTTTCTAGTTCAATTCTACTAATTCAAGAATGAGATAAATGGAGTCCACTTAACTCTTTTTTTTTTAATCCCACAAGAATATAACAAAGAAACCCTGGAGATCTGATTTCATAGCTTTTTGTTAAGCTGTGATGTTTTATGTACTGCAAGTGGTTAGGAAGAAATTTAACATTTTTCCTATGGTCACAGAAGGCTAATGTAAGAACCATGTGTCCACACACATATCAGCACGCTCTCAGAGTGCACCCACACACTTGAAGATAATGAGGATCTTCTCTCACAAGACACATCCTCCATTCTAACATTTTGGTCCCTATTCTGTGTCTGCACCACACACTGTGCTAAGCATTGAAGAAAGAGGGAATAAGGATATAGAGGATCTATTCCTCTGGGACCCATTTAGGCTAGATAGCTAAACCAACAGCCATAATATAATGTAATTAATAAAATATGTAGTGGGAAGAGGGATTAGTCCTTGGAAGAAGACATGAAGAAGAGAAGTGGGGGAGAGAACAGTGTGGGATGGGGAATGTTTACAAGCTTTTGTATGAGGCAGTAGAGATTCAAGATGTATAAAGCACATTACAGGATATCTAACTGGAGGAATAGTAAGATTACAGGGCAAAATAGTAAAGGGTGTAACCATATTTGGGAGAGGGTACAAGGGATGAGGAGAATACAGTTACATATGTACAAATACACACAGTTTTTTTCTAAGTGGAAAAAACTCATAAAAAGATAATAGTGTGGGGCTTCCCGGGTGGTGCAGTGGTTGAGAGTCCGCCTGCCGATGCAGGGGACACGGGTTCGTGCCCCGGTCCGGGAAGATTCCACACACCGCGGAGCGGCAGGGCCCGTGAGCCATGGCCGCTGAGCCTGCGCGTCCGGAGCCTGTGCTCCGCAACGGGAGAGCCCACAACAGTGAGGGGCCGGATACCGCAAAAAAAAAAAAAAAAAAAAAAAAAGATAATAGTGTTTTCAAAATCATCTACTTCCCTTGTATAACAATGGGCACACTTGTTTCTCTTGCAACAGTGTAAAAATTAAGTTTTAGGGAGACCTACCTTTGGTCCGAGAAATGGATTGCCTTCACCCCAACGCTACCAACTAGTTTAGATACACTATACACGTACTAAATTGTACTCATAGTCAGATTGAGGATTAAAGTCCCTGGACTATAATAGCGTAACAGCCAAGCAACACCTAGCTTGAGGGGTGAGAAGGACACAGAACCATAAGAACTTGTCTCCAAGACATCCATGAAGGAGATGAGGTTAGAAAAGACAGTTTCAAGCACTACTGCTTGCCTCCTAACTAATACTTAATCAAGTGGGGAACTAAACTCATCTGGGTTTGAGAGTAGAGTGGGTACCAGCACTAAACTTCCCTTTCTAGCTCACTCTTCCAATAGAAAATTCATCTTTTTTACTTAAGATTCTTTAACATATCATAATAATCATCAATTAATTATTTCTTAGTTTTTATCTAAAAGTTACTTTTAAGTGATGCTTACCATCATCATTACTAACGTTCTTTCCCATAATGTATTTGTAATCCTAATGTGCTGATCAAATGCTATGCAGTAGAAATGTGCTGGCTTGGACGACATATAGCTGAAACACAGGAGCTGTAAAAGAAATTGTTGTAGTATCTTTTTGAGGTTCAGTAAACCAAGGGATCAATCATGGTAGGATACATTGTATGGGAGGAAAATGATGCCATATATAGTTGAGGAGGTAAAACATGAAAATTAAAGTAAGACAGTATTGAAAATTAAAGTAAGAAACGATTGAACCATTAGCAAGAAGGAAAACATTCATGGGGTAATTAATAGTTAAAGAACAGAAATGAAGCCATATTATTTCCCTGTGAGTTTCATGTCCATTCTGCAGCACTGCAATAAAGAGCTGAGTACATACACACTGTGTCATATAATTTCACTCACATGCAGCCTGGCACAAAGTATTAATAGATGACCAATAAATGTATGTCGAACCTGGATGCAAGGAGCAGAGAGCAGTTGAAAAGCAGGAGTAGGAAGATGAACATTGTGTTGTTATTTAAGTACTAACTACATTGGAGGAGCTATAAATAACTAAAACGATCTATTGTGGCAACTAGAATAAATTCTCTTTGTTTTTATGACACATACACATTTCTGTGTGAGTTCTCACTTTAAAATGCTCAAGTTTTCCAAGTTATTCAGATCTGAATTTATCTGGAAATTTAATAATATATATGACCAAATAGAGCAAAACTTTGCTTAAAAAAAATCCAATTGAACAAAACTTTTTAAAAGTAAAAGAAATGTAGGAAAAAATACTCATATAAAATAGAAAGGTGAAAGGCATATTTTCACTTTAGAAATTTTTCCTTGTTAAAACAGATGTTAAAGCTAATTTAAATAAAAAGGATTGGATCTTAAAGAGAAAAAAACTTTTAAAAAATAAAAGTCAGTATAATGTAGCAAGACAATCCCATAAGCAATATTTGAAAATCAGTCTTACCAGTGCTAATATCCAAAGTCAAGAAACCTTGGGACAAAATTGGCCCTACTACTAATTAGCTGTGTCACCATGACTATATCACTTAAGCAAGCTAGACCTCAGTTTCAACATATATAGAGTAGTGCATGGAAGGTCTAATTATAATGTTTCAAGATCATTTAGAAAAAACAGTTCAACTTAATACACTTATAAATGTTTTATGTGTCCTTCAAGGCTTATATTTAGCAGAGTCATTAAGGTACAGAAGAAATAATGCAAACTTTTGAACTAGAATAGACTTCAGACTAGTTTCTTTTTTTTTTAGATAGATTTTATTCATTTTTTAAAATTTTTATTTATTTTTTCATTTTTGGCTGCACTGGGTCTTCGTTGCTGCACACGGGCTTTCTCTAGTTGCAGCGAGCAGGGGCTACTCTGTTGCAGTGCGTGGGCTTCTCACTGCAGTGGCTTCCCTTGTTGCAGAGCACGGGCTCTAGGCACACGGGCTTCATTAGTTGTGGCACATGAGCTCAGCGGTTGTGGCACGTGGCCTCAGTAGTTGTGGCTCGCAGGCTCTAGAGCACAGACTCAGTAGTTGTGGTGCACGGGCTTCGTTGCTCCGCAGCATGTGGGATCTTCCCAGACCAGGGCTTGAACCCATGTCCCCTGCATTGGCAGGTGGATTCTTAACCACTGTGCCACCAGGGAAGCCCCCAGACTAGTTTCTTAGCCTCAGGATAGTCAGTCTCCTTGAGTCTGATCACTTTTGCATGTTAACCTCATTAATACCCATTTTATAAGGTTGTTATAAAAGTTTAAATAAATGTACTTAAAAATACATCTCACTAGTAACTCTCATTCATTGTTGGTGGGAATGTAAACTGCTACAGCCACTTTGGAAGACAGTTAGCAGTTTCTTATCAATTAAACATACTCTTACCATATGATCCAGCAATCTCACTCCTTAGTATTTATCCATAGGAGGTGAAAACTTATATACAGCAAAAAACCTGCACACAGATACTTACAGCCACTTTATTCATCATTGACCAAACTTGGAAGCAACCAAGCATTCAGTAGGTGAATGGATAAATAAACTGGGGCCCATCCAGACCACAGACTATTATACAGCACTGAAAACAAAAGAGCTAACAAGCCACATAAAGACCTGGAGGAACTTATTGGGTACGCGGGCCTCTCACTGTTGTGGCCTCTCCCGTTGCGGAGCACAGGCTCCGGACGCACAGGCTCAGCGGCCATGGCTCACAGGCCTAGTTGCTTCGCAGCATGTGGGATCCTCCTGGACCAGGGCACGAACCGTGTCCCCTGCATCGGCAGGTGGACTCTCAACCACTGCGCCACCAGGGAAGCCTAACCTGGAGCAACTTAAATGCATATTACTAAGTAAAAGAAGCCAATCTGAAAAAGCTACATACTGTATGATTCCAGCTATATGTCATCCTGGAAAAGGCAGACTAAGGAGACAGTAACAAGATCAGTGGTTGCTGGGAGGAGGGGGGAAGGAAGGATGACTAGGCAGAGCACAGAGGATTTTTAGTAGAGTGAAACTACACTGTATGATACTATAATGGTGGATACATGATATTATACATTTTCCAAACCCATAGAATGTACAGCACCAAGACTATATATATGTTGACTATAGATATTTGTCAATATAGGTTCATAAGTTGTAACAAATGTAACCATCTGGTGCAGGATGTTGATACTGAGGGAGATTATGCATGTGTAGAGGTAGGAGATATATGGGAACTCTGTACTTTCCACTCAATTTTTCTGTGAATCTAAAACTGCTCTAAAAAATAAAGTCTATTTCTTCAAAGACTACATTACACAAAGGGGGCTTTAAGAAAATTCTAACTCAGGCTCTTTTCAAAGGTGAACATGGATTTACCAAAAAATACATTCAACAAAATAATTGTGTTGATGGCAAAAAGATGTTGGTAGTTGCTTCACCACTCTCGTGGGATGAATGTGGAGAGAAAGGGGAAAAAGTCAACTTGTCCAACTACGTATTAAAATAAAAATATTCTAACATTAACCAAGTATTTGTAATTATCAGAGAAGTCATTTAATACAAAATATTAGGCAGCATATAGAGAAGGGAGAGACAGAATAAAAAGTTTTATCCTGATTAAGCTCTTCATTTTGTCAAATAACCACAAACATCCTTTCAAATAAGCATGACAAGATCCACCCCATTTAGGCAACTGCTTTCCAAACTGTGCAGCTGTGCTGTAATCGGGGTTATGGGAAATTCTCAAAACTGTGATATTATAGCCTATGAAAAGTAAATTAGAGTTGAGAAACTTCACTGATTTCCAGCTCGAGGAAAAAGTACCTTGCATTTTCATATGGTGAGTATTTTTCAGAGATAAAATCTCTCCAGAATTCTTTCAAATTATTAAAAGATCTCAACTGTAAGTCTGCAAACCTTTCTGTTATGTAAGAGGTCAAGGTCAGCACATCTTCAAATACCTACATGGGTGTTAGTCAGAACAGCATGGGCCTGTAGAGAAGACAAGTGGGCTTACGGAATTGTATACATCACATAGTCATTTCTTTCAAGTCCAAGTCCTTAGCCAAGAGCAGCTTTAATTTCTCCACAGCCATAAGCACATAACAAGATTATCCCCTGTTCACACAGGTCACTCCAGCACAAGTCAGAAAACACGAGGAGACAGGAATACAAATATTCAAAGGCCAGCTTCAAAAAGAGATAGGAAGAATTCCTAAACATTTTTAGATTTTAAAACAAATATTTTGGACTTCCCTGGTGGTGCAGTGGTTAAGAATCCACCTGCCAATGCAGGGGACATGGGTTCGAGCCCTGGTCCGGGAAGATCCCACAAGCTGCGGAGCAATTAAGCCCGTGTGCCAAATTACTGAGCCTGCTCTCTAGAGCCCGTGAGCCACAACTACTGAGCCTGTGTGCCACAACTACTGAAGCCCACGTGCCTAGAGCCTGTGCTCCACAACAAGAGAAGCCACTGCAATGAGAAGCCTGCACACCGCAACGAAGAGTAGCCCCTGCTCGCCGCAACTAGAGAAGCCTGCGCACAGCAACAAAGACCCAACAGAGCCAAAAATAAATAAATAAAATAAATTAATTTAAAAAAATCAAATATCTTGGCTCTACTCTACTTTTGGAATGAATCAAGTCTTTCCTGTGCATCTACTGTGAATAAAGAACAATGACACTTCTACAAAACTTTTGGATAACTGCAGTAGTCTTTTCTACTTTCTTCCTTTCCCTTCTCAGGAACCAAATAGATATATGTCATCTTCTTAATAAAACTTTTTTTAAAAAAGCAAACACTAGGATGTGTTATAAAAGCTCATCTAAGAAAACAGAATAACTATCCTAGCATCACTGTTTATTTTCCAGCTAGGACTAAAGATTTAGGTAATGGGACGATATGATATACTCAGGACCAGTAGAGGGCTGGCTAAAGAAAAGTTGATTGATGGGGACAATTACAAATTGATTCGTAATTTAAGCATTTTATCTAAAACATGAAAGTACACATTTATTTAACCAATCTTCAGATATAAGGAAAATTATCACAACATCACATTAAATTCCCAATTAGTCTCAGGGCAGGAAAGAACACAGGGTCCCTTGTCAAGCAGTTTAAGTGAAAATGTTTTCTAGATTAGTATGATCCTTCCTTCTGATCTCAATTCTCTCATTCACACCTAATTAGGCAGCAAGCACAGTGCCATGTTTTTATCAACATCCAAAGCATTCATCTTTGTTTTCCTAGAAATAATTCTTCTTCCAATATTTGTTTCATTGATGTATACAGTGTCTAATAAGATTATATAATTATAATATAATAAACATAGATTGTATAAAATTTAAAAACTGGAATAAAAAGATTTTAGAACAAACAATTTAATCGGTGGTAGCAGAAGTATATGGCTGTGATAGAAAGTAGCCTACAGGGATTCCCTGGTGGCGCAGTTGTTGAGAATCTGCCTGCTAATGCACGGGACACGGGTTCGAGCCCTGGTCTGAGAGGATCCCACATGCTGTGGAGCAACTAGGCCCGTGAGCCACAACTACTGAGCCTGCACATCTGGAGCCTGTGCTCCGCAACAAGAGAGGCCGCGATGGTGAGAGGCCCGTGCACCGCGATGAAGAGTGGCCCCACTTGCCACAATTAGAGAAAGCCCTCGCACAGAAATGAAGACCCAACACAGCAAAAAAAAAAAAATAAAAACAGAAAGTAGCCTACAGATTATGTGAACAGGCTCAGTATGCTATCAGTATTGAAAACAGCCTTTAAGAGGGGAAAAAACTGCAGCAAATACAGAAAATTGGTGAATGAACGTCAATTGGAAGTGCTTCTATCAAATTAATTGGAAATCTGGATTATGACCAAGAGAAAACAGGCCTAATTTATACCTTTCCCAAACATTGTTCCAAATCCATCATTTGGGTGTTTCCAAAAGTTTTATTTTTCTCTGGGGGTGGGGGGGGGCTGGTGGGTTGGTGGGGGTAAGAGAATATTGTGGACTGTCTACAAGTGCTCTAGGAATGTTTTTAAAGCTTATTTTTTTATTTGGCAACTTTAAAAATTATGTGAATATATCCTGCATCATCCAAGAAGCCACCTCAAAGATGAATCCTGCCTCCACAAGAATAATGATTATGGGAGCACCAAGGACCACCTAAAGTCACAGAACTTAACTTTGTATGTGGGAATAAGCATGGCTAACTGCTATCGTTTGGTAACACCTAATGTCAAGCTAACTGTTCTGCACTGTTTTTGTATTGAATTATGTTTATCAGTTATAAAGACAATTTCCTTTTACCAAGAGAATCTATAGTTGAAAGGCATATCTTTCACAGAAACAGACTACAGTTTAAGGTACTAACATTGAAGCCAATTTGATATAAGAACACCATGGTATGGTAAAGAAATGTACTAATTATCACAAATTATGAGAAATAACATAATCATGTACTTAAGATCTAAATGTACTCACATCCAGCAAGGGATAAATAGAAGTTTTCAACAGTTTAAAATTTCTAGTTAGGGATTAAGAAAAGGAATAGGGAAACCTGAGTTACAGTCATGTCATTTTTAAATGGGGTGTACAAATCACTTCCAGTATTTACAGATAGGCCTCAGTCTGAGAGCAGGCTCAGTGTTTGAACTATTACTATTTTCAACATCTGCAAAAATCAAGAACTTCAGATATTTTTCTTCTCCAGTAATTTGATTAGATGCCATTGTAATATAGAATTCAATAACAACACAATGCTAATCTTGTCTTGAATAAACATGGAAGCTTTAGAGTTAAAATGATATATTATTGACAGTGACATCTAGGATTGTTCCTTGGTAGAGTTTTGATGAAGGGTGAACTGATTATAATGAACTATTCTAAAAGCTTTGAAATTATTAACGCTCTTCTGTACAACATATTTATGTAAGCAGGCATCCTCTGCATCTGTAGAACTGAAGCTCAAACACACAAAGTAAATATATTACACCTAACAAAAGGTAATTTAGTTTCAACAAAATATGCATATTAAAACAGGTCATTGACTTGTATTTGATTTTATAATATTATTTGCTTACTTGCAAATTTGTTTCACATTTGTGTAAAGAGTCACAGATACAAGGACTTGATAAATATGGACAAATATAAAATAGCTAAGTAATAGTAAAACACAGATAGTTTAAGTCCAGTGGGAGACCCTGCAGGTAGCTCCCATATCCTTTGGGGGTCCCATCTGTCATTGCACACATCTCAGCCTGCTGGCACCACAAGGTGTTTAAGGCTCACCTGTGCCCTCCTTTCCCAGGACTGTAAGCAGGCATTTCTCAAAAGCAGGGCTTCAGAAGACAAGATCTGGGCACAAGTAAACTCATTGTTACTATGGTGCTATTGCTTCTATGCCCTTCTACTGGACAGAATTAGGAAATACATTTTTTAAACATTATAAATTCATATTGATTAGTTCATACTTATATCCCCAATTCAACTTCATTAAAGCACAAGATTCTTCCTCACTTTCCCAATTCTACATTTGTCTCTCCTTTTTCTTACAGCAAGAACCCTTGTTCCCAACATCAATATTTTTACTCACTCTCTCAATGTGACATGCATACAAATTTCAGAATTAACTCTTCAGTACTATAATAAACCTCAATACTTATACATAAAGTTCAAGATTTCTGTTCTGTCCTGCTCTTGCTTCTTCCCAAACACCTCAGTCCTAGAGCTATTAGATGGAGCAGAGTAAGACAAGCACCTCTATGAGATGGGGGAGCCATCATGGCTCAGTGTAAGGAGTAGAGAAGCCCAGGGTCCCTGAGACTTGTTCATGTGATCTGGCAGGTCAAGACTATCTTTAGAATAACACTGAGATATTATTTGCTTTTGCACTTTTATTGTCTGACAAGAATACTATGGAGTTCTTCAAAAGCTACAGGACTTCAGAGACAGAGAAAGAGAAATATCATAAGATATCGTTTATGTGTGGAATCTAAAAAGAAATGAAAAAAATTAATAAAAAATTTAAAAAAATAAAAAGAAATGATACAAATGAACATATTTACAAACCAGAAACGGACTCACAGACTTAGAGAATGAACTTATGGTTACCGGGGGGGGGAAGGCTGGAGGGAAGGGATAGTTAGGGAGTTTGGAATTGACATTTACACACTGCTATATTTAAAAAGGATAACCAACAATGACCTACTGTATAGCAAAGGGAACTCTGCTCAATGTTATGTGGCAGCCTGGATGGGAGGGGAGTCGGGGGAGAATGGATACATGTATATGTATGGCTGAGTCGATTTGCTGTGCACCTGAAACTATCACAACATTGTTAATTGGCTATACTGTAATATAAAATAAAAAGTTAAACAAAAAAAATAAAATAGAAATATGAGTCAAAAAATAAAAGTAAAAATAAATATCCATTTTTTAAAAAAGCTACAGGACTTCATAACTGTATGAAGGCTAGATTTTCTTCATATATATATATTTCTTCATATATATGTAGTCATATGTATTCCTTCAATCAAATTAACATAATACAGTAGTTTGAATGCAGAAGCAGATGTGGAATCTAGTTGCCTTCTAGTAAGCCAGACATTAGTGGTTTGTAGAAGTGTAAAACAGTGCTTTTGTGCTTCTCACTAAATCAGTTTTGTTTTGGAAAATAATTATTTTTCATAAAACTGTTTTATTTATGCTAACATGCAATGGGTTTACTATTATTATTTTTAATGAAAAAAATTATTTAAAATATTTTTATTAATATATGTTTTAAATTTGTTTTATTTTCTAATTGGTAAATATTAACTCAATAAATTAAAAATAAATTAAATTATAAATAATTCACATAAATTACAGCTCTTTGGAGTCCCCCATAATTTTTAAGAGAGTAAAGGAGCCCTGAGGCAAAAAAAAAAAAAAAAACCCCACAACAACTGAGAACCAGTGCCCTAACACAACACTGTTAAGAAAAAAAAACAAGGAGTCAGAACTCTGAAAGATAGGTTAGGAACTTACATAATAACCAAATGTAGTGAATGTGTCTTGTTTGAATCCTAATTCTAAAAAGTAAAAAAGACATCTCTGAGATACAAGGAAAATTGAACTATGTACTATTTTTTTTTGCTGCACGCGGGCCTCTCACTGTTGCGGCCTCTCCCGTTGCAGAACACAGGCTCCGGACGCGCAGGCCCAGCGGTCATGGCTCACGGGCCCTGCCACTCGGCGGCATGTGGTATCTTCCCAGACCGGGGCACGAACCCGTGTCCCCTGCATCAGCAGGCAGACTCTCATCCACTGTGCCACCAGGGAAGCCCTGAACTATGTACTATTAGATGGCATTAAGAAATTTAAATTTTGTTTGGCTTGAAAATGGCATAGTGATTATGAAGAAAAAAAACAGGTGAAATGAAATGATGACTAAAATTTGCTTTAAAATACTCCAGAAGAAAAAACGTAGCAGAGAGTAGAAGCAACAAAATTGGGAACTGTTGATAATTCAGGGTGATGCATATTTAAGTTAATGATAATACTCTCTACATTCATATTATGGAAATTTTCCAAAATAAACTTTACAAAAAAGAGAAACAAAAACTTAGAAAATACTGATTTGAAGATTTCCAGGGGTACATATCATATAGAGATTGAAACTAATTTTTAATCGATAAAGTTCAATTTCTAAGTACAGTTAATGAGAATTTCAGTAGATGTTCACGTACTCCTTCTTCTACTTCAAAAATTTTCCCAGATTATTCTGCAGATATCTCTGACTCTATGGGAAACCCCAGGAAACTCTGAAGTTGCAAAATAAATTTAGTTATTGGAATGTGAAATACCTAAACTAATTAGGGGATTCTAGTAAGAAAAACAACTTAGAGTAAAACTGGAAGTGAGTTTTTTTTATTCTTAACCAAGTAAGATCAGTTAACATTTTCTAGCAAGAAAGGGAAGCTTGCTCAAGTATTAAAGTCTTCTGGCAACAGGTTAATTAATCAATTTAATTACACAATTGTCTTGGGCAAAGCAGAATTTTGCGAGGTAAAATATGTATATAATAGTGTTCCCACACTTTAATCTAGTTAGAGAGCTAAGAGACACGAAAACTTAACTATACAAAACAATAAAGTGCCCAGTGTGCAACAGAAAGCATAAAAAGTTTCCCCTATGTTTGAGTAGGGGCTATTCCATCCTCACCACTAACCTTACTCCATCCCTTGATCTTAAAGCAAGACAGATGATGAAAACTACTCACTCCACATAGACTCCTGGTAAAAATGGCCATTCAGAGAAGACATTTAACTAGAAAATAAAGCTATTCATAAAATAATAAAGGAGGCACATGCCAGTTATCCTATACTTTAATCATGAATGTAAATGGAAAACCAAGGACTACCAGGCATATATATGAGGAGAACCAACATTATAAAACAGAAAGACCTCCCCGCCTCCCGGAAAAAAAGGGAAAAAAATAACAATTTTAAGATCTTGGTAAAAACAAATAATTCAAGGTATAGAAGAAAAAAATGTAAAGACAAAAGAAAATTTATAATTTACTCAGAGTTAGAAATTACATCCATAACACTAAAATAGAAAGTAATGAAAAAGGAAGAGAACAAGAAAGCACTTTTAGAAATTTTTTTTAATAGCCAAAATAAATATTTGGTATAATGACTGGAAAACAAAAGTTTGGTAATCTCCCAGAATAAGAAGACCAAAACATGGACTCTATGAAAGACAGGAGACATGCAGAACAAATCCGGGAGATTCAATTAATGGGAACTTCAAAGCGTAAAAAGAAAATGATGAGAAAAAAAGTTATCAAAGGGGATAATTTCAGGGTTTAGGGACAAATCTTCAGATTGAAAGTATCCACCAAGTATACATTAAAATTATTTCTTAGTAATATTTTTAAAATGTACCTAGACGCACCATTCTGAAATTTTAGGTCAAGGATAAAGAGTAAATCCTAAACAAAAACAAAAGAATAAGAATTAGACTGGCACAAGACTTCTCATGAGCCACATTATATACTAGAACACCGTAATAAATTAAGCGCATTACTGGCTCAAAATAATAATCTCACCATATCAAACCCTTTGCCTTGTAAATTTGTAGTCTTCTCTCATCTGACTCTTAGCTTAACTACATGACTTGCTTTGACCAATGAGTTATTAGCAAAAGAGATTTGAAAAGGAGCTTGTATGTGTTCAGCCTTTCTCTTGGATCCCTGCCACTGTCATGAGAACATATGCAGGCTAACATGGAGGGAGACTAAGAGAGTGCTATGGAAAATAGCTGAGTCACTCCAGATGAAGTCATCCTAGACCAGCCTACAGCTAGCCAATTTCCAAATATGTGATTCCATTTAAAATCAGCAGTCACAGAGCTACTCTTAACAGACCACACTCATAAGTATCCCAACTGAGACTAAAAGAATTGCCCAGATAACTCATAGAATTGGGAGCAATGATAAATGTTTGGACTTATTTAAGGTACTTTGTTATTCATCATTGTTGTGGCAATAAATAACAGACAGAAACACAAAGGACCAATGCCCTCAAAATTTTTTGAGGAAAAGTTTTAAAGCTAAAATTCAATACCTAGCCAAACTTTCAATCAAGAGTGAAGGCAAGAACAAGACATTTCAAAAATGCAAGAATACATACCTATTTCTTTTCACATATCACTTTCTTAAGAAATAACTTACAAAAGTTTTCCAGGAAAATGAAGGTCAAAGCAAGACAGAACAAGGCACTGTATCTAGAAAACAGTGAATCCAATCCAAAATGTTTAGGATAAAAGCCGTGCTGTAGGCCCAGGAAGAATGTCAAAAGACTGGATAAGGAGGACACAGGCTCCAATCTTTAAGAGAGGTGAGGGGCAGGGACTCAATAAAACAGTAAATATGACTGAGAGATTAGAAAATGGTGAGAATGTAACATAGAAATAATAGTGCAGGGGTGAAATCAGTGAAAATGGAAGAGTAAAGACATCTAAAAAACCTCTCCTTCATAAAAGCAATGAGAACACTGGTAAAACTTGCCAGAATCAACTTTTTTAGAACTCTGAAAATTAACCAAAGGCTTGTAGCAATCCAGGGAGTATTTGTTCAAAACAAGTGACTGAATCTCAGTAAATACAGTGAGTTCTGTGGCATTTTAATTTGCCCTATTCTCATTCCCCACTCTCCAGCTCTGTAGTATCCTTGGAAAGCAACAACCCATGATCATGGTGAAAACCAGAAGATTGGCAGCCACTCTATGGGGCTTCTCTTCCCCAGAACACTGCCATTATTTGACCTGTCTGGTCATCCCCTGGAAGACCCCGTTCACAAAGATATCTTTATTTGATCTTCAAATCTCATCCAAAGACAACCCACAGAATGGGAGAAAATATGTGCAAACGAAGCAACTGACAAAGGATTAACCTCCAAAATATACAAGCAGCTCATGCAGCTCAATAACAAAAAAAAAAAACAACCCAATCCAAAAATAGGCAGAAGACCTAAATAGACATTTCTCCAAAGAAGATATGCAGATTGCCAACAAACACATGAAAGGATGCTCTACATCACCAACCATTAGAGAAATGCAAATCAAAACTACAGTGAGGTATCACCTCATACCGGTCAGAATGGCCATCATCAAAAAATCTACAAACAATAAATGGTGGAGAGAGTGTGGAGAAAAGGGAACCCTCCTACACTGTTGGTGGGGATGTAAATTGATACAGCCACTATGGAGAACAGTATGGGGTCCTTAAAAAACTAAAAATAGAACTACCATATGACCCAGCAATCCCACTACTGGGCACATACCCTGAGAAAACCATAACTCAAAAAGAGTCATGTACCACAATGTTCATTGCAGCAGTATTTACAATAGCCAGGATATGGAAGCAACCTAAGTGTCGATCGACAGAGGAATGGATAAAGATGTGGCACATATATACAATGGAATATTACTCAGCCATGAAAAGAAACGAAATTGAGTTATTTGTAGTGAGGTGGATGGACCAAGAGTCTGTCATACAGAGTGAAGTAAGACAGAAAGAGAAAAACAAATACCGTATGCTAACACATATATATGGAATCTAAAAAAAAAAAGGTTCTGATGAACCTAGGGGCAGAGCAGGAATAAAGACACAGATGTAGAGAGTGGACTTAAGAACACAGGGAGTGGGAAGTGTAAGCTGGGACAAAGTGAGAGAGTGGCATTGACATATATACACTACCAAATGTAAAATGGGTAGCTAGTGGGAAGCAGCCGCATAGCACGGGGAGATCAGCTCAGTGCTTTGTGACTACCTAGAGGGGTGGGATAGGGAGGGTGGGAGGGAGATGCAAGAGGGAGGGGATATGGGGATATATGTATACATATAGCTGATTCACTTTGTTATACAGCAGCAACTAACACAACGATGTAAAGCAATTATACTCCAATAAAGATGTTAAAATAATAATAATAAAAACTCATCCAGTGTGACAATGAGATCCTCACATGCAAAAGAATGAAGTTGGGCATCTACTTCACACAATATACAAAAATTAACTCAAAATGAATCAAAGACCTAAGAGATAAAACTGTAAAATTATTGGATGAAAACAGATATAATTTCTGTGACCTTGGATTAGACAATGGTTCCATAGATATGACACCAAAAGCACAAGCAAAGAAAAAAAATAGATAAGTTGGACTTCATTAAAATTAGAAACTTTTGTATTTCAGAAGACACTATCAAGAAGGTGAGAAGACAATCCATAGAATAGGAAATCATACATCCAGTAAGAGTACAGTATTCAGAATATATTTTTTTAAAAACTCTTAGCAACTTATCAATAAGACAACCCATTAAAAAAGGCACAAAGAATCTGAGTAGACAAGTCTCCAAAGAAGATATACAAATGTCCAAGAAGTGCATAAAAAGATGTTCAATGTCATTAGTCATTAACAAAATGCCAATCAAAACCATGATGAGATACCACTTCACACCAACTAGGATGGCTATAATTAAAAAGAGAAACAATAACAAGTGTTGGTGAGACTGTGGAGAAATTGGAACCCTCATACATTGCTGGTGAGGATGTAAAATGATGCAGCTGCTTTGGAAGCAGTTACAGTTACTCAAGGGTTAAACACAGAGTTATATGAGTCAACAATTCCAGTCCCAAGAGAAATTAAAACCTATGTTCACACCAAAACTTATAAAAATATTCATAGCAACAATGTTCATAATAGCCAAAAAGTGGAAACAATCCAAATTTCCATCAACTGATGAATAGGTAAATATAATATAGTATATTCATAGAATAGAATATTATTTAGCCACAAAAAGGAATGAAATACTTATTCATGCTACAATATGGATGAACATGACAAAACATGGATGAAAACATTATGCTAAGTCAAAGAATCCAGACACAAAAGATTACATATAGTATGATTCTATCTATATGAAATGTCCAAAATAGACAAATCCAAAGACAGAAAGTAAATTAACCATTGCCAGCATCTGGGGTAGAGAGGAATGTGGAATGATTGTTAAACAAGTTGCTTCTGGGGAATGACGAAATTATTCTGAAATTAGATAGTGGTGATGGTTGCACAACTTTGTGAATGCACTAAAAGCCACTGAATCACATAGTTTAAAAGGTTAATTTTTATGATGTTTGAATTAAACCTTAATTTAAAAAAATAATGCAGGATAAGAATCCCAAAACTCCATCTCTTCGAAAAGTCACTTTTTAAATATGCAGCAAACTGAAATGGGAAATAATGTTAAGCAGTTGATACAGTATAAGAAAACAGAATTCAAGACTTCTGGTTTCTGGTACAACATAGGAGTTTAGAAGTCGCCACTCCATCCTAACAACAAATAAAAAGCGGAACAAATTGAAGTATTCACAACTTTTCTTAGATGCAAAAGAGAAGTAAAGTCATGGGACAAACTGCTGCCCCCAAAACCGGAGAGTTTGATAAGTGAATTCGAAACACCACAACTTACAAGGTAGAAACTCACAAGCTGAAATCTCTACAGGAACCAGTGCTATGGTAGAAAAATCAGAACTATAATTGATGAATTTTTGGAAGCTCAGAGTGAACAAATCTGACAGTAAAAAAACTTCAGGAAGACCTAGTTGTAGGAGAGCCTCATTCTTTTATGGCTTTTATCTCTAAGATATCCTGCAGGTTCTTACAGTAAATATCAGAGAAAAATCCCCTAATGCTTCCAGCAAGGAACAGGGAAGGGAATTAATTTGAATACACTGGAACACACTGTTCTTCTTAAACAAGGTCTGCCCTCCAGAGAAATTATTTGACCAGAGCCTAATCTGCAAGAGTTTTATTAGAGTCCAGCTGACCTGGAGGAAGGGAAATACACAGCTCCAGCCCTTTCTAGCCTTCCATGTGGGAAAAGGGAAATAGCCATCTCCAGACCACTCAAGCCATACTGTTTCACCTAAGGTGGGGGAAAAGAAAACAGAAGCATTTGTGAAGTTCACAGTCCAGAGGGACAGACTGACTAAAAGACTGGGACGAAATCATAGGGCTCTAGAACACTTCCCCGTTCCCCATACATTATCCCCATGTTACTAAAGGCCTATTTACATAAATTCCTTTCATCTAGTACATCTATGTTTGGCTATTTTTAAAAATTACAAGACATACTAAAATAAAAAACTAAATAAAAGTTGGAAGGGACAGAGCAAGCATTAGAAACAGACATGGCAGGGATGTTGGAATTATCAGACCAGAAACTTAAAACAACTATGATTACTATGCTAAAGGCTTGTGATGAGAAAATGGCTATTGGCATTTTACAGTATAACAACCATGCTCACACCCAGAGTCTGGACGTTTAGATAAGGATCTGAGCTTAGGATTCCTGCCACAAGTTCCTACTTTGCTTTTCCCAGGGCACCTTTTAAAATAACTACTTAGAGTTGAGCCCACAAAAGTTAGTGACCTCAGGCCCCAACCCCCTTATAAATAATAGGTGCTGTCTTCTATCTCTTTCTTGCCTGTAACCTGGGATGGAGGACCACCCTTCTCCCAGCTCACTGCACAGACTGCCTCCCTTGTTTCTGGGATTTGTAAGTAATAAATCTTGTGACTTTACTTCCTCTATGTGAGTGTTTTAAACTGCATCTTCAATCAAAATGTCCCCATGGTTTTCACTTCCCCAGAGTGGGAGCCCAGATGATGAGGGGGCTACCTGTCATGTGGATGGCTTGTGCCTCCTCATTCAGCAGGTCATAATCTGTATATTCTTAATTTAATACAACAGCTACAGGCCCACCAATACAAGGCTTTAATGAATAAAGTAGACAGCATGAAAGAACAGATGGGCAATGTAAGCAGAGAGATAAAAATTCTAAGAAAAAAAGAAAAGGAAATGCTAGAGATAAAAAATACTGTAACTGAAATGAAGAATGCCTTTGACGGGTTCATTAGTGTACTGAACATGGCTGAGGAAAGAATCTCTGAGTCTGAGGATATCTCAATAGAAACGTCCAAAATGAAAAAGAAAGACTCATGGGCCCAGCCACTCTGCGGCATGTGGGATCTTCCCGGACCGGGGCACAAACCCGTGTCCCCTGCATCGGCAGGCAGACTCTCAACGACTGCGCCACCAGGGAAGCCCAATAACAACAATATTGTATGTATGTTTATATATGCTTATAGACAAGTGAAATGAAAGACAGCAGTGATACAAAGGATGGAATAAAGGAATTGGCATTATTTACTTATTATAAAATACACTATCCATGAAATTATAGTGTTATTTGAGAGGACTTGGATTAGTTGTATATTTCAAACTCTAGGGCAAACACTTAAAATAGGAAAAAAAAGTATAACACACGTTAAGAAAGGAGAAAAATTGGAATCATATAAAAGGCTCAATTAAAAAAATAAGCAGAAAAAGAGTAGAAGACAAAAATAGGAAGGGCAACAACTCAAAGCAGTAACTAATATGGTAAATATTAATCCAAATATACCAATAATCACTTTATACATCAATGGTCTAAATAAACCAATTAAAAGACAAAGATTGTCAGAGTGTATCAAAAAACAAGACCCACTCTATGTTGTCTACAAGAAACCCACTTTAAACATAAAGAACATATTGGTTAAAAGTAAATGGATGGAGAAAGATATACCAAGATAACACGAATCAAAAGAAAGCAAGTAGAAGTAGCTATATTAATTTCAGACAAAGCAGACTTCAAAGCAAGGAAATTTATCAGGAAAAAGGAGGGGCATTACATAATGATAAAGGGGTCAATTCGTCAAGATCTCCAATTCTCCATAATCCTTAACATGTACTAACCTAACAAAAGAGGGGCAAACTACATGAGGCAAAACCTGTAGAACTGTAAGGAGAAATAGATGAATCCACTATTCTGCTTGGAGATTTTGACACCCCTCCCTCAGGAATGGATAGATCCAGCAGGCAGAAAATCAGTAAGTGAACTCAAAATCCCAACAATCATCTGGATATAATCAACATCAATAGACTACTTTATCCAAAAAGAGCAGAATACACATTCTTCTCAAGTTCACATTGAAATTCAACAAAATAGATAGCCATAAAACATATCATAACAAATTTAGAAGACTAGAAATCACACAATGTCTGCTCTCAGACAGCAATGGAATTAAATTAGAAATCAATAACAGAAATATAAATGGAATCCCCCAAAAACATGGAGATTAAACAACACACTTCTAAGTAACATATGGGTCAAAAGAGACATCTCAAAAATTTTTTAAAATATTTTGAACTAAATGAAAGTGAAACACAACTTATCAACATTTCTAGGATGCAGACAAAGCAGTGCTTAGAGGAAAATTTAAATCAGTGAATGCATATATTTAACAAATTCAATGTCCATTCATGATAAAAACTCTTAGTAAACTAGGAATAGAGGGGAACTTCCTCAACTTGATAAAGTAGCCACAAAAAACTTACAGCTAACATCATACTTAATGATGAGAAACTCAAAGCTTTCCTATTATGTACAGGAATAAGGCAAGGATGTCCCTTCTTACCAGTCTTTTTCAAAGTTATACTGGAAGTCCTAACTAATGTAATAAGAAAAGGAAATAAAAGGTATACAGATTGGGAAGGAAGAAATAAAGCTGTCTTTGTTGGCAGATGACATAATTATGTAGAAAATCCAAAAGAATTGACAAAAATCTCCTAGAACTGATAAGCAACTAAGGCAAGGTTGCAGGATACAAGGTTAATACACAAAAGTCAATCACTTTCTGTATACCCACAATGAATAAATGGAATTTGAAATTAAAAATACAATACCATTTACATTAGCACCCCCCAAAACTGAAATGTTTAGGTATAAATCTAACAAAATATTACAATACCTTATAAGGAAAATCACAAAACTCTAATGAACAAAATCAAAGAACTAAATAAATGAAGAGACTTTCCATGTTCATGGATAGGAAGACAATATTAGTAAGATGTCAGTTCTTCCTAACTTGATCTATAGATTCAATGTAATCCCAATCAAAATCCCAACAAGTTATATTGTGGATATTGACAAACTGATTCTAAAGTTTATATGGAGAAGTAAAAGACCCAGAATAGCCAAAAAATATTTAAGAACAAAATTGGACTACTGATATTATCCAACTTCAAGATTAATTATAAAGTTACAGTAAGTACACCTGTGTGGTATTGGCCAAGAATAGGCAAATAGATCAATGGAACAGAGTCCAGAAATAGAACCACCTAAATATAGCTAACTGACCTTTGACAAAGGAGTAAAGGCAATACAATGGAGAAAGAATGTCTTTTCAACAAATTGTACTGGAACAACTAGACATTCACATGCAAAAAAATGAATCTAGACACAGACCTGATACACTTCTCAAAAAATGTCTCAAGTTGGATTAGAGACCTAAAATAAAATGCAAAACTATAAAACTCCCAGAAGATAAAATAGGAGAAAACCTAGATGACTTTGGGTATGGCGATGACATTTTAAAAACACCACCAAAGTTACGATACATGAAAGAAAGAACTGATAAGCTAGATTTTATTAAAATTAACTTTTTCTGCTCTGCAAATGACACTATCAAAAGAGTAAAAAGACAGGGCCAGAATGGGAGGAAATATTTGCAAAAGACATGTCTGATATACAAAGAACTCTTAAAACTCAACAATAAACAGAAAACCCAATTTAAAAATGGGCCAAAGACCTTAACAGACACCTGATCAAAGAAGATGTACAAATGGCAATAAACATGAGAAGATGGTCATATCATATGTCATCAGGGAAATGCAAATTAAAACAACAAGATACCACTACACACCTATCAGAATGGCCCAAATTCCCGACTGACACTATTTTTATGTCACCAGATGCTGGGAGGATGTAGAGCAACAGGAACTACATTCATTGCTGGTGGGAATGCAGAATGGTACAGCCACTTTGGAAGACAGTTTGTTGCTTTCTTACAAAACTAACATATTCCTACCACATGATTCAGCAATCCTGCCCCTTGGTATTTACCCAAATGATTTGAAAACTTATATCCACACAGAAACCTGCACACAAATGTTTACAGCTGCTTTATTCCTAATTGCCAAAACTTGGAAGCAACCAGGATGTGTTTCAGTAGGTGGATGGATAAATAAACTGTCAGACAATGGATTATTATTCAGCACTAAAAAGAAATGAGTTATCAAGCCATGTAAAGATGTGGAGGAAACTTAAATGCATATTACTAAATGAAAGAAGCCGATCTGAAAAGGCTACATACTGTATGATTCCAATTGTAGGACATTCCGGAAAAGGCAAAACTATGGAGACAGTAAAGTGATCAGTGGTTGCCAGGGATTAGGGAGGAGGGTTAGATGAACAGGAAGAGCACAGAGGATTTTTATGGCAGTGAAACTACTCTGTATACCATAATGGTGTATACATGTCATTATACATTTGGTCAAATCCATAGAATGTACAACACCAAGAATGAACCCTAATGTAAACTATGGTCTTTGGCTGATAATGATGTGTCAATGTAGGTTCATCAATCATAACAAATGTACCACTCTGATGGAGGATGTTGATAACAGGGGAGGCTATACATCTGTGGAGGCAGAAAATACATGGGAAATCTTTGTACCTTCCTCTCAATTTCTCTGTGACCCTAAAACTGGTCTAAAAAACTAAAGCCCTTAAAATACAAATACACATATATATACTATTATACATAATTATATTAAATTATATAAATAAACCATATAATAGTATATATATATATATATATAACACTATAATATATACTATTATTTTTATTTCCTCATAATCATTTCTTCCTAACAAACAAACAAAAAACCAGAAAATTCAATAGGCCTAGAAACAAAGCACATGTTCCTTCAGGGCCTGGAGATCACAACATTGCATCTATAGGGAAGGAAATGTAATGGGGATCCAGCTGTGGAGATAGATGGATATAAAATAATGCTATAATAATGTAGCCAGTATTTATTGGGCTTAAGCCTTTAGAGATAACCAAACAGAAAACTTAGAAGTGGTTGCAGATAGAAGGTAACTGTGGACTACAATAAAGATAGAGGAAAGGGTAAGGGCACTGATATTCTCATTTTACAAGAGAAGATCAAGAAATAATACCAAAAGTTGAAGGACAAGAAATAGATGCTTACATAGATTAAAATTTCAAAAGTAAAAGAATTACAAATATAAATACTGAAACATCAGAAGAAGAGGAGGGGTAATGAATCCAAAGACATATTATGTTTTATGTTGGGAAGTCAATAGACATGAAGTTGGTAGATCAATAAATAAATACAGCTATAAGCACATTACCTATAGTGTTTTTTTTCTTAAGTGGCCAGTTGGAGAATAAAACACAGTTAAAGTATATTTCCTCTGAGAACAGAAGTGCAGGTGGGGAAGGAATAAACAGAAAACTACTGCTTTCAGAAGTTGTTCTCTACTGCTCTGATGCCATGTACTTAAAGTAGTTTAGTTAAAAGGAGTTAATGGGAGCTTCACGACTCACTGGATCAGTGGTGAAGGAGAAAGGAATGAAGGCTGACCTTGTTTGAGCCCAAGTGATTGGGAAAGGGAAGTCAAAGACACAGAAAACCAAGATATGAAATTGGTAACTGATATGAGGGAAGAAGATAAGGACACTGGGAGATGCAGTAAGAATACAACAAGTGGTTAAATAAGTGTCTGGAAAAAATCTGGAGTAAAATATGAATTTGAGAGACATTTATATATACGTAAGAGTTAAACTGATAACAACAAAAGTTTAAAGAGGAAAACAAAAAAGAAACAAATTTTAGAAGCATCTCAGTTAAATTTAGAGCACCCTGGTGAAAGTGCAGGAGGAAGAAGAAAGAGAAATGCCATCGCGTTAATGGGGTCCAAGGAATGAGAAAGTTCACCAAAATGTGTCCACAATTATAAACACTGACTCCATCAATGATAATCAAAAGAGCGGAAATACAAAGTTGCCTCTGGCATTCACAGACAATACTTAAAATAGGCTCATGGAAGTTGAAAGCTGATCCATGGCTTTTCTCACTATTTATAATTGGCTATCTCACAACACAGTTGAAAAAAACTGCTATTTATGATTTTAACTGCATAACACATTAAACAAAAGAAAACAAAAACATTCTGCCAACTCTTCTAAATCATACTCATCTGTTGTGATTGGCTCCAAAAGCATACCATTTGGGAGAACAAATACAGGCAATCACAAAAAGCTTAAAGACAATTTTTTTTTTTTTTTTTTTTTTTTTTTGCGGTACGCGGGGCTCTCACTGTTGTGGCCTCTCCCGTTGCGGAGCACAGGCTCCGGACGCGCAGGCTCAGCGGCCATGGCTCACGGGCCCAGCCGCTCCGCGGCATGTGGAATCTTCCCGGACCGGGGCACGAACCCGTGTCCCCTGCATCGGCAGGCGGACTCTCAACCACTGCACCACCAGGGAAGCCCTTAAAGCCAATTTTCTTCAAACCCAGTGAGGTAACCTTTGGGAATCACATCAGACAACATTGCTATGAAAAAAAAACTTGGAAATATTCACCTTTTGCTTATTTTTATATGAAACTTTGTGCACCATTCACCTAGGATCTCCAGAGAGAAGGGATGCAATCATGAGTGTCACGGAGTTAGTATGAAAAGAATGCTTACTATGGTAAAGGTCTCAAGTTACAATCTACAGTTTGAAGGAAAGGTGCATTTGAAGATGAAACCAGGGCGCCTTATGCATAAATTATAAACACAAATATTTTTGTTTCTCAGTGATCATATCAAAAGCTCTGTTTTTTGCTTCATCAATCTAAGCTTCACCAGTTTAAAATTCTGCCATGCCCATCCGCCTCCAGCTATTGTCTTCTCTCTGTAAAGGCCACACATACTTAGAGCTGCCTAAAGTGGTCTCATTTTCCTACTTCTAACTGACCCCCCAACCCTTCCAGTTTTCTTCTATTCCATCACTCCATCCAAGCAGCTCTTGCTAATATGAGTTAAAGGCCCTGATGTTTCAGCGCGCTTCCTATTTCATCTATTATGCTACATTCAGCACCTTGAATCAGTCCTTCATTCTTGAAATACTTTCTTCCCTTTGTTTTCAAGACACAGCACTTCTCTGTCTCCCTTGCAGGAACATAGTCATCTACCAGGTTTCAATTACCCATCTATAAGCCCGATACTGTAAAATCTCACCCATATGTACAACTATCTCCTCAACACTTAACACTTGCATGACTGGGGCATCTCAAAATTGATCTTATGTCATTCACCCCTGAGCCTGATTCTTCGTTTCCTGTCTCAATGAATGGATCCACTATCCATTAAAGTATGCAAGCCAAAAAACCCAAAACTGTCTTTGACACCTTCTCCATCTGCCTGCTGTATTCAACGGGTCACTGATTTTGCTTTCTAAATGTCTCTTGAATCCACACAGCTCTCTTTCTCCACTATCACCCATTAATCCAGGCTGCCATGGTCTCTTACCTAAAGCATGCTAGGGTAGGTTCCTTTGCTATCTCTTCATATAGGCTTTCTCTTTCTTTCAGAGCATTTATCTCAGTTTGTAATTACACAGTTAATTTATGAATCCCACCCCGCTGCCCCCGCTACCGTTTACAATGCCAGCCTCCTAACAGGTCTATCAACAATCACATAGTATTCCTTCCAAACTACATTTTCCCGATTTGCAGGGAGAGTCATCTTTTACAAAGTGTAAATCTGACCTTGCACACAACCCTAGTTCAATCAAGCCCTCGCTAAAACTCCTTCAGTGTTTTTGCAGTGTTTTTGCAGGCTGCAGACCAAAATTCTTAACACATTCACCCAGGCCCTGCATGGTCTGCCCCTGTCTATTGCTCAGTCTCACTTCACAAAACTCTCCTCTCACTCTGAGCTCTGCCACGCTGACATTCTAATTCTTGAAATGGGTCACACTTGCCCCCACCCCACCACAGTGCCTTTGCACATGCTTATCCCTCCTCAGTCTTGTTTACCCAGTTACCTACAGAGTCTTCAGCTTTGGCTCAACCACTACCTTTCAGAGAAGCCTTTTCTGACCTATGCTAGGGTAGGTTCCTTTGCTATCTGCTCCCGTAGGCTGTTCCTTTCTTTCAGAGCATTTATCTGAGTCTGTAATTTCACATTCAGTCATGCAGTTATTTTATGAATGCCCTTCCTGCCCATTAGTCTGTAAGCTCCATGAAGTCAGGAGCTTCTTTTTTTGCTTGCCACCTTATCTCCAGCTCCTGGCAAATCTCCTGATGTATAGGGTGCTCAGTAAATATTTGTTGAATGACTATATGCATGAGTAAATAGATTGGGCTTAAAAATAAGTATATGGCTCAGAAGTCAATCCCTCATACCAGTTCAGACCTGACTTTCCCCATCTTTTAGCTTAAAATTTGTTCTGTTTATTTTTTTCTTATATATCTACAGCCATAAAGACTGTTCACCAAAAAGAAATGTTACAGTGTCCATGAATATATTATTTTAATTTCAGACCAACAGAGAATGGTGATGACATGAATACAAGGTTTTTCATACAAATGTTTTAGATAATGCCAAATAGATCCTATAGCTAGACTAAGAGCCTGCTTATATGACTTTCAGAGACATCTGGGTAAATTACTGATCCTTGTTCTGGTCCTACTTCATAGAATTCAGGAACGTATTTGGGGTCAGTCCTCTTTTGTCTGGGGCTAGAGGAGGGAAAATAGAAGGTTTCAAAATAAAGGGTGACGGGCTTCTCTGGTGGCGCAGTGGTTGAGAGTCCGCCTGCCGATCCAGGGGACGCGGGTTCGTGCCCCAGTCCGGGAAGATCCCACATACCGCAGAGCAGCTGGGCCCGAGCCATGGCCGCTGAGCCTGCGCGTCCGTCCGGAGCCTGTGCTCTGCAACGGGAGCGACCACAACGGTGAGAGGCCCGCGTACCGCAAAACAAACAAACAAAAACAAAATAAAGGGTGAAATGTCTGTTATGACTTGAGTAGACTTTAGTCTGGCAATCAAATGTTCTAAAACTCCAAAACTGATGTCCTAAACCCAGCCGAGATGCAGAGCCAGCACCATAACTTGTAGGGCCCAGTGCAAAATGAAAATTCAGGGACCCTTGTTCAGAAATCAGGATAAAAACGTTTTCTTTCCTTCTGCAGTCTCTCAATTGACCTGTCGCTGTGGGCTTTTGTTGTTATTTTGCTATTTAATGTTACTCTCCCTTGGACACAAAGGGGTATCTCCGGTGCCTAGGTCCCTCCCCTGTGACTGGGTGAGGCACAAATGCCCCGAACTGGCCTTCTCCACTCCCAGGTCTCCACCGGGGCGGGAAGGCAACATCAGTCACTGAATGCGACAGGAGACCAGGTGGCAGAGAACCCAATCTGGGGAGGCAGGCAGGTGACAGGAGATGGGACTTCACATGAGCCAGAGCTCCAAGTCCCCAGTGCACGTTTCATCATCCTATCCGACTTTACTTGTAACACACAAATTCAAAGATAAATTATTAAGAATTTTAAGATTGTGCCTACAGAGCATTAAATCCCAAGTGCAGAGTCCCATTCTGAGTGCGGGTCCCATGCAACTAATTGCACTTGTCACACACCCATGAAGCTGGCCTCTTGCCCAGGTGAGATGGTATCTAGCCTAATTCAACATTACAAAGAAGAGTGGAACGGAAGGGGAGGAGTGATGCTCCCAGAAAGTACCATATACCCTCAGACATTCAGACATCACCATCTGAAACTCTGTGCTCACAGATGCTTCCTGCCACAGGACAAGAAGATTTGTGCCTTTTGGGGAAAATGTGGATCTCTGCTGAGTAACCTAACTCTACTAACTTTGTCGTGTATCACTCAGATAAGTGCATCTTGTGTAATTTATCCAAGTGTTGTCAGTGTCTGCAGACATGCAGCCAAGAACCTGTTTATTTAAGAATTAATCTAGAGCATATGCTCTCTTAGGGCAGGAATGATCATCATCTTAACTTTAATTTCCAGTACTTTGCATAAGTTGATGTTCAATAAATGTTTCTTGAGTTGAAAGAATGGTGACTCTCTTCAAATTACTCTATACCTAAGATAAAAGTCAACTTTTCTAAAGTGGATGGTAACTAGAACTGTCAGACAAGTCAATCTATTTGGTGTATGAATGTGTATGTATGTGTGTGTACACACACACACACACACACACACACAGAGTCTTAATTCAATATATTTGTTCTCAGAAGTTCAGTGTGGTTATCAGGACCAATCCTACAAATAAACAGATTGAAAACTCCCACAAAGTCTTAATCAGATAGAAATCTATTTCAAGGACGTCCTGGTTAAAATGCAAAGTAACTAAAATAATATTTACAAAGGATATTTAAATAACATGGAGAAGAGTTTATGGTATAATTAAATGAAAAACCAAGAGGAACTAATACAATACTTCAAGCCTTCAAAAGACCATTTACTTACTTACACAAAGTAAAAAGATTGGAAGGAAATGTTATCCAACAATACTAGCATTTGTCTCTAGGTGTATAAGATTATGAGGGACTGAGGGGATTTTTTAAATTTATTTTTTGTATTTCTTAAAATACAAAAAATTTCTCCCTCCATAAGCATATGTTGCTTTTATAATCAGAAAAAATATATAAAAAGCAAAGCTTTGAAAGAATAACTTTGTCATTTAAACCAGTAGCTCAAATTTATTTTTTAATAACAAAGGGTTTTTGTCATCAATAACATGGTCCCCCAATATATTTGAAAAACTAAGTGGAGACCAGCTTCCTTAGGCAGTTTAAATCTTTATCACCAGGCAGAAAATACTCCATTGTTTGGAAGTAGTCCTGAAGTGTCGCTTAGAAACTAGCTTATTTGAGTCCAAATCCCATCCAGTGACTGTGAAATAGGCATGTAAAGTGGCCTTTTATCCCATTTCTCTGATTCATATTTTATTCAAGATATTGGTATTATTTAAGTAATTCTTGGTTATGCCTCAGTAGCAAATAAATCCTGCAATTTCAGTGGTTTAACTGCAAGGGTTTTGTTTTGTTTTGTTTTGTTGTATCAATCCAATGCAAATCAGTTGGGCAAGCAGTGGCTTGGGGCCCCAGGCTCTTCAATCTTGCAACTCCAACATCTTGGATTTCTCCAGTTACACAGATAAAAGAGAGAAAGAGATGGTAGTGCCACATTGGTCCTTAACTGCCCTGGCCAAGAAACCATCTCTTTACTTATATACTTTTTTGCCTGAAGGAGTCACATTGTTCCCACCCTAACTGCAGAGACTGGGAAATGTAGAAATGTGCAAGAATATTTGGTTATTATTAACAGTGTCTGTCACAATATTTAATTTTAAAATTTCAAATAACGTTAAAAAAGGACATAAGGGGGCTTCCCTGGTGGTGCAGTGGTTGAGAGTTCGCCTGCCGATGCAGGGGACACGGGTTCGTGCCCCAGTCCGGAAAGATCCCACATGCCGCTGAGCGGCTAGGCCTGTGAGCCATGGCCGCTGAGCCTGCGCGTCCGGAGCCTGTGCTCCGCAACGGGAGAGGCCACAACAGTGAGAGGCCCGCGTACCGCAAAAAAAAAAAAAGGACATAAGATTTACCACGATACGACAAACTTTAAGAGAGGTTGTAAAACACTGTATTAGCAAAAAGTAATTTTTTAAAGATGTACTTGAAAAAATTCTAAGAGGATATGACAATACAGATTATTGATATAAAGTAGGGCTGAGGGTGAGATTAAATAGAGTTAAAAGCATGAAACGATACCCTAAGATCTACTTACCATCCTCTGATTTCCAGAGGTTCTATATTGAGACAAAAGAAAAAAAGTGGGGCTTTTAAAATGTCCCAGCAGAAGCTGAGAGTTACCACAGTTTGTTACAAGATTTTATTTGATTTATGCTGCTTACAATAAACTTCAAAGAGATTCATGCCAATGGTTCCTAAATGTCACATAAACACAACTTTATATAAACATCAGTCTGGAACTCTAGCAACCTGTACAGATCTGGTGGGTATTCAGCAAAACAAACTAGCAAAGGACTTTACTCTCAAGCCTTCACAACTGAGCATAACTTTGTCCATTTTTCTACTTATTTAGTAGAGTGCCCGTTTAATGTTTCTATTTTCAGGCAGCAATGTATGTTCTCCATGGTTTTACACATCAGTTTAGATTTCTCAGGAACACTGTGAATTTACGAGAAAGACTGTTTTCCAATCAAGTACACTGTGCCTAGTATTGTGCGCTGTATACTCAGTGGTCTTCTATAAATGTTGGAGATTGATGCATAAGTATTGTAAGCAAAATCAATGGGAGACACACTTGAAATATGATTCTGATAATGTGCACAAAATAAGTTTTAAAATGTGGCCTCATTCCTATCACTTGGATTAAGTGCATTAGCGCCAAAATGTGAGATAAGTTGTTCCCATATCATATTTTCCTATAAGTGGCCAAGAAAGATTTAAGGTAGAATAATGCTTAACCAAGTTATATTTTTCAGATATTTGTAAAGGATGATCCTTGCTCTTCCACTTTAACAACAGGAGGGAGGGAGGGAGGGAAGGAAGGAAGGAAGGAAGGGAGGGAGGCAGGGAGGGAGGGAGGAAGGGAGGAAAAAAAATCTGTTTTGCACTATTTAAAGAACACTTGGTACTGTCTTTAGATCATGGGTCTTCAACTTTGTTCCCCTTATTGCCATCCAGACAGTATAAAACCATTGACAGCAAACTATAAAATTCTTATGTTGTTAAATAGACAATGTGAAATCAATACTTTTATTCTTTAAGGGATGGAACCTCTGAATAAATGATTTTGTTTGGCTCTTATTAACTTACTAGCCTCTTGAAAAAGAATGAATCATCAGTTTAATTCATCAAGAAATCTCTAAGAAAGTTCAAGTTTAAATAGCTTTTGAACCTAAAATGGCCAAAGATGTAAGCCACCTCAGCACATCCTTTAATAATTTTATCTTGGTTCAGAATGACTCAAATTATTATATGAATGAAGGAGTTGATCCATCATTTCAACTCCCTTATCTTGGACACACTGCTGAAACAATTAAATTTAACTTACAATCATGGGGAATTAAATAGGCACGATTTGGTAAGAGCCCTGCTCCAATTTTTTTTCTTTCTCCTACAATAAGTCAGTGAAGTTTATAACTGAAACCAGTCTCACAGACCTTTGACTCTGCCATTTTCTCAGCACAAATGTTCCTGCACTATTGCTCCGCTGTTCCGGAACAGGTGACGTGCCACTCACAGGACAGTCTTTACACTGCTGAACCTCTCATAACTGTGACAGAATTAAGAGCTTCTCTGACGTCCTAAAAGCAGAGAGGGCTGGGGCCAATTACATGGTTGGGGGCTGTATTTTAAGTGTCTGTTTACTAGTCTGTTTCCCACATTAAACTGTGAGCAACAAGAGAGAGTCCCTTGTAAGCATCATTGTGTTCTATTTCCAGCATGTATCTCAACACTGACAAATGTTTAATTCCTTCTTTTTTTTATTTGAAAGGTGTTCATGGAATACTAAATTTTAGTTAAATCAATACATTCAGGAGTCATGGGGCAGAAACAAGCAGGCAATTAAGTTATTTGAAAACTTTCTCCCTTCTATCCAAATTTTTTTCCAAATGCTAGTCATCTAACAAAAGGATCTCCTCCTTGTGTTCTTGGCCTTAACTAATGTTGAAAAAGAGAAAAGGAGATTATCTCAGATAAACCATTGCCATGAATTCTAGCTGCATGAAGAAAGCTAGGAGGAGCTGAAAAGACTTGGAAATTTTAAGTTATTTTACTCAAAAAAAAAAAAAAAAAAACTACTAATACGTGACAAACCTCAGCAATGCATTTGATGCTAAAATTCCTACTCATATTTGCAATCCACATTTAGTTTTTGGATAGCAGTCCTCTCCCTCTCTTAGTCTCCTTCCTGTCACCCACTTTCCTAGATGGAACAAGACTTCTGTTTTGAAGTTTTCTACTACGGAAGGAGCTAAGTCCACTGAGCTGGGAGCATTAAAAAAAAGAAGAAGAAGAAAAGGGAAAAAAAACTGCCACAGCCTGTCACTCAAAACAGGAAAGAAACCTGGAAGTGCGTTAATTAATTCTAGATGTCTGTTTCCCTTGAACATGTCCTCTTGGCCAGTTTCCACACAGTTCATACACATGAAATACGTAACACTGTAAGATATGAAATAAGACTGACAGAGGGGCTTCCCTGGTGGCGCAGTGGTTGAGAGTCCGCCTGCCAATGCAGCAGACACGGGTTCGTGCCCCGGTCCGAGAGGATCCCGCATGCCGCGGAGCGGCTGGGCCCGTGAGCCATGGCCGCTGAGCCTGAGCGTCCTGGAGCCTGTGCTCCGCAACGGGAGAGGCCACAACAGTGAGAGGCCCACGAACCACAAAAAATATATATATATATTGACAGAGAAAATAGGAATTGAAAAAGAAAATAATTGTCCATAAGACATTTGACTGGAAATAGGGAGACTCACCTCCTATTAAGAAGCTGCGGGGGCTTCCCTGGTGGTGCAGTGGTTGAGAGTCCGCCTGCCGATGCAGGGGATACGGGTTCGTGCCCCGGTCCGGGAAGATCCCACATGCCGCGGAGCGGCTGGGCCTGTGAGCCATGGCCACTGGGCCTGCGCGTCCGGAGCCTGTGCTCCACAACGGGAGAGGCCGCAGCAGTGAGAGGCCCGCGTACCACAAAAAAAAAAAAAAAAAAAAAAAAAGAAGCTGCGGCCGTGATCTCAGCCTGGAGCGATGCCCGCCAACACTCGACTCTAGCCCAGTGGTTACTGAACACCACCACGCATTAGACTCAGCTGGAGAGCTTGCTAGAACACAGTTAAAATACAGATTGTAATTCAGAAGGGCTGGGATAGGACCAAGAATTTGCATTTCTAACAGGCTTTCAGGTGGTGCTAATGTTGTTGATCCAAGGACCACGCTTTGAATAGCACTGCTCTAGACTACAGAGTTAAAAATAACAAAACCAAAAACTATTTTCACTAAGAATCAAAATGATATAACAATGCCTAGTTGTAAGGAATAAGATGCCAAAATTTTTAGCTTAATGGTGGTGTCATTGACCTGCTTGGAAATTAAAAAGAAAACCAGTAAGAAGAGTGAGAGATGAGTTTTGTTTTTATAAATGCTGGATTCGAGATGACATCAGGATATCTATATGTCCATGACCTGTCAGAGGGCAGGAAACAGATGGCTGTCACAGGCATAGAGTTAGAATTCAGGTTTAAAGATAAATATTTGTGAGTCTCATCTACTCAGTAGCTAAACCCAAGAGCCCATAAAGACTGGGGTCTGGGAAGAAACCAGACAGCTATGCACAGAACCTCAAAGAATTCAATATTACGGGTTAGGAGAATAAAAGACATCAAAGGAGAGCTTCCCTGGTGGCGCAGTGGTTGAGAGCCCGCCTGCCGATGCAGGGGACACGGGTTCGTGCCCCTGTCCAGGAAGATCCCACAGGCCGCGGAGTGGCTAGGCCCGTGAGCCATGGCCGCTGAGCCTGCGCGTCCGGAGCCTGTGCTCCGCAACGGGAGAGGCCACAACAGTGAGAGGCCAGCGAACCACCACCCCCCCAAAAAAAAGTGGTCTCTGCTGAGTGTTTCAAAGAGAATGAGGAGGAAGAAAACCAAAGAGAGACGCTCCAAGATTAGGCTTTATAGTCACTGAAAAACTTCTAAAAGCATTGTATCAGCTGCACAGAGCAGAATCCAAACTGCAGATGGTTAAGAACAAAACAGGAAAAGAAAAAGCAAGGCAGTCAGCACGATTAAAAGGGAGAATCGTATTGAACATAAACTTGGTTTACAGAACTAGGAGTCAGTGACATCTATGATGTTTACAACATCCTTTTTCTTTTTCATTTTAAATTTTCAAAGAGCCATTTATAGGTTGTGGTAGGCTAGAAAATGGTTCCTCGAAAGAGATCCACATCCTAATTCCTGAAACCTGTGCATGTTACCTTCCATGGCAGAAAAGGGTCTTTACAGATGTGACTAATTTAAGGGTCTTGGGGAGAGTAGCCTGGATTATCCAGCTGTCTCCTAAATGCAGTCACAGGCATTGCTATAAGAGGGAGACAGAAGGACATTTCATACACCAGAACAAGAAAGTAATGCGACAAGTGAAGCCAAGATGTTATGCTGACAAAGGCTATGCTGATGGAGGGAGAGGCCACGCAACAAGGAATGCAAGGAAGCTTGCTCCAGAAGCTGGAACGTACAGAGGGAGAGTGGTCCTGCTGACAGGATGTCAGTACCTTGATTTCAGCGTCTGAGCCTCCAGAACTGTAAGGGAATAAATTTTGTTGCTTTAAGCTACCAAGGTTGTGGTACCTTGTCACAGCAACCAGAGGAAACTAATATATAGGTCAATACTCAATATTATCTGGCAATAAATTTAGTCCATTCAGTCACCTACTCAGACCAAAAAAAAAAAAAAAAAAAACCCACTCTGAGAAACTATGAGATATTTCTCAGTGGAGGGTCATGATATTTTATTCCTCTTCTCTCACCCAATTTGGTAAGAAATAGATTTGCTCTGTTGCATGAACTTGGAGGCTATCACTATTTAAATAATTTGAAAAATTAGAAGATATGGATTCTATCCTCTAAAATGTTAACTTTTTAAAAAAACAGGGTAGCCAAAATGGGTTGTCCAACTAGCAATTTAATCAGAACGCATGCCAGAAAGTACAGTCATCAGTATTTCATAACACAGATGCTGAGATGAAAATCTCATTTTCCCAGGAACCATTTTTTAAAAAATCAATGAAAACAATTCTGACAGGAAAAAATGAATGCTCGCTTCGGCAGCACATATACTAAAATAGGAAAAAATGAAATTTAAGCATAGCTAGGAAATTCCAGAAAATCAATATTGTATGGAAACTGAGAGTTTTGTCTAAAAAAAGATACCTTGTATTCAATAGTACTCTTTAAAAAAAAATCATCACTTATAGCAACTCAACAAAAAAACAACTCAATTAAAAAAATGGGCAAAGGAATCAGACATTTTTCCCAAGATATATTAATAGCCGATGAGCACATAAAAAAACGTTTGACAATACTGACCATTAGGGAAAAATGCAAATCAAAACCATAATAAAATACTACTTCACACCCACTAGTTATTATTTAAAAAAAAAAGAAATGTTGGCAAAAATGTGAGGAAATTGGAACCCTTGTGCATTGCTCATGGGAACATAAAATGGTGCAGTCGCTATGAAAAACAGTATGGCAGTTGCTCAAAAAATTAAACATAGAATTACAGGTTAAGGCTCAGCCCCACAAGACTGCCCCCCACTTCAGATGCCAGTCACAAGTCTGGGCCTCCCCTACTTCTGGATGACTGGCTATAAATCAGAGATTGCCACAGCCCTTTCCTTAGGTCAGTAATTTGCTAGAGTGGTTCACAGAACTCAGGAAAACCCTTTACTTACTATTGCAGGCTTATTGTGAAGGATAGAACAAGACAGCCAGATGGAAGAGATGCACAGGGCAAGCCACAGGGGGTGGGCAATACAGAGCTTCTATGCCCTCTCCAGGACTGCCACCTCCTAGCACCTCAATGTGTTCACCAACCCAGAAGCTCTCCCTTTGTTTAGGGGTTTATGGAGGCTCCATTGCATAGGCATGATTGATTAAATCATTAGCCACTGGTGATTAACTCAATCCCCAGACTCTCCACCCTCCCAGGAGGTCAGAAGTGGGGCTGAAAGTTCCAACCCACTAATCACTTGGTCGGTCCCTCTGGCAACCTGCGCCCTCCTCTGGGAGAAACCTCATTAGCGTAAAGTTAGGTGCGGTGAAAATAACAAAAGCTCCTTCTCCTCACCGCTAACACTCTAGAAGTAAGGGTTTCACAGATTTGCTCCAGGAACTGGGAACAAAGGCCGAATGTATATTTCTTATTATATCATAATATCGAGAGGCAACTGGAATCCAGATGTCAGCACTATTGTCATTTACTCCCATGATTAAATCAATATTTCTCATGCCAGAGTTCTCCCTGGTGAGCATGATTTTGCCTGTCTCTGACAGTGAAAGCATTTAATGAGTGCCTGTCCTTTGTATATTTGAGTAAGATGGAGATAATGATTCTTTCTAGGGTTTTGATCATTAAATGGGAGAACACATGGCATACAATTAGAATACAAAGGCATTCCATAAGTTAGCTATGTGTATGTATAAGGTATTTTTAAATTTTATTTATTATTATTTTTTTTTGTGGTACGCGGGCCTCTCACTGTTGTGGCCTCTCCCGTTGCAGAGCACAGGCTCTGGACGTGCAGGCTCAGCGGCCATGGCTCACGGGCCCAGCCGCTCCGCGGCATGTGTGATATTCCCAGACCGGGGCATGAACTCATGTCCCTGCATCAGCAGGGGGACTCTCAACCACTGCGCCACCAGGGAAGCCCTATTTTTTTAATTTTTAATTTAATTTTTATTTTATTGGAGTATAGTTGATTTACAATGTTGTGTTAGTTTCAGGTATATGGCAAAGTGACTCAGTTACACACATATATATACATACATATCCATCCTTTTTCAGTTTCTTTTCTCATATAGGTTATTACAGAATATTGAGTAGAGTTCCCTCTGTATACAGTAGGTCCTTGTTGATTATCTGTTTTATATGTACTAGTGTGTATATGTTAATCCCTAACTCCTAATTTATCCCCTCCCCCAAGCTTTTGTATCAGGTATTTAATTGGACATTTTCTGTGTGCAAAACTTAATCCCCCAGCAACCCTATATGAAACTTTTATCCCAGTTTTACTGACAAAGAAACTGAGGCTTAGAGAGGTTAAATAGATTTTCCTAGGTCACAAGACTGATTTTATACCAAATCTGTGGAATTCCATTCCTTCATTTACACCATCCTTTACCCTATAGCTAACAACCTGAGAAAGATAACACTGTTGGAAATATCTGAAATGCATTAAAACCAAAAATCTTTTAAATGTTAATATTACTTAAATGGAATAATAAATTGGTTTGCCCTCTACAAAGGTTATTTTAGTAATACATAGCAAAAGACTCAGAGTTTTGTGCTTTCTCCTTACCTGAGTCCATTAATTGGAACCTAAAGGAAAATAAAAGATGTTTGTGGGGATTTAGGCACAAAAATCTTCACCAGAATTGTCAATAATTGTGAAATATTGGAAAGCAATCCAACATACCTAATAGGAATCGATTAAACTAAAGACTCTAACAGAATGTTATGCCATTATAAAAGTCTTATAGACATATATTTGACACATCAGCACATAAAAATAACATAAACAGGGGCTTCCCTGGTGGCGCAGTGGTTGAGTCTGCCTGCCGATGCAGGGGACACGGGTTTGTGCCCCGGTCCAGGAAGATCCCACATGCCACGGAGCAGCTGGGCCCATGCGCCATGGCCGCTGAGCCTGCGCGTCCGGAGCCTGTGCTCTGCAACGGGAGAGGCCACAACAGTGAAAGGCCTGCGTACCACAAAAAAAATAATAATGATAACATAGAGTGGATTTCTATGCACTCATAAAATAATCTAGAAACATATATCCCAAAAAGTGAACAGTTATCTCTAGGTCAGATGGGATTATGAGTGTTCATTTTCTCTTTTGCTTATCTGTATTTTCTAATTTTTCAAAAATAAATATATATTACTTATCTACTAAAAGCATAGCTTAAAATGTTTTTCCTAAAGGGATGACTAGTAAGATATTAAATAAAGAAAAATTGGGGGAAATGATCATTTTGAGAAAATAACTGATAGAATTATAAGTATTTATGGTACGTTTCTATGATCAGTAAAATTCTATATTGACATTCTTTTGTTTGTTTGTTTTGGCCACGCCCTGCAGCATGCGAGATCTTAGTTCCCTGACCAGGCATGAAACCAGTGCTTCCTGCATTGGAAACGTGGAGTCTTAACCACTGGACTGCCAGGGAAGTCCTGATAAAATACTAAAATGGAAATTATGGAAGGGAATTAACAAGGAAAGATCAATAGGGTGCAATTTGAGAGAAAGCTCAAAGATCTAAGTGGGATAAGTTGACAAGAAGGTGGCAGTCCTTCCCTAGCTTTCCTTGACTTCACGTATAGTGCAAGACAACATCCTAACCAATCCTTGAGCAGCAAAGTGGTATAAATCAGTATTTCCAAAGTGTTTCTGAGGAGAACATAAGTCCTACCAGACAAATGGGAGTGATAACAGTCTACAGTCAGATAAGACTGTGAAGTGCTTGGCTTTAAAAAGTTAAACCACTTTCTTTACTGCAGGACTGCTCAAACCCTTGGATATGCTTTATGCACTGTCAGTCACCAAAAGACTGATCTAGCATGCATGCAGCATTCACCAAATAAATGGAATTACAGAACATTGTTTTTGTGGCTTCTTTCTCAAGAATAGTATTCCCAAAAAACACTTTGGAAACTCAGATTTAAGAAACAGGAAAAGGAGCTGCTTCAGTAAGCAGAAGACTCATCAAGAGGAAAGTGAAATGGATTCATAAAGTTTAATAGAGATGTTTTCAAAAAGTGTCAGGCATTGGGCTTCCCTGGTGGCGCAGTGGTTGAGAGTCTGCCTGCCGATGCTGGGGACATGGGTTCGTGCCCCGGTCCGGGAAGATCCCACATGCCGTGGAGCGGCTGGGCCCGTGAGCCATGGCCGCTGAGCCTGCGCGTCCGGAGCCTGTGCTCCGCAACGGGAGAGGCCACAACAGTGAGAGGCCCGTGCACCGCAAAAAAAAAAACAAAAACAAACAAACAAAAAAGTGTCAGGCAAAATGCAATAGAAGAAATGAGGAGGCTGTGACTGTTAAAAAAGAAGAGAAAAATCCAGGGCAAGTTAAAACCACCAGATTCTGATGTGGTTCAGAGAAGACTCTATTGAGTTGGTTCAGAGATCCAAAGCCTGTGTCCTTGACTGACCCAGACTGACCCTTCTCTTCTCTCTAAGCTGTCCTTACTCAAATACCTAATACAAAGTAATATGATAAATATCCTGTTGTGTAAACAGGATATTAAAATAGGACTCCTAAGTCTGCTTTGGCTGACACCTCAGAGTGATAGGTGTCCACTACTGCCACACCCAAGCAATAGAATAGCAAGGTTGTGTGGGGCCTGAAGAGAGGTAACAAAGAACCAGTTGTGTAACACTTGGCTTACCAAACACTTCCAGCCTTTTAGAAAAGAATAGGAAGCTACATGGCAAGAAGATGTCTTTAGAGAGAACTGTCGGTGGGTTATGAGCCTAGGGAAGTGGGTCCTTAACTTTCCTCAAACCACATAAGGATCTTCAAGACTATTTGAAGGGCTTGATATGGATGCCTTTAGTTTGGGATACACAGTAGAGTCCCCAGCTAAGTGTCTGACACCAGGCTAAAAGTGCGAGGCTGTGGCTGGAGCCCCTGCTCTGAAGACAAAGCAGGCATGAGAGCTGCACTTAGCACAGTCTGTCTTAGCTCATGCTGTTATAAGAAAATACCATAAACTGCATGCCCTAAAAAATAGGCCTTGACCTCTCATAGTTCTGAAGGCTGGGAAGTCCAACATCCAAGTGCCAGCCCAGTCCAGTTCTAGTGAGAGCCCTCCTCCTGGCTTGTAGATGGTGCCTTCTCACTGTGTCCTGACATGGCAGAGAGGAAGAGGAAGCAAGCTCCCTGGTGCCTCTTCTCATATAATCCCATCACGGCAGCTCCGCCCTCACGACCTCATCTAAACCTAATTGGCTCCCAAAAGCCCCGCCTCCTAATACCATCACACTTAGGGGTTGGGGGGCTGGGGGACACAAGCATTCAGTTCCTAGCGGTCTACAATCCCAGTGTTGGCACTTCTCCTGGGCTAGAGATGGCCAGGTGTTAGAATCTGATCAAGAGCGCTGCCTGGAAGGATGAGGACTTCAGCACAAAAAGACTAAAGTTGTACTGCCAGGAGTTTAAAAGACAGGGAGGAATTTTATGTAACCAGCGGGAGAAAATGTATTGATGTTAGTTATTGAACCACAGATAAGGCGTTGCTAGTGTTTGGTGGGGAGGAGGTCCCTGAGACCCACAGAACTGCCTCCCCCGACCTGCTCCCGTGAGGGGCAGCTTTATTCACCATGGCTAGAGGAAGCCAACGTCTTCATAAATCAGGACCAGTCAAGTAAAACCTTCCTTGCTCCTTACACTTTTCTCCACTCCTCGTATTTCAAACCTGGAAGGATTCGAAGCCTAGGCTACAAAGTGAGGGGAAGGAAAGAGAAACTGGCATGCAGAAGACAGAAAAAAAAATGAATAGATCCTACCCCTCTGACTGAAGTCTGGAGCGGAGGTAGAGGAGAAGTTTTAACTTAGTTCTGACTATTTCATGACTCTCAGTATTTTATTCACTGAAATGAGATTCTTTGAATAGGAATAGAAGGCTTAATATCTGAGCATGAGATTTCAACTAGAGATAAAGAGAAAACTATCTTCACAGAATGGATGAGGAATGGATAGTACATGAATAAAAGTACTTTTGATTACACCTTAACTGTTTTGCTCCTTCAACGTACAAGTTCAACTTATAACCCTTAAGAAGGATTAAACTGGAAATTCATTTTTATTCCTAACTTGTTTTGTAAGACCAACTGCCTCTGTCTCCTTACTACCCATTACTCCTTATAATCTTGAAACTCATTTTCTGTAGAAACTGCCAATACCAGTTATTGGTGGGGTCTGTCAAATAATGTTTAAATTCCATTATAATGTACACTATTTCAGAAAAATCAAATCCAGCCCCATGTTAGAAGAATGATATATGGTGACATAGTTGGTTTTATCCCCCCCAAAAAAAGCAAGAATGATTTCATATCAAGGCATTATTAATGTAATTCATCACATCAGGTGGTCAAAGGAGAAAAAAAATATTATAAAATTCATTAAATCATTATAGATTTTAGCAAATCTTGGAAAATGAAGAAGAGTAATACCTTCTTGTGATAAAAATCTCAAACATTCCATGTCACCAAGTTATTCAATGATTGAACACTAAAGTCATTTTCTTCAAAGTCAGAAACAACTTATGGTTTGGGAATCAATAAAAGATTAAGGATGGGCTTCCCTGGTGGTGCAGTGGTTGAGAGTCCGCCTGCCGATGCAGGGGACGCGGGTTCGTGCCCCGGTGCGGGAAGATCCCACATGCCGCGGAGCAGCTGGGCCCGTGAGCCATGGCCGCTGAGCCTGCGCGTCCGGAGCCTGTGCTCCACAATGGGAGAGGCCACAGCAGTGAGAGACCTGCATACCGTAAAAAAAAAAAAAAAAAAAAAAAAAAGATTAAAGATATAGAAAAGAAAGCCTAAAAGAAAGATTCAAATATAAACAAAGAAATCTGGCCAGTATCATTTCAAATCAATGGGAAATTGATAGGGACATTAATAAATGGCATTGGAACAATGGCTAACTTTTCAGGGAAGAAAACAGAAGGCCACTTCAAATACTTTTCACACAGATTTAACATATAGATGAAAAAAATGATCATAAGTACCACTAGAAACTATAGGTCCATATTATCTTGGGGCAGAGAAATCTCAGTTAATAAAAGGTAAAAGTCACATACACATAGAAGGATATATTTGACTATAGAAATTTTTTCTATACAACAAAAGTTACCACAAACAAATGCCCACTAGGGGGCATTCCTATGAAAGAGGCCTAGAGACAAGTAAACAACAGCAGATCTATTCTCTGTCACCGGGTAGAATCCAACCATTTCAGACTCCATCACTCAAAGTAGAGGACTGAAGAGTCATCGGATTCTGCATGTGGACCCAGCCGGGTGTTTTGCTTCCACCCACCTCTGATAAAGACTAGCGTCTGGGTTACACAATCATGATATGCTGTGATAAAGAGCTGGCAACACAACACCCTAATTACTTCCAAGACAATTAAGCAAACATAGTATTTCATGGTGTAGCTGGGGTAGGGAAATAATTCTCTACTATGGTTGCACTTTAAAAGCACCTGGAAGGGGCTTCCCTGGTGGCGCAGTGGTTGAGAGTCCGCCTGCCGCTGCAGGGGACGCGGGTTCGTGCCCCAGTCCGGGAAGATCCCACATGCCGCGGAGCGGCTGGGCCCGTGAGCCATGGCCGCTGAGCCTGCGCGTCCGGAGCCTGTGCTCCGCAACGGGAGAGGCCACAACAGTGAGAGGCCACAGCAGTGAGAGGCCCGCGTACCGCAAAAAATAAATAAATAAATAAAAGCACCTGGAAGGCTTTTAAGACATGTGATATAGGAAGAGCAGGACCTACCCCAGACATTCTAATCCAATTCACCTGAAGTGACAAAGGGCCCCCCCCCCTACTTTTTAAGTTTCCCAGTTATATAATCTTTCATCATAAAACAAAGGGGATGTATTTATTCCTCAGCAGCAAATCTGTGGCATAGGAAGCCTTTAAAAAAAAATAATGGTGGGCTTCCCTGGTGGCGCAGTGGTTGAGAGTCCGCCTGCCGATGCAGGGGACACGGGTTCGTGCCCCGGTCCGGGAGGATCCCACATGCCACGGAGCGGCTGGGCCCGTGAGCCATGGCCGCTGAGCCTGCGCGTCCAGAGCCTGTGCTCTGCAACGGGAGAGGCCACAACAGTGAGAGGTCCGCATATCACACACACACACACAAAAATGGTGATTTATTCTCTAATCAGAGATACACAGAGTCTTCTAACCTGAACGACCCTACTCAATGATTCTGAAAGTAGAGACACACATTCCTTCATGACAGATCTGGTTTCTGGTTAGAAATGACTTAAGAAGCTACAATTTAGAGTCCCCTAAAAACCTCTTACACATCAACATCTTTTCCTCCTTGTAACTTCATAGTTAATTGTTATAATTTTAAATCTACTGTTCCCTGTAGTGAGCACAATGCAGTGATTAATTAGCTAAGGAAGCTTCATATTTGTATTTTTGAAGACAGGCATAAAGGACTTACAAGATCAGACAAGGCATATGGCACACATTCATGCTGACACAATGAGAGCTCTTGAACTGTTTTTCCAAGTCAATACATTTGCCAGGCAAAACAAAAACAACAACAACAGGAACCTGTCAGGGAAGCAGGAAGACTTCAGCATGAACTCCTAGATACTTTGTACATAAGCACACAAACATCTTCACACGCAGTACATAAACCCTACTCGATTTCTCTCTGGAGAGAAAAACACGCTTCGATTTCAGTGTTGTCTCTAATGACTGAGGAATGTGATCCCTAATCGTCACTGAAATCCTCACAACAAACGCCTTGGACTGGGTTAACATCCTACGGCATTTTGCTCAATTTATTAGGTTTTGAAAAATTATTTGACCTTTTAGTATATTTATCCTACCTACACTAGATAGTTTGAACTAGTTTCTTAAAGGCCAGGAATGTTCTTTTTTTAAAAAAAAAAAAAAAAAAAAAAAAAAAAAAATTTTTTCCTACAGCACCTGGTACCAATTAGCAGTCAAATAACAACTGAATAGCATTTGTTTAAAATATTCTTTACCCTAAAGCAGGAGCTCACGTGCATGTGAATCCAAGTACACATCCTCGAGTAAATGAAGTCTCCCCATATTCTATTTGTCATATGGACCTGTCCTGTTAAGATACTCAGATATGGGAGGAAAGGGGGACAGGCAGCTGGAAGTGGTGGCAAAGACAGCTTCTTGGCTTTGGGGTCTCAGAAGCAAGTTCCCTCAGTTTCTCCATTCTCCAAAAGGACTGCCCTGGTGGCGCAGTGGTTGAGAGTCCGCCTGCCGATGCAGGGGACACGGGTTCGTGCCCCGGTCCGGGAGGATCCCACATGCCACGGAGCGGCTGGGCCCGTGAGCCATGGCCGCTGAGCCTGCGCGTCCAGAGCCTGTGCTCTGCAACGGGAGAGGCCACAACAGTGAGAGGTCCGCATATCACACACACACACACAAAAATGGTGATTTATTCTCTAATCAGAGATACACAGAGTCTTCTAACCTGAACGACCCTACTCAATGATTCTGAAAGTAGAGACACACATTCCTTCATGACAGATCTGGTTTCTGGTTAGAAATGACTTAAGAAGCTACAATTTAGAGTCCCCTAAAAACCTCTTACACATCAACATCTTTTCCTCCTTGTAACTTCATAGTTAATTGTTATAATTTTAAATCTACTGTTCCCTGTAGTGAGCACAATGCAGTGATTAATTAGCTAAGGAAGCTTCATATTTGTATTTTTGAAGACAGGCATAAAGGACTTACAAGATCAGACAAGGCATATGGCACACATTCATGCTGACACAATGAGAGCTCTTGAACTGTTTTTCCAAGTCAATACATTTGCCAGGCAAAACAAAAACAACAACAACAGGAACCTGTCAGGGAAGCAGGAAGACTTCAGCATGAACTCCTAGATACTTTGTACATAAGCACACAAACATCTTCACACGCAGTACATAAACCCTACTCGATTTCTCTCTGGAGAGAAAAACACGCTTCGATTTCAGTGTTGTCTCTAATGACTGAGGAATGTGATCCCTAATCGTCACTGAAATCCTCACAACAAACGCCTTGGACTGGGTTAACATCCTACGGCATTTTGCTCAATTTATTAGGTTTTGAAAAATTATTTGACCTTTTAGTATATTTATCCTACCTACACTAGATAGTTTGAACTAGTTTCTTAAAGGCCAGGAATGTTTTTTTTTTAAAAAAAAAAAAAAAAAAAAAAAAAAAAAATCTTTATCCTACAGCACCTGGTACCAATTAGCAGTCAAATAACAACTGAATAGCATTTGTTTAAAATATTCTTTACCCTAAAGCAGGAGCTCACGTGCATGTGAATCCAAGTACACATCCTCGAGTAAATGAAGTCTCCCCATATTCTATTTGTCATATGGACCTGTCCTGTTAAGATACTCAGATATGGGAGGAAAGGGGGACAGGCAGCTGGAAGTGGTGGCAAAGACAGCTTCTTGGCTTTGGGGTCTCAGAAGCAAGTTCCCTCAGTTTCTCCATTCTCCAAAATTCTCCACTGCCATGGGGGGGTTTCAGAGGGCATCAGGGGCAGCAAACATCACCAAGGGAGAAACCCAAGGCCCAGAAGGAGAATAGGTTAGGATAGCTGTGGTTGTCATATTGATCTGTGGTCAAATGGGCACTCCTTTGGGGGAAACCCAGAAATATTAGGGGAGAGGGTCCCTTGTTAGCAGGGGTAGGAAAAGTTCCACATAGGCATTTGGAGGCACAAACAGAAACTTGAGCTTACTGGTGTCCCTGTGCCCATTTGTATCCGCAGGCTGGTGAAATATGGTCATGCTGAGTTGTTGCCCTGTGAGAATGCCAGAGACGTTCCACATGTGCTTTCTCCTGATGCTCCCAAGCCCTCCATCTATTTTTACTGTGCCTCCCTGCTATCCCAGACCCCTCCTCTAACAGCACAAACCATATATGGATGAGGGTTGGGCTTGGAGAGTCAAGGTTCAAACCTTAGATTGTGTGATATATTCAAAGCTCATGCGCTTTCCTCTACACCATGCCATGTGTAGGTCAGACATGCAAATAATGGAAACATAAAGTAGATGGTACCTTTTACAGAATTTACTACCATTAAGGAAAAAAAGTATCCAAAACAAAGAAATTTGGCAGAAGGAAACCTGCATATCTTTTCAAAGTCATCCTTGAACATCATTTAAGAGGCCCACTAAAGGATTATTTCTTTCTCTGGGAGAATATACCTGTCTCTAACTTACTATTTAATATGATTCTACAAGGTTACGTAAAAACTTGTCAACTTTTGCCCAGAAGAGATGCAAATCATTTCTGTTCAATAGAAAAAAATAACCCCAAATATTATGATTTTATTGCCCTTTAGGATATTAACCAATTTGTCTCTAACTTAGCCAACTTATTTTAACACGCCATCCCCAATAAACCATAAAATTCTCTGTTCATCAAACAGAGAATTTTTTGAACCAGCTTATCCTGCTTGTTCCCTCATTCATGAGTTAAGTAAATCTTTGACAAGTGCTCACTGTGTACTTACAGAAGTGTCATGATAAGTTTTTGAAAATCATGCTTTGACACTACAACACATTGTGAAGATCTAGCATAAGAAGTGTTTTTATGCAGTAGCGGCCAAGACAGAGGAAAGTCTTCACAGATGAAATGGCACTGAGGTGAGCCTTGAGGCATGGACAAGATTTCACCAGTGGCCATAGGAAGGAAAGCCAGTGCAGGCACACTTCAAATATTAACAGGCTTACATAGAAAGCTGACAAAGAGGTTCTAACCTAGATCATTTAGAAATACTTATTTTAGACCCAGTTTATGTAATCTTCTAAATATTATCAAATAGAATCCATCAATGAAAATAATATATTATGACCAAATAAAACTTATTCCAGGAAGAGAAGGGACGTTCAATATCTGAAAATCCATCAACATAATAAAGTATATCAAGAAATTATAGGAGAGGGCTTCCCTGGTGGCGCAGTGGTTGAGAGTCCGCCTGCCGATGCAGGGGACACGGGTTCGTGCCCCAGTCCGGGAAGATCCCACATGCCGCAGAGCAGCTGGGCCCGTGAGCCATGGCCGCTGAGCCTGCGCGTCCGGAGCCTGTGCTCCGCAACGGGAGAGGCCACAACAGTGAGAGGCCACAACAGTGAGAGGCCCGCATACCGAAAAAAAAAAAAAAAAAAAAAAAGGGAAATTATAGGAGAAACACCATATGATGTCAATAAATGCAGGAAAAAAGACTCAAAATTAGATCACCATTTCTAATACAGACAGAAAGTAAAATGGAAACTACTTAAATATAATAAAAGTTATTTATCAAAAATCAATGGCAGATATCATAAGTAATGAAAAATAAAGCCATTTTTCTCTCTCTCTCTTTTTTTTTTTTTTTTGGCCACGCCTCAAGGCTTGTGGTATTGTAGTTCCCTGACCAGGGATCCAACCAGGGCCCACAGCAGTGAAAGCACATAGTCCTAATCACTGGACCACCAGGGAATTCCCTAAAGCCATTTTTCTTAATACCAGTACTAGACAGAGTTGATGGCTACAACCATTATTACTCACTGTTTTGAAAATGTTAACAAATGCCACACAAGTTTTAGAAAAATCAAATACCATGTAAAAATCATTGGAAAACAAGGTTAATCCCTTTGCAGACAAGACTGTTTTATAAAAAAGAAAGAAAGAAAAAAGAAAGAAAGAATTTACATGAATTGGTGAGGTGGCTAGGTACAGGATAATTTGTTTAATTCAATACTTTTCCCTGTTTAGCAATAATCACTGAGAAAGGGAAATGAGAAAGAATTTTCCTTCTTTATGACAATAACAAGGAAAAATACATAAGAGTAGATTTAACAAGAATTTTATATGAAAAAAGTTTTAAATCCCATTGAAAGACACAAAGTAAGATATGAAGAAATGGAAAGATGTGTACTGTGTTCCTGGATAGGAAAAACAGTATTATGGAAACACAGATTCCTCCAAAATTAACATATAAATCTAATGGAACTTCAATTAAAAATCTACTAGAGATGATTAAATTATATATTAAAGTCTTTATAGAATCTTAATTCCCCTAAAACCTATCTTGTGTTTGGAAATGTTCACAACCTCAGTGTATAGCCTTTTTTTTCTCCACCAAATTTCCACCAAGGGGAGGGTTATGCTATAGTCCCAGGTTTTCAGCTATCTTTCTACCTCTTCTGTGTGGTTGCTGTCCTACAGAAAACTCTATTATGTACCAAAAGAGGGGACATTTGCTCTGGTTTAATGCATGGAGGAAGGCGGGGGGCAGAGAGGGAGGGATGAACTAGGACCAGTAGCGTTCCTCTTTGTACTAAAGTTTGCTTATTTTTTCTAAAATATTTTTTGGAAGCCATCTTACTCTTTACCATGAAGGCCCCGTCTCACTTACATGATAAATGTACAATCCTGTTAACATAACCTAGACCTCGTTTCTTGTGCACAAATAACTTTAGCCTAAAAGAGCATGTGCCCATCCCTGCCCTGGGCACTTCATATCGAAGTTTTCCTTCCTCAGTGAACAATGAAGAACACCTTGTTCACATGGGCTCTTTCTAATTCCTATTTTTCTCCTCTTGGTCCACAACTGGTTTGCAGCATGACAAGAGTGTGGCAGCACCTCAGTTCATGCAGCCTGAATAAAATCAGCTAAGGAGGAGAATGGATATTTGGAGGTCAAGTTGTCCCCAGAGGAGTTTAGAAGGACAGAAGCCCTGTGAAATCTGACACTGCCTTCTTCATACCCCAATCTGGGGCATTTTGCCCACAGTTCCTGGAGCCTCCTCTGAGGTCCTCCCAGAGAGATCCCAGAACCTCTCAATGACAATACGCACTCTTCTTGCTTAGCTGAAGTAATGCTGTGTGAAGCTCTATTTCCTCTCATGAACACATTGTTTTTTTTAATGGGTAGAAAACATCGTTTCATTCAAAGACTTCGCTGTGTTGAAACTATAATTTAAAGTTTTATAGAAAGACAGCTACAATGAATTTATGATAAGTCTGTCATTTCAACTTCCTAAAACCACAAATAGTATACTCCCCTGGGCATCAGTTTATTTAAATTGCAGGGATTTGTTATTGTTGTTGTTTTTAAATAAAAAAGCTTCACCGGCTTCAAGAATCTCTGTTGAAAATTAGTCTTTGGAAAATCAGCCATCTGCACAGAACATTTAAAAAGAAATCAGACCACTTAATTTGCCTAATCAAGAACTTGAAAGCTTCATCCTCAAACTCACAACATTTTCCAACTCATTAAAAGAGGAATCGCTTGTGTCTGTCATCTACAAACAGCACCACTGGACACTACAAAAGATAGCAACCTAAAAGCATCCTTTTGAGTAATAAAACCACAGCTGCTGTCCAGGCAACAATACTGTTTATTATATTCAATTACCAAAACAAAACAAAATATCAAGTGTTTAAAATGGGCCAGCTAATAAACACCCATTACTTACTGCATAAGCACTGTCAGGAAATATTTTACATCATAAACAGCAACTGATACGGAGGACATTTTCGTTATTCTCACTAAACACAAAGCTACTTCTCAGTCAATAGTTACTCAATTTGTTCTTCAAATCCCACTCCTCCTTCAACGATAATCATTTATGAGCATCTATGTGTCTAGCACTAATCCTTCCTAAATGATCCGTATTAGTTAGTGAGTTTTAGTTTTTCATATCCCAAAATGTACCTTTCACATCTGACAGTTTTAAGTGAAAGGCAACTCCTTGTGATGTTAAAAGGTTATTCTTTAAGTTTACGGTCACATTTTAAACCTAATCCCCTCAAGTGAATTCATTTTAAGCAAATATGAATTCATTCCTATGACAGATTTCTCTGGAATAGCTGTTTCCTGGAGTCTTCTATTAAAACTAACCCCAAACAAAGCTCAAGGCAAGAAAAAACTCCAAAAATCTCTCTGCCATTCCAAAAGCAACCTTAAAGTTCCAATGAGTGAAATAGAGTTTGACTAGTTAATTACACTCTATTAAACATGCCAATAGCTTTATCAAAATATCTATGTTCACCAGCAAAGGATGGCAGGTTGCTTACCTGCTTCTTGACTTTGACTTGCTCTGCCAGCAAGGTTGTTGGAAAGGTCAGGACTTTTAGAGATGACTCAGACGGTGACGGGATCATGTGAGCTCTGAATGGTTCCCCGCTTCTTCATGAAGCATTGCAGAAAGCCATGAAAGCTGTTCAACCATGGGAAATGACTGGGGAAAGAGGAGCTCGGCTGACAAATGAATATCACTCATCTCACCCCACAATAGCGTGTCAAGCCAGCTCCCACTTCTGAGCTGCTTTGCCATCTCCTTGAAACCTTTTGCGAGCTGAATTCATCTTTTTGAAGACAAACCTGAGCCTAGCCAAGTTCTAAATTCCTTGAAGCACAGGTTTTCAAAAGCTCTGGAGTGTATTAAGAATTACCTGGAGGGTCTCATCCTAGCTCCTCTGAATCAGTATCTTTGCGGGGCTGGGGGCTGGGGACTGGGAATGTGTTTGTTTATATGCTGCCCAGATGTTTCTGAAAGAGTTGGTATTATTTTAGGAACACTGGTTTAGGACAAAAAGAAAAGAAAAATCCACTCCCTAATGAACAAGTATAAGAAATGACTGCTTTACTTTATAGTGAAAAGAATTCAGATTGGTGTTTAATGCCTCCTGGAATAAAAAGCTACCAGGAAAAAAAAAAAAGAGTTGAAGTCTAGCTGAGGCTGAGAGCTAGATCACATCTCACTTAAATCTAGATCAGGTTATATCAATGTTTTTTCAAAAGTGATACCATCCAGTCTACTCAGATAAACCACAAAGAGATGAAAAGGGAAAG